>NC_073378.1:101268797-101618797 GCF_028641065.1 Leucoraja erinaceus | reverse complement strand
AGATCACATCTAACCTTCAGGGAGATAGCTGAATGGATAGAAAATTAGCTTCATGGAAGAAAGCAGAGGTTAATGGTGACACAAAACACAAAAAAAGTTCCCCTGCTGCCATTTACTCTTTGAGTCCACAGAAGAAGGTTTGGAACATAGATGAGGTTATTCTCTTGGAGTTTTAAGTTGCTTTTTTTCGGATGCACATTTTATGTTTTTGAAACCTTCAACTCCTTTTGGAAGTTAATTAAGAAAGTGGAAAATCTTTACAATACACATTTGAAATGATGTGATATTTTATTTTTTGTGAAAACAACTCTGAATTGGATTGTGCCTGTACCTTATCAAAACATCTCTAGATGCTTCACAAGAAAGTTATCAAACAACATTAGACATAAGTGGCAGTTGGAGATATTAAGATCAAAGATAGACAAATAATGCTGGAGTAACTCAGCGGGACAGGCAGCATCTCTGGAGAGAAGGAATGGTTGATGTTTTGGGTCGAGACTTCTTCAGACTCAAGATCAAAGGTTGGTCAGAGTGCTTTTAATGAGTGTTGCAAAAAAGAAGAAATTGAGAAAGGCAAAGACATTTTTGGAAGAGCTCCAGGACATTGGCCTTTTGCAGACAAAGGTTCTCTTTCAATTGTGGAGGAATGAAAATGAAGGGTGCTCCACGGGCAAAGATTTGCAGATTTGCATTATAGACAGTAGTTTATACCCTAAAAATAGAACCTGAATGCCATATGTTATGTTACCTCCACGAAGGAGAAATTCCATGCTACTTTTTAAATTAATTTTAATGTTTAAATAGTCATTTGCCACTTAAATCAGGTAAAACAATGCCTTTCACTTCTGTTTCATGCTTACAATTGCAGTAATGTATGCATTCTGAAAGTAAAGAGTAAGGCAAAAAGAACTTAAAAGCATTTGTGGACATGATTGCATCATATAATATATATTAATTATGCTTAATGTATATTTGACCACAATAAGATTTAATTTGTTTGCAACAATCAAAACTTGTATAAAGCAGATTTCAAAGGGCACACTATTTTTGCTTTGAAAACAAAAACATATGCTCAATAAATGTAAACTTAAAAACACAGTGTTGTACATTTAGTACCTTGCATTTAGCATGATTTCAGAAATTCTGTAAATATAGTAAGGCAATTTAGCAAACATTCAGCAATTAGGGCCATTCCTCTTAAGGTATTTATAATTGATTTTAACTGCAATAAATTGTCAAAACATAAGAATACAACAAATCAGCATGTGTATTTCTCAATCATTTTGCTGTTCATTTATTATATTATGACTGTTGCTTTATTTAGATTATTTGATTGCATGAAAGGAAATGAATTTACTTCCAACAGAGAGAGTAAAACCTCTCAACAAATTTTCCTTCCACTATTACCTTGTATTGGCAATTATGACCCAATTTATTTCAGAGCTCAGGGTTTTATTTTCTGTCCCAGCTGAAGAAAAAAAAGAAAATCCACAATAACTAAAGATCATAAATTATTGAATGATGTACTGCGATTCACATGTTCCATTATGTCTATGCCAACTCTTTGAAAGATCAATACAATTGTTTGTATACCTGTTTTTTTGCACAATAACACAGCAAACATTTCCAAGGTAGATTTAACTAAATTTCTTTGGAAGTTATAATTGAATTTGCTTCCACCATCATCTCAAGATGTGTAATGTAATCCAGCACTGACAATTTGCAGGGTAAAAATAACGATTAGGCACCAATGGAAAACCAACCTTTATTATCCACACTATTCACCCAGCAAAACTTGTCACCCTAAACCACTCCAGTTTTTCTGGTAAAGATATTTTGAGAGTGGTGTTAGGTAAGCATTTCCATGACTTTTACCCATTGACAATGTTATATTTTCAAGTCAGGATGGTGATAGACCTGGAGGTGATGGTGTTCCTATGCATTGACTATGGTTTATGGGCTGTGAGTTCAGGGAAGGTCAATGGAAAGAGACCTTGATAAAATAATGCAGCTTATCCTGCTGACATTACACACCTAGCCATAGTGAAAAGAGTAAATGTGCACGGTGATGTACCAGGCCACAAACAGATAAACTGTCTTGTTCTAGATATTGTTGTGCTTTATCTAACTCATCACAATTCTAACTTGATGAGCCACTTTCAGTAGAATATCCAACACTTTTATCCTCTAAGTGGTCACAATATCCCTGTGATTGTTGTGCTGTTGCACCTAATATATCACAAATCCAGTTAAGTTTGTTGCTTTCTGTAATTCTTGAGATATCAATATGATAATACTATTAAATGGTAAGGATAAATGGTTAGATTCTCAATGCTGATTGTGTAAATGCTACTTGCACTTATCATTTTAAAGTTTATGTTTTGCCCAAGCTTGCTGGGTGCAGTGAAGTGTGCTTTATTACCATGGGACTTCCACATTTAGGACCTTACAAAAACAAGGCCACTGAAAAAAACAGCTGATGATGGTTGGGTCAGGACTGAAATACACTGGACTAACATTTTATAATCACAACCATCTTCATGTCACATGGTCAATTTCCCAATTTTCTTAAATTTATATTATCTTTATATTCTCTATCAATATTGTGAATGATTATGCCCATCTCTGTAAGATTTCCTCTTAACTGTGAGGCAGCAGCTCATGGAATTGCTGCCTCACAGCACAAGAGAGCTGGGTTCAATCCTGACCTCGGGTGTTTTCCATGTAGAGTTTACACATTCTCCCTGTGACCACATGGATTTCCTCCAAGTGCTCCAGTTACCTCCCACATCCCAAAGTGTGTGGACTTGTAGGCTTAATTGGTCTCTGTAAATTGTCACCTGTGGGAGTGGATGAGAAAGTGGGGTAACATAGAACTAGTGTGAATGGATGATTGATGGTCGGTGTTGCTTCAGTGGGCCAAAGAGTGTGTCCCCCCCCATCCGGGATTTCTGCCCATGCAAGGGAGGAGGTTAAGGGATAGGTGTTACATCTCATGTGGTTGGAGAGGAAAGTACCTCTGGAGGAAATGATTTGGGTGGGAAGTGATAAATGAACAAACGAGATGTGGAGGAAGCAGTCTCTGCGGAAGGTGGAAAGGGGTGGAGATGGAAAGATATGATTAGTGGTATGATCACGGACGGTGACGGAAATGTCAGGGGATGATGTGCTGGATGCAGAGGTTGATTGAGTGAAAGATGAAGACCAAGGGAACTGTCCTTGTTGCATCTGGGGAGAGACAGTGCGAGAGTAGAACTCCAGGACATAGAAAGGACGCGAGCGAGGGATCCATCTATGCACTTTCTCTGCAGCTGTGACACTATTTACTATATTACACATTTGCACTACGTTAATATATTTATGTGTGAGTGTGAAAGATACATCGTCTAGATGCATCTTAAACACACACATAAATATATTAATGTAGTGCAAATGTTAATACATTTATGTAATTATATATGTATAATCTACCTGGATGGAATGTAAACCAAATGTTTTTTGCTGTATCGTAGTTTACATGACAATAATAATCCATATACATTAGCAACTTGGTGGGACAATTTAGTGGAGGGGATGGTAGGGGAGTTACAATTAATGCTGCACTATCTGTAGTTATATATACTTCTTGCATTGCTCTCCAATAATATGTTTTATAGAAAATGCTGGAAATATCAGGTAAAATCTGTCATGAAAAATACAGTCAACATTTCCAGTCAACAAACAACAATTTATTTGAAATTTTCAGCATCTGCAGTTTTATGCTTTTCAATTACTGTTATCACATGGTGAAGAAAAGGTGGCCCATGGTCAAAATCCAGCCCACCACACACTTCTCTGGCCACTGCAATGAACGGCAAGGTGCCTGTGCCTGTGCCTGCTAATCCCATACCCACTCTCACCTGCAGCACTTATTTGATGGTTGAGATCCCAAGGTGTTTGTTGTTGGCTGGCAGTCATCTTCATGATGGACGTGAACTAACGTTACATCACCAGCCAAGTCCCTCAAGCTGGGTCTTAATTAGCCAGCCCCTATGGAGCTATGTCAGCCATTTAAGTTGTACCCCCAAGCAGAAGAGTCTGTCAGAATTCTTTGTGTGCAGCAGACATTCACAAACAATCAAATATAGGCAAAACCAGGAAACATTAATTGTACCATTAAAAACATAATTGCTTTTATTACCATTTAAATAAAATATAATCTAATGAAATAATTCCATGCATTTGTCAACCAAATTAATGGGAAACATATAATTGACCTGAAACTTGCTTTTCTCTGGAAACTGCTGACAATATGCCATTGGGGTCCATAAGGAATCCATCACAACAGTGCTGTCAAAATGACAGCAGCAAGGATCTCTCAGGAAGTTTGACATTTCTTCTTCGCACGACTATCCCTCAGAAGTGGTTAGGATTGTCAAAACCTGGTCCTCCATGAAAAAAATATTGTTAATTCTATTTTCCAGTATTGTATTATTTTTCCAAAACATCACTAAATCTTTTTATATAATCACGTTTCATAGCTACTTCAGTAAAATGTTATAACCCATATTAAAGTCAGTCGCACACGCTTAATGTTGTCTTTCTCTTCTGGTGTTAATGTAAAAGTCGATGTTGTCAGGTTGCTGATTTCTTACTGAGTGGAAATAATCCTTATCCTCAAATATCTATCTATCTATCTTCTATCTCTATTGGTTCTAAAGCTTGCAACAAAATGTCTATTGGTTCTAAAGCTTTCAAAACATGTCTATTGGTTCTAAAGCTTGCAAAAAGTGTCTCTATTGGTTCTAAAGCTTGCAAAAAAAAGTCTATTGGTTCTAAAGCTTGCAAAAAAAAACGTCTATTGGTTCTAAAGCTTGCAAAAAAAGTCTATTGGTTCTAAAGCTTGCAAAAAAGTGTCTATTGGTTCTAAAGCTTGCAAAAAAAGGTCTATTGGTTCTAAAGCTTGCAAAAAATGTCTATTGGTTCTAAAGCTTGCAAAAAATGTCTATTGGTTCTAAAGCTTGCAAAAAATGTCTATTGGTTCTAAAGCTTGCAAAAATATGTCTATTGGTTCTAAAGCTTGCAAAAAAATGTGTCTATTGATTCTAAAGCTTGCAAAAAATCTCTATTGGTTCTAAAGCTTGCAAAAAATGTCTGTCTATTGGTTCTAAAGCTTGCAAAAAAATGTCTATTGCTTCTAAAGCTTGCAAAAAAATGTTCCTAAAGCTTGCAAAAAAATCTCTATTGGTTCTAAAGCTTGCAAAAATATGTCTATTGGTTCTAAAGCTTGCAAAAAAAGTGTCTATTGGTTCTAAAGCTTGCAAAAAAAGTGTCTATTGGTTCTAAAGCTTGCAAAAAAGTGTCTATATTTGCAAAAAGTGTCTCTATTGGTTCTAAAGCTTGCAAAAAATGGATTGGTTCTAAAGCTAGCGCAGAAGGTTTAGGGGGACTTGATAGAGGTTTTTAAAATGATGAGAGGGATAGACAGAGTTGACGTGGAAAAGCTTTTCCCACTGAGAGTAGGGAAGATTCAAACAAGGGGACATGACTTGAGAATTAAGGGACTGAAGTTTATGGGTAACAAAGCTTGGGAACTTCTTTACTCAGAGAGTGGTAGCTGTGTGGAATGAGCTTCCAGTGAAGGTGAGGGAGGCAGGTTCGTTTTTAAGCATTTAAAAAAAATTGGATAGTTATATGGATGGGAAGGGAATGGAGGGTTATGGTCTGAGCGCAGGTATAAAAGGGACTAGGGGAGATTATGTGTTCGGCACGGACAAGAAGGGTCGAGATGGCCTGTTTCCGTGCTGTAATTGTTATATGGTTATATGGTTATATGGTTAAGCTTGCAAAAAAATGTCTATTGGTTCTAAAGCTTGCACAAAATGCAAAAAAAAAGTGTCTCTATTGGTTCTAAAGCTTGCAAAAAAATGTCTATTGGTTCTAAAGCTTGCAAAAATATGTCTATTGGTTCTAAAGCTTGCAAAAAAAATGTTGCAAAAAAAATCTCTATTGGTTCTAAAGCTTGCAAAAAAAGGTCTATTGGTTCTAAAGCTTGCAAAAAAATGTCTATTGGTTCTAAAGCTTGCAAAAAAATGTCTATTGGTTCTAAAGCTTGCAAAAAAAATGTCTATTGGTTCTAAAGCTTGCAAAAAAAATGTCTATTGGTTCTAAAGCTTGCAAAAAATGTCTATTGGTTTGTAAAGCTTGCAAAAAGTGTCTCTATTGCTTCTAAAGCTTGCAAAAAATGTCTATTGGTTCTAAAGCTTGCAAAAAAAAGTCTATTGGTTCTAAAGCTTGCAAAACAATGTCTATTGGTTCTAAAACTTGCAAAAAGTGTCTCTATTGGTTCTAAAGCTTGCAAAAAATTGGTAAAGCTTGCAAAAAAGTGCCACCAAATTCAAATGGGAAAAATCCTCGGCACCTGATGAGCAAAGAGGGACTCTGAGTAAGATGGCCAAAAATCACAGCCGTACGTGGTAGCATCTTTTCTAAAATCAATATAAAGCGCAAACAGGCAGTGGTCAGGGTAGTATCTTTTCTAAAAGGCAATCAACTTAATTAGGCAAGGCGCAAATTAGGCAAGCAGTGGTCAGGCATTAGACTTTTAAGGCAACTTTAGCAAGGCCAAAGGCAACACAGCTTTAGCATTAGGCAAGGCACAGCTTTAATTTCCAAACCAAACAACATGTGGACAAGCTTTTCCCCTTAGGCAAGGCAAACAAGAGGAATTAGGCAAAGGGACAGAAGTAATTAGGGTAAGGGGGGAACTTTAGCATTGGTGGCGGTGTGGAATGAGCCAAAGGGTGGAACACAGCTTTTAAGGATTTAGGCTAAAGGGAATGGAAAGGTACACCACAGCTTTGGGCATCTCCAAAAAAAAATTTGTTTGGCAAAGCCTTGTAGGGCCGAGCTTTAGCATTTCCAAATGGTTATATGGTTAAAGGCAACACAGCTTTAGCATTTCCAAACTATATTTTCAAACCACATTAAGGGCACTGACAGGTCAGTAAACCCGCTCAGAGTTTAGTAGACATGTGTTCAGTGTTATTCACAGCTCAAACTGCGAGACGTGCTCCTCTCGCTCCCCCCTCTTGCAGAGACTGACTGAGGCACTCAGCACTTCCAGATCTTATAGTCCATCCGGATGCGGCGTGGCCTTCAGAAAAGAGAATCACAACATTTTTTAAACACTAATAACTCTTGTCCTATGCAGTGGAGGGGGACTCTGAGTAAGACGGCCAAAAATCACACCTGTAAGAGGCAGCAATTTTTCTGAAATCAATAAACAGAACAACAGGAAGTGGTCAAGATCAGACTTTTAGTAATATAGACATGTACATATATGTCACATATATATGCATCATATATATATATAATTAATAAATACACGTTTATATATATAAGAAACTAGAGAAATATATATGTGTGTTATATAATTATATACACCTATATCACACTTATATATGTGTGTGGCATGTACATCATGAGAAATAAGATAAAGAGAACAAGAATGGTCTGCAAAATACCCTAGTACAGTTTTATTTTTGTTTTAAACAAACCTATTCTTTGAAGAAACTGCCAGGATATTTCATCTGTCCCCATTTTGCCTGAGAAACTTAAACACAACCATCTGAATTTATTGAAAGGGGGAGAAATACAATGTCTAAAACAGCTAATCCCTCACCCTTTCGCATCAGTTGTCAAATTTATGGCACCTTGACTAAAAGCAAAAGGACATACCAAATGGCAATGCTCTGAAATTGGAGCTGTGAAGATGGTTAAGTTTAACAACACCAAATTCTCATTCGTATGGTTGCAATTTAGAATTGATCAATCCAATGTTAGGAGTAACTCAACTGGGCAGGCAGCATCTCTGGAGAGTAGGAATGGGTGATGTTTCAGGTTGAGACCCTTCTTCAGTCCTACTCTAGCATTTTGTGTCTACCATTGATTTAAACCAGCATCTGTAGTTCTTTCCTACACAATCTAATAAGTTGTATGGTCGCTGAATAAAATCAGCCTTAAGTTATACATCAATTGTTAATCTTGCTCAAAACAAATTTAATTTGTTAAATACTTCATTTAGACAACCCCACTATTACAGACAGATCTCATTCCACTCTCTGGATATTGGGATGACCAAACCCATTTTATTGTTGCAAAACAATTCCATAGCCTAGTCTTCCTTATCTTCAATATTACTAAAAGTCTGTTCTTGACAGGTTTTGGCCATCTGTGCTGCGATTTCTGAGAGAACGCCACGACCTACGGCCATCATTTTTGGCCACCTTGCTCAGAGCCCCCCTCTGCCATATATGTGCCGAGGATTTTTCCCGTCGATGAAAAATGACAGAGATATTAATGATTTTACAAAATTCCCCATTCTCTCTGCTGCCCCCGCTGGCGGCAGGGGGGAGAGACTATAAAACCAGGAAGTGGTGTGCCTCAATCAGTGTCTGCAAGCTGGAGGAAGGCAGAGGGTCACGTTTCTCTGAGCTGTGAATAACACTGAACACATGTCTACTCAAATGTAAGTGTCCTTAGTGGTTCTAAAACGCTTGCAGAATGTGCCTATTGGTTCTAAAATGTTTGCAAAAAGTGTTTATTGGTTCTAAAATGTTTGCAAAAAGTGACTTTTTTGGTTCTACAATGCTTGCAGAATGTGTCATTTTTGGTTTAAAATGTTTTTTAGGTTCTCCCCCCGTCCTCCTCTCCCCCCCCCCTCCTCCTCCCCCCCCCCTCCTCCCCCTCCTCCCCCCCCCCCCTCCCCCCTCCCCCTCCTCTCCCCCCCTCTCTCCCCCCTCTCTCCACCCCCCTCATATTCTCCCCCCCACCTCCCCTCCATCCCCTCTCCCCACCATTCCTCCCCTAAACCCCCTTCCCTCCCCTCTCCCCTCCCTGCTCCCCACCTCTCCCCCTACCCTCTCAGCACCCCCTCTCAGCACCCCCCTCTCTCTCCCCCCCCCCTTCTCTCCCCCCTACCTCCCTCCCCCCTAAACCCCCACCCCTCCCTCACCTCCCCCTACCCTCTCCCTCCACCCTCCCCCTCCCTGCTCCCTCCCCCCCCACCCCTTCTCTCTATCCCACTCCTCCCCTCCTCTCTCCCCTCACCTCACCCCTCACCTACCCTCCCTCTTATCCTCCTCTCCACCCCCTATCCCTCTTGCCCCTCTCTCGGTGTCTCTGTCTCTCTCTCTGCCTCTCTGCCCCTTCTCTCTCTGCCCTCACTCTCTACCCCCGCCCCCTCCCCCCCTCTCTAGATGTGACTGCAAGTTGGGGGCTATGCGTCAGTAGATAGGGTGGTTATGGGGTAAAAGGAGCAAATTAATAATATTAATAAAATATCAAGGGGGTAATTAGCATGAGTGCCGGGGGGGGGGGAATAGTTAGTGTGTGTGACACTGCATGCCGTCTCCCCCCACCCCCACAACCGCACGTTGGGGGAACAGACCCAACAGGTCTGCATTTGGGTTACACAAAAAAGCTGGAGAAACTCAGCGGGGTGCAGCAGCATCTATGGAGCGAAGGAAATAGGCAACGTTTCGGGCCGAAACCCTTCTTCAGACTGATTGGGGGCGGGGGTGGGCGGGGACAAGAAAGGGAAAAGGAGGAGGAGCCCGAAGGCTGGGGGATGGGAGGTGACAGCAGGGGGGCTGAGGAAGGGGAGGAGACAGCAAGGACTAACAAAATTGGGAGAATTCGATTTTCATGCCCCCGGGATGCAGACTCCCCAAACGGAATACGAGGTGCTGTTCCTCCAATTTCCGGTCTGCATTTGGTCTAGTTTTACTTACAAACTACTGTCAATTAGGAAGGAGCTCCAGAAAATCCTGCACCCACTCCCCACTGCAGTGTTGTTTCTTGAGGAGGTTTTAACATTTTCAAGGATGCATACAAGCAGTTGTGAACAATGGGATTAGATGAATTACAGAGTGCAAGTTTAATACAAAAATCAATTCAAACACAGGACATGAGCCATATTGATTTTCCATTTATTGATCAGTGCCAGTGGGATATTAAAGCCATTTCAAATTTTACATCCCAAGAAAATAACTAAACATCAAATAATACTCAATAACTCATTCCCATTATTATTTGGTCCAATCTTGAATCTGCAGCTAACAAGGGCATTGTCAAGTACTAATACACGAACTGTTTAATGTTAGTTGGGTTGGTTAACATCTCAATTTCTATTCCCCATATATATTCACACACACATATATCAGACCCCCTCGGTCATGACTGATCATGGGTGATGCATCCTGGTTGGTTGCAAGCCTGGGCGATGTCATATGGAGGACAGGCTGTTGCCGATGCAGCACGTCCCCCCTCTCCACGTCGCTGATCGATCCATTTGGCACCAGCGCCATCGCAGGAGCTGGCAGAGCGAGGTTGTAGACAATGACGTAGTGCCTTAGAGGCTTTGACTCCGGATGTCCTTGAGGTTTACTCCTGAAACCTTTTCCATGACTAGATATGGCCACAAAACAGTGGAGGGGGGGGGGGGGGGGGGGGGGGGGGGGGGTAAATTAGAGTTTTCCCTCTCCTAGATGGATATATATATATATATATATATATATATATATATAGATATATATATATATATCTCGAGAAAAAGAAAAAAGAGCAACACAAGGGAAACTGCAGAAAAAGAGGGGGATGGGGAGGAAGGGTGAGAGGGAAATGGACAAAAACAGATAGATGAAGCAGGGAGGAAAACATTTAAAAAGTAAATTAACAAAATTATGAATTTGGTAGATGAGCTATATCACACACACGTACTGTTACCCCGCATCACCGATTACATGATCTTTGGATTACACTGTGAGAGGCACAACAGAAGTCGGGTCGGGTTTCCCAAACTGGCGGATGTTCCGCTCCGTTGCGTACTACACGTCAGTCCATTGGATTTTGCAGGAGTGGACCATCTTGCTTTGCTCTATGATCTTTCGTTATATCCTTCCAGCCGAAGAATATCCCATCCTTCCAGTTCTTTGTTTTCAATGAGACGGACAATTTTCAAACCATACTAATGCACTTCCTCCAATGCTTTCAGCTTTTAACGAATGCAGCAGCCACCGTTGTGTCATCTTTTCATTTCTCTCCAACACATTAGTTCTTCAACTAATGTGTTTTTTTCTTTTCTGGTCTCCTAAGATTGAGAAGCAGGAAAGAACAAAAATCATATCAATGGCAAGTGTCTCTATGTACAAAAGAGCAAACTCCAACATGCACAATATAATTTGTATTTACTGGGAAACTAAACCAAATTCTCTGCACATATTACATAAAAGAGAATCTAATTTCTTCAAGCTAATAACACTTTGGCACAAATTGTTCAGCAATTCTTGCTGATATACAGCTCACACTGCATCTCTTCCTCGCCGCAAATTACAGTGTGGATTTTATGTGCTAAAGAAGGTTGCAAATTCTGGGCCATTTACAATAACTTAGTTACTTGATACTAGCTCTCCTCAGAAATCCGACTTAATAATAAAAACAAAATTCTAAAAGGTACCAAAAATTGAATTGAATCCTTTATTTGTCATTCGGACCTTTCGGTCTGAACGAAATGTTGTTGCCTGCAGCCATACATGTAATAATAATAACACACAATAAACACAAATTAACATCCACCACAGTGAGTTCAACAAGCACCTCCTCACTGTGATGGAGGCAAAAGTCTTAGAGTTACTGTCTCTTCCCTCCTCTTCTCCCTCTGCGCTGAGGCGATACCCCCTGGGCGATGGTAAGTCAGTCCCGCGGTTCAAGCTCCGCGGCCCGGGGGTGGTCGAAGCTGCCGCCCTCCAGTCCAGCGGACGCAGCTGTTGCCACGGGAGCTCCGGAAAACAGGCACCAGCCTGTGACCTGCGTGCTCCCGCCGATGTCGTCCACTGTCCCGCGGCCGAGTCCTGGATTCAGGTCGCCGCCGCCATAACGCCGCCTCAGCCACCGGAGCACCGTCTCCGCCCCGCACCGGGCCGCCCACACGAGAGCGTCTCAGCCCCGCACCGGGCTGCCCCCACGGGAGCACCTTCCAGCCGGGAGCCGGGCCGCCCACACGGGAGCGCCTTCCAGCCGGTACCCAGGCCGCCCACACGGGAGCACCTTCCAGCCGGGAGCTGGTCCGCCCACACGGGCCTCGCGTTGGTAAGTCCTGGCTGGCTCTACCTCCGGAGCCTCGAGGTCGGTCGCAGGTTGGAGGCCACCAGCTCCGCCATTAGGCCTCAGCTCAGGCGGGGGAAGAGAAGGGGGATACGACAAAAAAGTCGCATTCCCCCGAAGGGAGAGACAGAAAGCCCTGTTTCACCCCCCCCCCCCACACACACATAACACCACCTAATAACCAAAATATTAACTGAACTAGACAAAAAAAACAACACAAAAAAGTAAAAACAGGCAGACTGCAGGCGATCCGCTGCCATTTCACAGCGCCGCCACTTCTGGCAAAACTGCACACAAATAATCAGATTTGCACTTAAAAGGAAAAACCTTTTTGGTCACTAAGTTTCTAAATAGACAATAGGTGCAGGAGTAGGCCATTTCGCCCTTCGAGCCAGCACCACCATTCACTGTGATCATGGTTGATCATACCCAATCAGTACCCCGTTCCTGTCTTCTCCCCATATCCCCTGACTCTGCAAACTTTAAGAGCCCTATACAGCTCTCTCTTGAAAGCATCCAGAGAAACTGCCTCCACCGCCCTCTGAGGCAGAGAATTCCACAGACTCACAACACTGTGAGAAAAAGTGTTTCCTCATCTTCGCACTAAAGGGCATACTCCTTATTTTTAAACTGTGGCTCCTGGTTCTGAACTCCCCCAACATCAGGAACGCGTTTCCTGCCTCCAGCGTGTTCAAACCCTTAACAATCTTACATGTTTCAATAAGATTGCCTCTCATCCTTCTAAACCAGAGTGCACAAGCCCAACTGCTTCATTCTATCAGCATATGACAGTCCCGCCATCCCAGGAATTAACCTTGTAAACCTACGCTGCACTCCCTCAATAGCAAGAATGTCCTTCCTCAAATTAGGGGACCAAAACTGCACACACAATACTCCAAAAGTGGTCCCACCAGGGCCCTGTACAACTGCAGTAAGACCTACTGGCTCCTGTACTCAAATCCCTTGGCAGAGCAATTCCCAAACCAGATGGTAATGTTCCCGGACAAGATGCTTTCCACCGCCGCTGCGTAGAAGCACAGGAGGATCCTCAGAGACACTCTGAATTTCCTCAATTGCCTGAGGTAGTAAAGGCGCTGCCTTGCCTTACTCATGAGTGCTGAGGCGTGTGATGCCCATGTCATATCCTCAGAGATGTGGACTCCCAGATATTTAAAACAGTTTACCCTATCCACAGGATCCCCATTTATCCTCAATGGAGTGCACGTCCTCCGATGATGTCCCCTCCTAAAGTCCATGATCAGCTCCTTCGTTTTTTTGATGTTCAAGAGGAGGCTGTTATCCTGGCACCAGAGTGCTAGACCAGCCACCTCCTCCCGGTAGGCCTTCTCGTCGTTGTCTGAGATGCAGGCCGAGGTTGATTGCGTCATCTACTGACCTATTTGCCCGGTATGCAAATGATAATATCCTAGTTAATAATGAAATATTTTATGTATTTTATTAAGTAAAGATTAATTTGGGTTTTGGTTTCTGAGTAAATGAAAGCTTTGAAATTTGGGTTCTGTTGAAGGGTTAGGTAATCAGGAAATTGGAGGCCAGCATTCAAACTACATCCAAGCTGCTTCCTGTTGTGCCCAAGCAAAAGATATTGACAATGGTGAGAGGGGATGTACTTGCTGAGAAGGTTCTGGCTTCCGTTAAAAACAAGCCTTGGGAGAGGATGAGCTTCCTGAGAAATTGGTATTCTCTAATAGCAGGAACTTATGTGAGCAATTGATAAGGATCCTTACATTGTTTAAGGAGGTACTGCAGATGATAGACCTTTGATTAACTTCCTGTTATTTGGGGGTTTTGTAACTAAAGTTTGTGATCGATATAACCATAGCATGAGAAGTATTGTATTAGTGACAAGCATGCTTTGAATGGGTAGAGCTGTGATTGATATGTTAGACGTCATTGCTGCAATTCTGTATGAACATGTGACTGTTTCCAAAACAGTATAAAATATAGTGTATGTCTTCATTCATTAGAGTGATGGCCTAGGAGGAGTTAAGTATCTGCTGGACTTTGTATCTCCTAGCACTCTCTAGCTAAATGATCATTAAACCTTGTATTGGTTTTACCTAACTTATTGCAGTTGTCTGTTTTAAGAAAATGAACCTTAACACAAACTGCAGAGGGTCCAGCTGGGGGTTTATGATATTTTTCAGGTGGGCCAGCACATCTTTCAAGGGTCTTCATGATTACATAGGTCTGTGCCACAGGCCTGTAGTCATAAAGACCAGTAATCCTTGGCTTATATTGCTGAGTCCCCACCATCAATATCCTGGAAGGTGGTCACCATGGACCAGAAAAACTATGTCCTGGTTCAGGAGTAGCTTCTTCCCTACCACCATCAGAAACATAGAAACATAGAAAATAGGTGCAAGAGTTGGCCATTCCGCTCTTCGAGCCAGCACTACCATTCAATATGATCATGGCTGATCATCCAAAATCAGTACCCCGTTCTCAATTTCTCCACTTATCCCTTGATTCAAATAGAAGTTGCTGAATTGCCTCCTGATTATCTCAAATAATTCCCATGGTTCAAACAAATTACAATGAACTCAGGAGTGCAATGGAATACAGGTAGTTCTGCTATAAAGTGACAGTTGTGTTCTAATAAATCTTGTGCTGTAGAAAACAATGTTTTAAAAAAAAAAGGATAAATGGGGAAAAAAGGATTGTGTAATGACAGCTATTATTTACTGCAGAGTTTTCAACAAAAGGTATGTTTATTTTGTTACTGCAAGCTAAAAATTCTTAAAGTTGGATGTTCCATTGTTTAATAGAATATCGTTGCACAAGTGTCAGTAGAACTAATTGCTTGCCAATTTTCAAAGTAACCGTGTTCTGAAGATTACTGTGGAAAGGTTAAATATAAAAAGGACTTTTGTCTTTAGTAACACTCTTTCATACCTGTGGTGAAAATGGCAGCCTGTGTTTGATTAGTGCAGGGCTGGTTCTAAATCGAAATCTTTTTATAACCAGTTTAGCCTACATGATATAAATAGTTGTAGGAAGGAACAGCAGATGCTGGTTTAAGCCAAAGATAGACACAAAATGCTGGAGTAACTCATCAGGACAGGCAGCATCTCTGGATAGAAAGAATGGGTGACGTTTCGGGTCGAGATCCTTCTTCAGACTGCAGACCCAACAGAAGAAGAAGGATCTCGACCCAAAACATCAACCATTCCTTCTGTCCAAAGATGCTGCCTGTCCCAATGAGTTACTCCAGCATTTTGTGTCTATAATATAAATACTGTTTTCGAATTCATCAATTGCGTTATATTGAATGTATGTATTAGAAGATGCATGATAGCAGAATTACCTGAAATCTCTATTCACCTGGATGTGCATTGCCAACAACTCTCAAGAATCTCACTTCATCTAGGAAGAAAGGCAGCTTGATTGGCACCCCACAACCACTCTAAACATGCTAATGTAACACCACTGGTGCAAAGCAGATGCAATTACTCATCCAGTCTCACCATCCAAATCTGCATCCAATATCACCATCCAAATCTGCCAATTCTACCATGAAGAAGGACAAGGATAGCGGATGCATGAAAATACTGCCACCTGCAGATTCCCGGCCAAGCATGGACCGTCCTGATCTATAATTATATCACCATTGCTTTATCATCCCTGAGCCCAAATCTTGGCCAATTATACCATTACCAGAAGTACTGCAAATGTTCAAGAAGGTAGCTCATCTTGTCCAAGGTAATTAGCGATGGGGAACACATGCTGGGTTTAATAGCGATGGCCAAAATCTGAAAGTAAATATTTAAAAAACTTTAATGATTCCTGAATCCTTATTCACCTTTATTTTTCCCTAAAACTTTGATGCAATTAGATAGTTGAACTATCTTTGGAAAAGTAATATGGATATTGATTTGTAAATTTAAAATTAAATCTGCACATAGAAGCAATGGAATATACAGAAAAATACCATTTTAAGTTTTGGCAAATCAAGCTAAAGTTTGCAACGGATGCCACCTTTGGGAGAAGAGTGTGTAGTTCCATTGTATTTTATAATAAAAGAGTATTAATAATTAATATCTATTTCATTATTTTAGTGGTCATAGTCCAACAAGCAATTACTTACAGCAAAGTTTAAAAGATGATAGAATAATAGAATCAGTCAGCACAGAAATGGCCCCATTAGACACTCATCCATGCTGTGATGCCGACCTACGCTGATCCTATTTTATATTAGGCCCATATCCCTCTTTGGCTTTCCTATCCAAGTACCTGTTCAAACAGCTTTTAAACAATATAATTGAATAATTTCACTCCTGCTACTGGCAAGAAGGTATAGGAGCCTGAAAACGTATGTGCAGGTTCAGGAGTAGCTTCTTCCCTACCACCATCAGAAACATAGAAACATTGAAAATACGTGCAGAATTCGGCCCTTCAAGCCATTCAATATGATCATAGCTGATCATCCAAAATCAGTACCCCATTCCTGCTTTCTCCCCGTATCCCTTGATTCCATTAGCCCTCAGAGCTATATTTAACTCTCTCTTGAAAACATCCAGTGAATTGGCCTCCACTGCCTTCTGTGGTAGAGAATTCCACAGATTCACAACTCTCTGGGTGAAGAAGTTTTTCCTCATCTCAGTCCTCAATGACCAACTGTTTATTCTTGAACTGTGACCCTGGTTCTGGACTCCCCCATCATCGGGAACATTTTTCCTGGATCTAGCCTTTCCAATCCCTTCAGAATTTTATATATTTCTAGAAGATCCCTTCTCATCCTTCTAAATTCCAGTGAATATAAGCCCAATCGATCCATTCGTTCATCATATGTTAGTCCCGTCATCCCGACAATTATCCTGATGAACCCAAGCTACACTCCCTCAATGTCCTTCCACAAATTAGGAGACCAAAACTGCATACAATACTCCAAAAGTGGTCCCACCAGGGCCCTGTACAACTGCAGTAAGACCTACTGGCTCCTGTACTCAAATCCTCTCACTATAAAGGCCAACATGCCATTTGCTTTCTTCACAGCCTGCTGTACCTGCATGCTTACTTTCAGTGACTGATGTACAAGGGCACCCAGGTCTGGTGGCAACTCCACTTTTCCTAATCTGACACCATTCAGATAATTATCTGTCTTCTTGTTCTTGCCACCAAAGTGGATAACCTCACATTTATCCAAATTATACTGCATCTGCCATGCATCTGCTCACTCTCCCAACCTATCCGTCATCACAGCATCCTCCTCCAGCTCAACTACCACTTAGTTTTGTGTCATTCGCAAACCTGGAGATGTTACATTTATTTCCTTCGTCTAAATCGTTAATATATATTGTAAATAACTGGGGCCCCAGCACTGAGCCTTGCGGCACCCCACTAATCACTGCCTGCCATTCTGAAAAGGACCCGTTAATTCCTACTCTTTGCTTCCTGTCTGCCAACCAGTTCTCTTTCCATGTCAATACCCTACCCCCAATAACACTACAACCCCCCAAATTGGCTTTGAACTTTTGACTTGGGGCCATTATTATTTGTTTTAGCTTGTTCTCGATATTCACCATTGACACCATGCCATTCCCTCTCTATCTATCCCTCCCCCAACCAAGTCGCAATAGCTTCTCGTTTTCACCTAACAAACAGCTGACAATGACCTGTTTCCTTTATCATTGTTACTTTTTTGTATATCTTTCATTCATTGTCCTTTATCTCTCTACATAACCGTCGATATATCTCGTTTTCCTTATACCTAACCAGTCTGAAGAAGGGTCTTGACCTGAAACATCACCCATTCCTTCTCTCCAGAGATGAAACCTGTTGTTCTGTACTGGGGAAGCATACCCCTCTCTGTCCCCAAAATTAGTTAATTCCTGTTCTTAAGCCAATTCTGTGGTCATCCTACCACTGCCCCTTTTATTTTATGGACTTTAATTTTGCTGAGAAGGTGGCATCTTGTAATTGTTTTTTCAGGAATATCATGTTGAGGGAAGTATAAGACATTATATGAGGCATAGATGGGGTAAACTGTCAGAACTTCATTCCAGGATGGAAATGTCAAAGACGAGAGGGCTTGGTGTTAATGTGGGAGAGGCAGAGTCTAAAGGAGATATGCCAGGCAAAGATTTATTACATAATGAGTGTTGCTGTGAGGTTCCAGACTGTGCTGTCACTTCACGTATTAAAGGATCAATGGACATGTCAGGACCAATACGATTCGAGTTAGAATTTGCTTTAAAAAAAATCCTAATTAGAATTTAAAAAACAGCACTTAGGTTTTTACAGAGATATCATTTCATGGAGAGGAGTGACTCAGTGTACAATTTGTGATTACAGCAGCAGTTGAGAAGACCTGCTAGCAAGTGTTCCTAATCTATCTCACCAATCAGCCATGATAGGTTCATGCCACTGTATTTCCTAGTGCAGTCAAAGCTACATTCTAACAAATTTGAGCCTTGTTTTGTTTCAAGTTCATTTTCTACATTTAGAAATATAGTCAGGCCAAGAAATTTCAATTTGAATGCAAGAGATTCATTTTTGTACATTTAAAAAAAAGATGACACTCCCACATTAACAAACGTTCTGCTCCAGTTGATACTTGCATCCCAACTCAGCTGACAATTAACTATATTTTCCCCCCAATTATTTCTATTCCACTGATCTCAATCTATTTTTTATTTTCCCCAATGCTGTATTATATTTTGAAATTATTGCCTATTTGACTGGAGGATTTGAAAGAAATTAAGAATATGCTATTAAATTAAATTTAGCTCACAAGGTATTAAATCAGCAAAGCACGTGTGCTTAGACTTGACCCTTGAACGTTTTAATTCTTAATTAAAATTATACATGTTGCTGTAATTCCCCATATAAGTTAGAATTCTATCACTGCCTTTCATAAGGGAATTAAGGGACAGAAGTTTAGGGGTAACATGAGGGGGAACTTCTTTACTCAGAGAGTGGTAGCGGTGTGGAATGAGCTTCCAGTGGAAGTGGTGGAGGCAGGTTCGTTGGTATCATTTAAACATAAATTGGATAGGCATATGGATGAGAAGGGAATGGAGGGTTATGGTATGAGTGCAGGCAGGTGGGACTAAGGGAAAAAAAGTTGTACGGCACGGACTTGTAGGGCCGAGATGCTGTAATTGCTATATGGTTATATGGTTATAAGTTAAAAATAATCAAATAGCTGCAGTAAATTAGATAAATAATATAATTTTACCCGATTCAAAATGAGAAAAGCAATTTTGCACTTGCCATTTGAGACATTTTCCATTATTTATTGACATTTAAAACATCTGAAGTCTAACATTTGACAAAAACAAAACTTACTTATCACAACTCAGTGGGGACATTCTGTACAGTGTGTTCATTCTGGCTCCCGACTGAGCAATTCCTTTTGGCCCATTCTCCTTCCCTTTTCAACCTTCATTGAATATTTTGCCACTAATCTTGTGAAAAGTTTAATTTACAATTATATATTTGGGAGGAAAATCATCAAACCTGGCAGAAGCTCACATGCACACACTAAGAACATGCAAATTTCACACAAACAACAACCAGGTTGAAATAAGAGTCAGAGAGTCCTATATCATGGAAACAGACCCTTTGGCCCACTGTGTCCATGCTGGTCATCAAGCACCTATCCACGCGCATGCTATTTTCCAATTCCATGTTATTTTAACTGATAATGTAAATACTTTATGTGTTATTAGTGTATCCGCTGCCAATACCAGCTCATATTATGTTCCAAACTTCAACCACTTTATGGGGGGGGGAAATTGTCAAATAAATCTGCTACACCCTACATTAAAGTTATGTCCACTGGCTATGCACACCTCTATATGATGTAATGATTCTCACAATATACCCTACATTTGCCCTTAATAACTTTGCATCACTCAGTCAGGTATCCCTTCTCTCCATTGATGCTGCTTCACCGCTGAGTTTCTCCAGCATTTTTGTCTACGTTCGATTTTTCCCAGCATCTGAAGTTCTTTCTTAAACACCACAGTCTATACAGTCTCTTGCCATTGACAAAATTCCCTAAGCCAGTTTACATATTTGACAAATTTCTCCAGTGTAATCACATTCTTCCTAAAAATATCAATGTTGTGAGTTTGAAATAAAAACATATACTGTAGACACTGAGCAGGTTAGACAGCATCTGTGAAAAGGAGCAGTTAATGAAAGAAAATGTGTTTTTAGTAGCAGAAAATATTGGATAGGATAAAGGGGAATTCTTTAATAGGGGGAGACCAAAAGACTGAACATGGCAGTAAAAAGCCCATTATGCTTCCATAGTTGTTACAGTATGTGTTGCTAATAGCAAAACTATGGGGAATGCCCAGAAGGGCAAACTATACCAGTGGAAAGAGAAAAACCGAGGCACAATGATTTAGGGCAGAAACAGCCAATTCTGATGCAGATAAAAAGAGTTACCAAAAGTTGGAGAATTGAATATTGAGTCCAGAAGGCTGCACTGTGCCGAGGCTGAGTGTGAGCCTTGCAGTCTCATTCATTTTAAAGTGCTGGAGGACACAAGGTGATAGGTCATCATGGGTGAAGGGAGTGGAATTAAAATGGCAAACAACCAAAGACTCAGGAGTAAACATGCTCTGCAACTAACCAATCTATCTTTGGGTCTCTAATGATGAGAAGGCAACACAGTGAACACCAAATGCACTATACAGAATTGGCAGAATTCTAAGTAGATAATCGCTTCACCTTGAATTACTATTTGGGTTCTTGGATGGTGGTGTTAAACCTACTATGGTTGCATATGGAAGTGCTACAAGATAGCGTATGGTTAGTGGAGATCTATGAGTGGAACAGGGAGTGGTTCCTTTGATAATACTGAAAGGGAGAAATGGAATATGTGTCTTGTTGGAGGTCTTGGTGGAGCTGGTGAAAATTGCAAAGGATAATCAATTGAATGGCAGTGATGACCAGGGATATTCTTTGTGTGTCCAAGAAACAAAAAGAGTGAGAGCAAAGGTGCAGGAGATAGATAAAATGTTGTTAAGAGTTCTTTCTCTATGATAAAGAGAATGGAACAGAGTGCTTACTGGAGGCAGGATGGGAGAGAGTACAATCAAAGGACCATACAGATTTGTAATGATCGGTTATGGCTAGCCTACTCTCTCTAATGATTACAGAGTTTCAGAAAGGCGAAGTGAGGAGTCAGAAATGGACATGTGAAGGTGAGAGCAGGGTGAACGCTGGCTACAAAAGTGATTACATTTTTTAGTTCAGCATGAATGTAGGACGCGGCACTCAGCATTTGCAGTTCCTTCCCACTCAATACAGTAATTGGTGATAGACACAAAAAACTGAGTAACTCAGCAGGACAGGCAGCATCTCGGGAGAGCTGGAATGGTAATTGATGCACTGGAAAACTAGTTGAAGGTGCCGTCAGCTATTTGACCAGTCTTCCTTGCAAAGTCCATAATGAAGTCCATAAACTAAATTAATTGAACTATCCTCATCAACACACTTAGTGACCTCCTCAAAATATTGATCATATTAGGCAGACGGGTTGACCTATTGCAAAAGCCAAGTTGTCTACTCTTGGTTAAATCCTGTCTTTCCAAGTGCACATTTGTCCTGTCCACCAGCTTTTTTCCCTCCAGATGCTTTGGAAAGGGTGATTTCCAATGGTGGTTGGATTAATCTGGATTAATCGGCCGTGAGGAGAAAGTTCTTGAAAAGCAAGCCGGGAAGCTCGTGAGTGCTCGTGAGCGGCCGTGACCTTGGGTGACCTCGGAAGCGCTCCGAAGATCTCAGAAGCGCCTTCAGAAGCCGTCGGGATCTGCAGAACAGAGCCCACTTGCTCGTTCTTTCTGCATCTTTAGAAGAACTGGGCGGAGGGGGGGGGCTGGGGGAAGGTGGTGACATCACTCCTGGAAAACAGTGCCCAGCAGGCAGCGCGTTGAAATCTCTGTACAGTTTGCCTCTAGGTGCAGGCATTGTGACGTCATCAGCTCGCTTCAGCAGTTAGATTTTTAAAATATGTCAGATTGGTGAACAATTTTAGTAAAAAGCTGGGGAAATAATTAATCATTTTTTCAGACGAGGGGATTTTTGAAATTATGAGGTAAATCTCTACTGGAATATGTAAAAATGTCACCGTTACCACCAGCATCACATGGGATGGCTGGTCCCCCAAACACAATATTCCACCTCTCCACCAATTCCAATATTGGTGGCCAGTGGTGGGGGGGCTTTCTGGAGCGCTAGTATGGGTGTTGAGGGCTGAAAGGACTGGTTTCCAGAGGGCTAGTATAGACATTGTGGGCCAAATGGATTCTTGGTCTGGCGGCTCAGTCACTCAAGCCTGTGGTGCTGGCAGCTCACTCACAGCCGGTGGGCTGGCAGTTGACTCACGGCTATTCCTTGAAATTCCATTTCAAGCAGGGTGCAAGGCCACCAAATTCAAATGCAGTTTCTTACCACTTCAAGTAGGGTGCAAGGCCACCAAATTCAAGTGTAGTTTCATATCATTTCAAGCAGGGTGCAAGGCCACTAAAGGCAGCGAGTCGTGACCTCTCCCTTGTCCATCTTGCAGAGACTGAGCCACGCCCACAATTCTGAGTTTTATAGTCCCTTCCCCTCCCACCAGAAGGGGCATGGCCTTTATGGCATGATTGACAGGAGAGAGAACCTCAACATTTTTTAAACACTAATAACACTTTTATTTTTCATCGATGGGAAAAATCCTCGGCACCTGATCAACGGAGGAGGAATCTAAATAAGATGGCCAAAAAATCACAGCCATGCGTGGTAGCGTTTTTTCTAAATCAATATAAAGCGCAACAGGAAGTGGTCAAGATTAGACTTTTAATTATATAGGCAAGGCAACTTTATTTAGGCAAGGCAAATTTAATTAGGCACGGCAACTTTAATTAGGCAACACAGCTTTAGCATTTCCAAACCAAAGGCCACACAGCTTTAGCATTTCCAAACCAAAGGCCACACAGCTTTAACATTTCCAAACCAAAGGCCACACATCTTTAGCATTTCCAAACCAAAGGCAACACAGCTTTAGCATTTCCAAACCAAAGACAACACAGCTTTAGCATTTCCAAACCAAAGGCAACACAGCTTTAGCATTTCCAAACCAAAGGCAACACAGCTTTAGCATTTCCAAACTATATTTTCAAACCACATTAAGGGCACTGACAGGTCAGTAAAACCACTCATAGTTTAGTAGACATGTGTTCAGTGTTATTCACAGCTCAGACTGAGAGATATGACCCTCTCGCACCCCCATCTTGCAGAGACTGACTGAGGCACTCAACACTTCTGGGTTTTATAGTCCCTCTGGAAGCGGCGTGGGCTTCAGGAGAGAGAATCTCAACATTATTTAAACACTAATAACAATTTTATTTTTCATCAATGGGAAAATTATTTTGTCCTGCGCAGCAGAGGGGGACTCCGAGTAACATGGCCAAAAATCACAGCTGTAAGTGGCAGCGTTTTTTCTAAAATCAATATACAGAACAACAGGAAGTGGTCAAGATCAGACTTTTAGTAATATAAATGTTTGTGTGTCTGTGTGTGAGAGGCAAGATAGAGATAATAGATCTCAAATTTCCCTCATGGATCAATAGTAACTTAAAACAACACTTTTTTTCTCTTATCTTATTTCTCATGATGTACATAAGCCAGAAAGGCAATTATATTTGCCTTTTTTTTTCTGGATATAAGATGGAACATAAGCCATATTTATATATTACTAGACTAAGTGGGACCCGTCGGATCTCATTCTCACAAGGGAGAGCTGGTCCCCCAACACAATATTCCACCACTCACCCATAGCCCTAAACTGCGCAGATCCAGCAGACACGATCCCATTGTGATACTCCTGATCCCCCCATCCCCCCCCCCCCCCCCCCCCACTCCGCCCCTCGCCCTTCCACCTTTCTGGAGGGCTAGTACAGGTGTTGTGGGTTGAAGCGGGTCGTTTCCAGAAGGCTAGTACTGACATTGTGTGCCGAATAGACTTTTCCTGGGTTAGTCGTGTAGCTGGGGACAGGCAGGATGCCTGCTTCAGGTGGGGACTAGCGGGAGCGTTCTGTAGCCAGGGAGGGGGGATGGCTTCTGACAGGGGCCAGTTGGCGGAGGGGGGGGGGGGGGGAGGGGAGGGGGGGGGACGGCCTCAGGCAGGGACCAGTGGGGGGGGGAGCAAGCGCTGCCTTGGCCTGCCGCTGCCGTGGCCTGCCGCTGTGAGGTGGGGTAGGTTGCAAGGGGAAGTGGATGAGGGTTGTAGGCGGGAGGGGGTGTGTGGGCAGGAGTGGTGTTCCCCGCCAGCGCTCGGCCCCGCCAGCACCCGGCCCAGACAGCACCCAGCTACACTCACCCCTCACTTCCCCAGGATCTTGAGTTTGCAGCTGTCGGCCTCGCAGTCGGCCAGACCCCCGGCCGCTCCCCGTCTCCGCGTCGCCTCGGGACTCACTCACTCAGCATGGCTTCTGGACTCACTCATAACGGCTTCTGTACTCACTCATTAAGGCTTGTGGACTCGTGGACTCACTCAGCACGGCTTGTGGACTCACTCAGCACGGCTTGTGGACTCACTCACAACTTGTGGACTTCACAACGGACTCACTCACTCACTCAGCATGGCTAGTCGACTCTCTCACTCAGCACGGCTTGTGGACTCACTCACTCAGCATGGCTTGTGGACTCACTCAGCACAGCTTGTGGACTCACTCACAACGGCTTCTGGACTCATGGACTCACTCTGCATGGCTTGTGTGCTCACTCACTTACTCAGCACAGGTTGTGGGCTCACTCACTCACTCAGCACGGCTTGTGGACTCACTCACTCACTCAGCACTGCTTGTGGACTCACTCACTCACTCAGCACGGCTTGTGGACTCAGAACGGCTTGTGGACTCACAGCACGGCTTGTGGACTCTCTCAGCGCGGTTCACGAACTCAGCCCCGCCTCCGGGGTTTTATTCTCCTCGCCCAGGTGATTGACAGCGGGTGCCGGAAGGGCCGCTACATTCATGGCGAGAAGACCAATCTGCTGATCTCATGATTTTTTAAACCTTCATAACTTTTGTAATATTCCATCAATCGGAACAAAACTTGGTGCGCTTGGAGCAGAGGAGAATGGTGAGTAAGGTGGTGAAAAGAATCCTAGCGATATAAGGTACAGTTTTCGCGCAAATTTAAAAACAACGCAAAACCGGAAGAGGACAAGATGAGAGTTTTAGTAATAGTATAGATATGTGTTATATATGTATATAAATATATAACACACCTATACATATTTCTATAGATTCTTTCTTGTGATGTCTAATTATTTGTTGAGCAACCTTTTTTCTTTAATTCAACCTCTCTCTCTCTCTCCCTCTCTGAAATCCTAACATTGTGAATAAAATATCAATGAACACACGCCATGATATTTTTTTCATTTTTTCATTCTATATTAGTGTAATAAAATGTAGTGTATACATACCTACATTGATGCAGAAGTGCAAGCTATAGACATGAATAATGTACATTGCTACCAAAGTTTAGTTTTAATTTAACATATATGTGAGGGGGTTGGTCCAATATAGTGCAATATAGTGCCAACCCTCACTTTGTGACAAATGAGTTACGACCCTCTTTTTGCATAGGGGTCAGGACCCTCCAGGACTCCAGGGATAGCTGCAGTTCCCAGGTCGCCTGCGTGCCCCTGGTCTGGCTGCAGTTCCGCTGTCCGGTCCCGGCGGCCGCTGGCAGCCACCCGAGCTACTGAGTGAGTTTTTAAATGTGATTATCTCATAAAGACACATTTGTGGGTTAGCAGTATATTGCACCGACCCACACAATTTTAAATAGTTCAACATCGAAATTCATAAACAAGGATGACACTTTTTACTTCAGTCATTCATGGTAAGATTACATAATTTACATCGTTTTATGTGTGAGATATACGGGGTTGCAGTGTTTCGCAGATCAGCTAACCAATGAAAGTGATATAAAAGACGGCAGTTCTTTGACAAGTACACCGTAGATCGGTGTAGGAGATCTTGTCGACGAGTATTCTGGACCCACTGTCGACATCAGAAATTACAGAAAATATCATATAGGATTAACGTAAGAACAAATTTGATTATAACTACATACCTGCAGAATGGATGATATATCACTTAAATGCAATTTGTTTTCAGGGGTGGGGTGAGACATGTATATTGAAGTTGCATTCTTCCTCTAACAGGTCAATTAATCTTAAATGTAGAAGAGCTTATTACACGAGTATATCTTCTTACACGAGTATTCATGCCTTCCAACAAGAACAACACCAGAAAATGTACAGTAGTGTAAAATTAATTATGTGACAACCAACTTTGGTGACAACCTTTGTCCTTCCACAACAAAGCCCTCATAAGAAAATGCTTGATGTTATTAAGTGGAGAAAGTGCAGAGAACATTTACGAGGATGTTGCCAGGACTTGATCCGTGTACATTTATCACCATTTATTCGTGTACATTTAACGTCATTTATCCTGTATTTATCCTGTATTTTAAACACCATTTTAAACACAAACTGATTCGGGAGCTCCGCGGTTTGGAGGTCCCGAATCGGCCGCTTCCTAACAGAGACCGGGGCTTCAGGATGTTGGAGGCCACAGCTCTTCTCCGGCGAGGGATCCCAGACTCCGCGATGGAAAGTCCACGCCACTCCCACGGCTAGAAGCTCCGCAGACAGCGGCTTCAGGAAGCTATAGTCCACGGGCCACCGATTGGAGCACTTCTCTGGCGATCCCCAGCTCCGCGATCTGAGTTATAGGATGAGATCGGGCAGCCTACACGACAGAAAGTAATAATTTTTTTCTCACCTTTTGGTTTGAGTGGGGAATCTGAAGAAAGACAGGTTGGGTCACTTACATTGGTGATTCGAGCACTTCATAGCAGAACAGCTTGTAGATGTGGACGCCATGACTGAACCCGATTCCAAACAAAATTCTAGTAGCTTTGATTCCCAAAATGGCGCAAAAAATTACCCACGACCTACTATGGCTTTTTCGTCGAGTGGTCTATCTGGTATCTTTGGGCTAAAGCATAGCAAGATAGATCACTCGACGAAAAAGACGTAGTACAGTCATGGGCAGATTCATGGGTAATTTTCGGCCCCGTTTTTGTTTCCGTCTCCGCACCAAAGATCCCATAGCGGAGCAAAGATACTAGTGCGGAGACGGAAGCCGGGTACGGAAACATCCTAGTTAAAATAAAAGGTCTTTGGTAAAAATCTTCTCCTCATTTTCAGAATTATAATTTATTAACACAAACTGTTCCCCCACAACGTTGATTACACTGCGAGTCGGGTCAGGTTACTGGAATGGATGAAATCCGTTGCGTACTACAAGTCAGCCCATTGCATTTAGCAGGAGTGGCCTATCTTGCTCTGCTGCAGGATCTTTGCTTTAGCTGCCGCTCGGCGATGGCAGCGCGAATACTGCGCATGCGGGTTCCCCTGCCCCGTGAATGGCCGCCGTCCTGACGTCACATGGGAGGAGCAACGCGAGCCGCGGCCTAGGCGACGGCGGGGGAAGAGGAGGAGGAGGAGGAGGCCGCGGCGGCGGCGGAGACAGAGACGGAGACATGTCCTGGAAGGAGGAGAGCGACGCGGCCATGAAAAGCATGTGTGAGTAAAGAGCTAGCTGCCGTCTGCACTTACCGCCGGCGTCTAGATTAGCGGCCGGCTGCAGCTCGCCTCCTCTCCATCGGCCCGAGTGGGTGTCGCATTCTGCCTCCACTCACCTCCCCGCCGGCAGCTCGGTGTTGTGTCTTGTACAAAGATCCTATGCCGGAGCCCCGGACCCAGGGTAGTAGTAGCAGCAGCCGCCGTGCAGACCGTTAGCCCGCGGCGGCTTGGCTTGGCTTGGCTGTTGCGGCAGTAGTGGTGCCCCGCCAACCCGGGGCCGTGTGAGTGGCTGCTCCGTAACTCGGGCAGTATCTATCTATCTATCTATCTATCCCTCGAGGCAGCGGTGCAATTAACGTTTCAGGCCTAATGGCTCTTTGTTAGAATCAGGAGTTGATTTGTGCCCATCACAGAGGGTGCCGTGTCCGAGCCCACCAGCCACAGATGGGTCTCAAGTTAAAATCACCATTCATTGCCCATGAAAACTGTTGGATCTTAGAGTCAGAAGTGCAGGAGGGAGTCAATTAACCCATTCGGCCGTGGTTGTGTCCAGGACTTCATCCTGGGGTCAGATACAACACGAAAGTGCTGAACATTCTGTTTCCTACAAGTGCAAGCTAGAGGGAAGGCATCTGTGGCTATATGTCAGAATCGGATTATGCTAAGTGCTCATGGAGATCTGTGGCTGTTCTTGGAGCTCAGACCACTTTAAAGCCCTGTCCCACGATACGAGTTCATTCCAAGAGCTCTCTCAAGTTTAAAAAAAATCAAACTCGTGGTAAGCACGGAGAATGAACGTAGCGGGTACGTCGGAGCTCGGTGACGTCTCTTAGTGGCTCGTAACGCTAACGGCAGGTACTCGGGAAGACTCGTTAATGGCAGGTAAGCACGGGAAGACTTGTGAAGATTTTTCAACATGTTGAAAAATGTCCACAAGAGCCCCGAGTATCGACGAGTGACCATTACCGTAAATCTCCGAGTTCGAATCAGGGCAAACTCTGGAGAGCTCTTGGAATGAACTCGTACCGTGGGACAGGGCTATAAGACTCCTGGGCAGAGACGGTTTGAAATGTTAATCTCCCCACCTTGTCTCCCCAGTTTATTTATGATGGGGACCTGGTGCAATGTCTTTAGTTGAAGGAAATGTCACCTTAGATATTGGGAAACATTCTGATAACATGGGTACACAATGGGGTTGTAAAAAATCAAGAGACTCGGGAGTGATTTATTGTCCTATGTCTTGAAACAGAACAATGAAATTCATGCTTGCAGCAACACAACAGATATGTAAACATAGTAGACACAAAATGCTGGAGTAACTCAGCGGGAACGGCAGCATCTATGGAGAGAATGAATGGGTGACTTTTTGGGTCGAGACCCTTTTTCAGACTGATGAAACGTAGTATTTTGTTTTTAAATCTCTGAATGGGCTCGCCCCGCCTTGCCTCTCTGAGCTGCTCCACCCATACGCTCCTGCCCGGTCCCTCAGGTCAGCTGGTCAGCTGCTCCTGGAGGTACCGAGGTCTAGTTGGAGGCTCAGAGGGGATAGAGCCTTCTCTGTTGCTGCTCCGGCACTCTGGAACACCCTGCCGTTGCACATCAGACAGGCCCCCTCACTGTCCATCTTCAAATCCAGTGTTAAAACACATTTGTACTCCCTGGCTTTTGACCATGCCTGAGACTTTGCTTCTGTTTTTGGTGTTTTTGATGTTTCTTTATTTTACATGTCTTTTCCTACTATTTATTTTGGTGTGTATTAACTTTTTTGTCAATGATTAGTGATGTACAGCACTTTGTTGCAACTATGTTTGTTTTTGAAGTGCTCTATAAATATTATTTTTTTTTATTATTATTTTGTAAACACTAATAAACAACAAAAACTGTTCAGTATATAATAATAATAATAATAATGTTTATTTATATAGCACTTTTCAACAAAACCAGTATTTGAACCAAAGTGCTTTACAGAGATTGATTAAATTAATTGAACAGATCAAAAGTCAATAAATCCATACAAAACAAAAAAGAGAAAAAAGAAAAAAGACACAGAACAGTACACTATAGAAATCAACAAGAAATGTCCCCCCACAGCAGAATTCACTGTGAGGGAAGGCACAAAAATATCCAGTTCTCCCCCTCATAGGCCACCCGAGGTCGGGGTCTATATGTGGTCTCCTCAGCCAACTCGATGTTCTCAGGCCCTCTGCCGCGAAGCTGGATCATCGGCATCGGGTGAACATTCTTCAGCGGCCTGGACTGAAGCGGCCGCTTCCTCCCTGAAGACTGCAATGTCCAAAGTTCTCAGGCCGCGCTGGCCGGACCTCTGACACTGGCGAACTCGGACACCAGGCCCCGCGGTGTTGAAATCCAGTGCCGCCCGCCCGCGGCTGGCCGCTCTGCAGCCGCAGCTCAGTGATGTTGCAGTCGGCGTTCCCAGTGCCCCGGAGCTTACCGCAAGGCGACCCGGTAAGGCATCGCCCGCTCCGTGTTGGTGTTGGTGTCCCAGCATCTGCACCGCCGGCGAAGCTGTAGTCCGGGCAGGAAATCGTCACTCCAGCGCTGCTCCAGCTCGATGGTAGGCCGCACAGAGAGGACGAAGAAGCGGTTCGGAAGAAAACCGCATCTCCGACCAGGTAGGACTGGGATTAAAACAGTTTCCCCCCCCCCCCCCCCCCCCCCCCCCCCCACCCACCATAAAAGAAGACTTCCACTGAAGAATTTTCACGGACAGGACTAAAAATAAAAAAAAAAAGGGAGAAAGGACGGACTGCAGGAGGACCAGCCATACACAACGGCGCATCACCCCCGCAGTCCGCCATCTTATATATAATAAACAAACAATAATAGTGCAAAGACAAAAACCATAATCCCTAAGACTCTAAAGCCTGGAAGTTGCAGTGTTTAACTGATGGTTATTGGGACTGCCACTGAACCTGGATGTTACTGCTCTTATAACTTATTTCCAATAGTAGGGGCGAAATGAGAGCATGGCCAGGGTGGTGTGGGTCTCTGGTGCTGGCTGCCCTTTTGAGGCAGTGACTCTTGTAGATCCCTTTGATGGGGGGGAGGTCAGTACCCATGAAACCGAGCAGTGTTCACTGGTTTCTTGCACTCTTCTTTGTTCATGGGTGTTTGAGTTGCCGAACCAGGCTGTGATGCAACCAGTGAATTTGGTCTCTACTGTACACTTGTAGAAGTTTGAGAATATTTATTGACATACCAAATCGCCTCAATCTTCTAAGGAAGTACATAATGGAGCTTAACATCTGTAATTGGAAAGTTACTAGAGAGTATTCTGAGGGATAGGTTATACAGGCATTTGGATGGGCAAAGGCATATTAGGGATAGCCAGCATGGTTTTGTATGTGGGAGGTCGTGTCTCACAAATCTGATAGATTTTTTTGAAGACGTGACCAAAACGGTTCATGAGTGCAGAGCTGTGGATGTGGTGTACATGGATTTCAGTAATGCGTTTGACACGGTTTTGCATGGTAGGCTGCACTGGAAGGTTAGATTGCTAGGGATCCAAGGAGAGATAGCTGAATGGATAGCAAATTGGCTCCATGGAAGGAAGCAGAAGGTGATGGTGGAAGGTTACTTCTCGGACTGGAGGCATGTGACTAGTGGTGTGTCATCTACATCAATGATTTGAATGAGAACATACAGGGCAAGATAAGCAGGTTTTCTGATGACACAAAAATGAGTGGTTTTGCAGAGTGAAGATGGTTGTGAAAGATTGCAGGAGGATCTGGATCAATTGGCCAGGTGGGCGGAGGAATGGTTGATGGAATACAGAGAAGTGTGAGGTGTTGCGTTTTGAGACGTCGAACAAGGGCAGAACCTTCACAGTAAATGGTAGGCCTCTGGGTAGTGTTGTAGAATAGAGGGATCTAGAAGTACAGGTACATGGTTCCTTGAAGGTCAAGTCACAGGTAGATAAGGTGGTTAATAAGGCTTTTGGCACTTTGGCCTTCATCAGTCAGAGTATTGAATATAGAAATTGGATGGTCATGTTGCAGTTGTATAAGATGTTGGTGAGGCCACATCTAGAATATTGTGTTCATATTGTGGGTCTCTGGTGCTGGCTCCATGTTATAGGAAAGATATTGTCAAGCTTGAAAGGGTTCAGAAAAGATTTACGAGGATGTTGCCAGAACAAGAGGGTGTGAGCTATAGGGAGAGGTTGCATAGGTTGGGTCTCAATTTCATGGTGCGCAGGAGGATGAGGGGGAATCTTATAGAGATGTACAAAATCAAGAGAGGAATAGATAGGGTAGATACACAGAGTCTTGCCTAGAGTAGGGGAATCGAGGACCAGAGGACATAGAAACGTAGAAAATAGGTGCCTTAATGATTAGGCCATTCCCCTAGAGGTCCCCTTCGAGTCCACATTAGACATCTGCCATGCATTTGCCCAGTCACCTGACCTCCCCGCCATTCAATCCATGATCATGGCCATTCTGACATCCTACTCATCAGTTCTGCACTCAATATCCTGTACCTGGAAACTTTTTCTCCATAACCCCTGATCCCTTTAGCCACAAGGGCCACATCTAACTCCCTCATAAATATAGCCAATGAACTGGCCTCAACTCCCTTCTGTGGCAGAGAATTCCAGAGATTCACCACTCTCTGTGTGAAAAATGTTTTCCTCATCTCGGTCTAAAAACATTTCCCCCTTATCCTTAAACTGTGAGCCCTTGTTCTGGACTTCCCCAACATCGGGAACAATCTTCCTGCATCTAGCCTGTCCAACCCCCTAAGAATTTTGTACTTCTTCTCCTCGCTGGCTGTGACTGACGACACCAGCGGTCCCAGGCCCACAGCCAGCGTAGAAGTCTATAAGATCCCCCCTCGGTCTTCTAAATTCTAGCGAGTACAAGCCGAGTCTATCCAGTCTTTCTTCATATGAAAGTCCTGACATCCCAGGAATCAGTCTGGTGAAGCTTCTCTGTATTGCTACTATGGCAAGAATGTCCTTCCTCAGATTTGGAGACCAAAACTGTATGCAATATTCAGGTGTGGTCTCACCAAGACCCTGTACAACTGCAGTAGAACCTCCGTGCTCCTATACTCAAATCCTTTTGCTGTGAATGCTAACATACCATTCGCTTTCTTCACTGCCTGCAGTGAATTAGAATTGATTACAATTGTGCCATTTTCAGTTTATAGAGATACATGGTAAGGGAATAATTTAGTCCAAGGTAAACCCAGCAAAATCCGATCAAGGGTAATCTGAAGGGTCACCAAAGAGGTCGATACTAGTTAATCACTGCTCTCTGGTTGTGGTAGGATGATTCAGTTGCCTGATAACAGTTGGGAAGAGATTGTCCCCGAATCTGGAGGTTTGCATTTTCACACCTATACCTTGCGACTGATGGGAGAGGGAAGAAAAGGGAGTGGCCAGGGTGCGACTCGTCCTTGATTATGCTGCTGGCCTATCCGAGCCATCGTGAGGTGTAAATGGAGTCAATAGAAGGGAGTTTGGTTTGCATGATGGTCTGGGCTGTGTCCACAATTTGCTGCAATTTCTTGCGGTCTTGGATGGAGCTGATCCCAAACCAAGCTGTGATGAATCTTCATAAAATACTTTCTATGCTTTTACTGTTGATTGTGCGGTAGGTCCTTTATTGTTTATAGAGCCTGGGACTGCAAACAAAGTTACCAGCCAGTATCGCTTAAAATGTTATCCATACCATCGCAGAGCATGTTCTACTTTATTATAAATGTATTTTGTTTTTGCTAAATTGGGAAGTTCAGGGCTCGAAATTAACGGTTGCCCGGGTGCCATTGACCACTCAAAGCGCCGCCGGGCAACCTAAACACTGAATCATTTTGCCCGGCTTAGCAACCAGATACTGATTTGTACCAAAGATAGACACAAAAAACTGGAGTAACTCTGCGGGTCTGGCATCATCTCTGGAGAAAAGGAACGCGACATTTTGTGTCGGCGATGACGGCTGTATTGCGTGGGAAAGATACTAGATGCGGGGTGACGAAGGGTCGCAGCGAATGACGGCACTTGAACAGCGACAGCGGCTCTATTTCCTCCCGTCCCCCGCCCGCCCTGATAAGGGCTGCTTGCAAACCTGCTAACCAAAGATCTTATAGCAGAGCTCCGGATCTTTGCCGCTAACGGTGCTTTAAAAAAAAAAAAACCCTCCTGCATGCCGGGAGGAGGGAGGGAGGGGGAGGACTCCACGTGCGGGAGGGTTTGTTTTGAAAGCGGTTTTCGCCGTTAGCGGGACCGCTGCTGCTGCTGCTGTGCGGGACACGTCATTCGCTCCGACACTTCTGAAGCAGCTGCACCATAGTTCCTTTAGCTACAGGATCTTTGAGCTGCACAGCTTGGCCCCGCACCTTGCTGTTGGCTGGCGGAGGACGGAGGCGGTGGCGAGGAAATCCCAACGGCCAAGGCAGCGGGCCGATGTTGTCCGAGGAGTGCTGACCTTCCTTCCTCCCCACCTCGCCCCCCTTCTCTCTCTCTCTCTCTCTTGTACTCCCCCTCCACTACTTCCCCCCTTATCCTTGGACCCCTCCTCTCCATCCCGCACTGATCTCCATTCCCGCCTCTATTCAGTCCTCACTGACATCCCCTGCGCGCTCATCTCCCCGCCCCCCCCCCCCCATCCCCCCCCCCCCCCCCCCCCCAATCTATTCATCCTGCGCTGATCACCCTATCCACCTCGCATTGATTCTCCTGTCACCATACCGCCCCCCGCACCGGCCATCTATCCACCCCGCACTGATTCACACACACCCCCTTCCCTGACCCTATTATCCTGGAAATGTCTTCAGAGCGAATATTGACTATGTTTGATAACGGTTTTTCACACCGAGAGTGGTGAATCTCTGGAATTCTCTGCCACAGAAGGTGGTTGAGGCCAGTTCATTGGCTATATTTAAGAGGGAGTTAGATGTGGCCCTTGTGGCTAAAGGGATCAGGGTGTATGGAGAGAAGGCAGGTACAGGATACTGAGTTGGATGATCAGCCGTGATCATATTGAATGGCGGTGCAGGCTCGAAGGGCCGAATGGCCTACTCCTGCACCTATTTTCTATGTTTCTATGGAATGCAATCAAATGTGTTTTAATTCCCAATGTTATTATTTGTTTTTGTGAACACGTGAAACATTAAAACCGCGATGTTCGATTGTCACCGCTACCGTTGACACGTTATTACAGAATTCATTTTAACGGCAAATCAATGCTCTTACTATGGAGTATCAGTACTGTAGCTATTTAATGAGCAACTTTCACAACTATACTTGCGCATATATGTCACCATGGTCCAGGATTTATTGACACGGGTTGATCATACGCTGAATAATCCAAACACATTTTTGTTTGGAAGTGGAAAGAACTAATAGAAATTGCATTAACTGCAATGAGTAAAAAGAGTTGAGATACTGTCTTATAATTTTGCTGCATGTCATTGTGGGATATATCATGTCTTAATTGGAGAATGTTTAGTTTGTGACTTTATTTGAAGCAGAAATAATATGCGAATGCTTCATTGAATATAATTCCGACTGGTAACTGCGCGCTTTATCAGAGCACATTATCGCGCGCGTCATGCAAGCCATCTTAAATGAGCACCTAAACTGTCATTTGGCAACCTAAAAAGCTGCCAAGGTTGCCCGGCTGGCAACAGGGAAAAAAAGTTAAGCGAGAGCCCTGAAGTTATACACAAACAACTGATTCAAAGACTTAATTAACTATATATTAGACTGGATTTATTAATTAGAATTTGACTATGGCATTGCAATAGATACGGGCATCAAATTTAACAATGAAGGAGTGTTAGAATGAACCACGGAATAATTCATGTAAAAGAGTTGTCAACTGATTGAACTTTGTCGTTAATTGTGACTCGTTATGATTTGTAAAAACTAAAGAGATTGAACAAAAGTTTGAAACTGGAAATTTAGTAATAAAGTACTTGATTATGCTGAGATGATATTTGAACATGTTTGAGCAACTTGATTTATAGGGTTTCGCGAGTTAGTTTTTCCACTTTATAATACTTGCTGTATTTATTTGCAACAAATATTGATTGTGAAATACTGAATCCATTTGCTAAACACTGATTTGTTCTTAATTGTCCTGATGGTAAGAAAGAGATACTAGATAAATCAATTTTTAATATTTTGTAGGTGCTATCACATTCAGCATCCTCATACAAATGTACTTGTTATCAGGTCTTTACTACTTTACTCCTCATTGAATTCAACAAAGGAATGTGAGTTTATCTTAATTTTCCGTTCCTTGCATGCGGAGATTAAACTTGAAGGAGGAAGCAGCATTCATTTGAATGGATATGTTTTTATTCATTCTGTCACATGATGTGGACATCTTTGGAGAGAAGTATTTATCTTCCACCTTCATTGTCCCTGGCACCATGTTGATGTGTTTGGAGGAACCTGCAGGCCACATTTCTTTGCCTGAGGTATTTAGGGAATCAGATTTGTATGACAATGTAGTGGCTTTGTGATGACCATTATTGACACTATCTTTTAAAATTCCCCAGCTGCCATGATCGAGAAATAAAAATGTCTCTTGGTCAATGATCTGGATACTAATTCAGTGGCGTAGATTTGGCGACTACTTTGTCAAATGCTTGCTCTTGGCCTGCCATGGTCTAGTGAATCTCCTGATTGTTATCTAGTTATGTCATAGCACTGATCCCTGAGGAACACTACCGATCCTAGAGTTTCAGTCACAAAAACGGTCCTCTATGACTACCCTCTATCTTCAATGGGCAAATCAATTTTGAATCCAGTCTACCATGCCACCATAGATAACATGTGTTGTCTTCTCTGGATTTGTCTGCTTACCATGAGGGACCTTGCCAAATACCTTGCTAAAGTTCACGTGGACAATATCCATTTCCCTAACCTTATTAATGATCTTTGCCACCTTCTCAAAAAATTTCCGTGCATCATTTGGCTGAAGTCAAACGGAGTATTGAACTTTTTCTTCTTCTTACTTTTGCTGGCTTTTTTTCCCCCCGTTATATACAATGTTTACATATTCACATATTCTGTTGTGCTGCAGCAAGTAAGAATTTCATTGTCCCGTCCGGGACAAATGACAATAAAACACTCTTGACTCTTGACCATTTCTGAGAAAATCCATATTTTTGATGATTATGTTCTTCTAGACTGTTATTCTAATTTGCATGTGGCTTCACTCTGGCAGTAGGAGAAGCCAAGGTCAGAATGGGAATGGCTAGCAACCAAGTGCTTAGCAGGTGTTGCATTTTTTTGCATTTTTGCCAGTAACTTTATAAAACTGAAACAATCTACATTTGCACAATTTTTGGTTACCTTGGAAGTTAGCAAGATGTTCTTCATTGGACTGACCTTCCAGCAGAATATGTCAAAACTGAAGCTATAAAGCTCCTTCCATTAATAAACATTTTAATAGGTATGATTTAATTTCAAGAAATAATTTTGTTTCTGAGAAAATGCAAACAGATTTTGCCCTAAGCATCAAATAATTTGACCTTGGTTTTGGAATTTGATAGTTTGGCAGCCATGTACATTTTAAAACAATTATTCAAATGTGTGCCTTTGGCATTTCTGTAATATACATACCAGAAAGTTAGAAATAGAGGATTTTCTTTTGTCTCTCACAATTTCTCCGAGACTACAAATATGGCTAACATTTCCCACTTTCTTTCAGCATCTTTCATAGTTTTTTTTAGCTAGGGGTTGTGAAGCTCATGGTATGATTTGACTGAGTTCTTGAGGATAATGATTGTTAGTCAGTTGTTTAAAAATGAGCATCCAAAGGACAGAGAATCATAACAGTAGAAATTATTGACAATTAGAAAATCTAAAAAGAAGTCTTGTCACAGATCTACAGCTGAAACCTTTAGGATTGATTAAAGGGACATGACCTTGGTTGTTCTATCAGCATGCATTGTGAATGGCCTATGTTTCCACATGGAGGTCTCTGATGGAGTTAAAGTGACAGCTTACATTCTGTGTTCTGTACTGTTGAATGTCCTTGTGCTACTTTTTGGGACTCTTGAGTCGTTTGGGGAACACAGAATTCTGCTTTGCCAGGACCTATTTTCCTTGTGTTGGCTGGAGCTGCTGCAACAAAATGCCTACAACTATGGGATTTACTGGCCCCTATGGGGTAGTAAAGAAATGGGTCTGATGGCACCAGACCGTGGGGAGCAGGATTAAGTGTCTGGGTCATCAGGAAGGCGGTGAAAACTACAGCCAGCACCAGTGGATGCAGTTTTGTTAACTGCTGAGTTCACTGCTGAGGTGCTTTCTCAGCACCTCTGCTCCAGAAAGAGGCAAAATGAAAGAATAGGCCACGCTTCTATTCCTTCGCTCCCTAGATGCTGGAAACGTCGCCCATTCCTTCGCTCCCTGGATGCTGCCTCACCCGTTGAGTTTCTCCAGCATTTTTGTCTATCTTCGATTTTTCCAGCATCTGCAGTTCTTTGTTAAACAAATAAAAGAATATAGTCATATTAAAATTATTTTTCCATATATGACATTAGATAGGAAACTATCAAATTTGCATCAGTCCTTGTACAATAATGTAGAGAAGGTTTATTCTTTCAGTTTTCGTAGTCAGTCGGGCATCTACTTAAGCAGATTCCAGTGAAGTCATGGATTATCAGAAAAAGTATTTTGAAGTTGCAAAGCACCATTGCTCTTATTCATAAGCATAAGAGAGGAGCTGGCCAAGGTAGACTGGAAAGGGATCCTAGCAGGAATGACGGTGGAACAGCAATGGCTGGAATTTCTGGGCATAATCCGGAAGACACAGATTCATTTCATTCCAAAAAGGAAGAAAGATTCTAAGGGGAGTAGGAGGCAACTGTGGCTGACAAGAGAAGTTAGGGATAGAATAAAACTAAAAGAAAAGATGTATAACCCAGCAAAGAGTAGCCGGAAGCCAGAGGATTTGGAAACTTTCATAGGACAACAGCAGGAAACAAAACGGGCAATACGTGCTGAAAAGATGAAGTACGAAGGGAAGCAGGCCAGGAATATAAAGATGGACAGTAAAAGTTTATTTAGATATGTTAAGGGAAAAAGAGTAGCAAAGTCAAATGTGGGTCCCTTGAAGGCAGACACGGGTTAAATTATTATGGGGAACAAGGAAATGGCAGAAGAGTTCAACAGGTACTTCGGATCTGTCTTCACTAAGGATGACACAAACAATCTCCCAGAAGTACGGGAGGACAGAGGCTTTTAAATTTTTTTAAATATTTTATTTTATTAGAAGTAAGTACAATCATATGGCACCAAAGTGCCTAATATATATTTTCATAATACATTTTATGTACAGCTTCTTATTTTTTTTGTTATAATAAAGAAAGATGAGAATAAGAAAAATAAATTAGATAGTAAAGGATAGAAAGGCGTGAGATATATAGTGCGTGAGGATCTATGGGGGTAGAGCAACTGAAATAAATTTTCATTAGGCGAGAAATAGTATTGTGGAGGCTAATGGGCTGAAGGATGATAAATCCCCTGGGCTTGATGGTCTGCATCCCAGCGTCCTCAGGAAGGTGGCTCTAGAAATGGTGGACACATTGGTGATTATTTTCCAATATTCAATCGATTCGGGATCAGTTCCTGTGGATTGGAGGATAGCTAATAATATTCCACTTTTCAAGAAAGGAGTGAGTGAATGAGAAAATGGGGAATTACAGACCAGTTAGCCTGATTTTGGTGGTGGGAAAGATGCTGGAGTCAATTATTAAAGAGGTAATAATAGTAAGATTAAATGAGCTTACCAGTTTGAAGTTTGATCTTTATTTGATGAGGAGTTACGTCGAGGGATTACGTGAAGACCCCGCCAAAACGCATGCGCAACATTCTTCAAAGCAGCGGTGTGAAATCACAGACAACAGTAGATGAAATAAACATAGTAAGATAAGAAGAACTAGAATACCAGTTGACCTTTATGATAGAGGGTGGGCGTGGAGGGCATGTAATCCCTCGACGTAACTCCTCATAAAATAAAGATCAACATTCAAACTGGTAAGTTCTCATTTAATCTTACTATTTTACTTTGGAATCACGTGAGTGACTATGTGAAGATTTTAAAGATCTGTGATTTCATGCCGTGGAACGAGTACATGCTTCACTCACTGCCGTAGTCGTCCAAGGGAGGAAGTATGTTATCATATTCAAACATGAATCAAAATTCAAACAATAACAATTTATTTTAACAAAATAATAATGATCCCTTGGGATAAATCATATTACAGAATTTAAAATTGTTTCTGCAAACACCGCAGGTTTGGTGATTGGTTTGTTATAAAAGAGTTGGAAGGTGTTCTCTCTAGACCATCCTGCTGTAGCCAGGATATGGTCCATAGGCACTTCCATTTCTCTTGCTGCTGATGTTTCTGCAGCCCTGGTGGAATGAGATTTTAAAATGTCAGTATCCACCCCAGCAGCTCCCAAAACCTGTCTGAGCCATCTAGAGATGGTCTGCACTGATACCCTGCTATGAGGCTGTTTATGGCTGATCCATCGTGCCAATTCACTACCTCTTATGGCTTTAGTGGACTTTAAATATAGCAGAAGGTGTGTCATAATACACAGTCGGGTATCTGATGGGTATGCCCGGAATTCCAAATTAAGTCCTGATGATCCTGGTCTGTTTTGCTTAACCAACTCCAAGATCCGAAAATGTATCTTGTCAGTTGATACCATCATGTTATCCAGCCTCACTTAATGTAGGGACTGGACCCATTGAGCTGAGACCAGTGCCATCAGCATGACTGTTTTTAAAGTCATCTTCTCCAGGGACAGGGACATTGCTGGTGACCAACCCCATTGTAACATTCCCATACAGCCATACAATAAAAAAAAGGGACACAATACACTATAGGGTTTGACATAAAACATCCCCACACAGCAGAATCAACATTTCCCAAATTCAGTCTCTTCCTCCTTTTATTGTTCCCCTAATTGCTTCGTCAGGAAATGAAACAAAATACATAATGATCCCTTGGCCAGATAAATCAAATATTACCAGAATTTAAAAAAAAGGGACACAATCCACTATAGGTTTCTGCAAACAACATTTCGCAGGTTTGGTGATCCCCGTGCCCTCCGGTAGGCATCGCCCGCTCCGCGGGGCTGCGGGACGTCCTCAGCGGCGTGGACACCAGAGTCGGCCCTTTCCTATCGGAGTCGGCAGCTTCCAAAGTCCGCAGGTCGCGCAGGGTGGAAACTGCTGCTGGAGACCCGACTCCAGCTCCGCTCCAGCGCTGCGCCGCCGCTGTAGCAGCCCTGGTCCGGTTCCCGGTCCCCGGCAGGAAAGGCCGCTCCGATCCAGCTGGTAGGCCACGAGGTGGGGGGCGAGGACGCGACTCGGAGAAATAGTCGCGTCCCCGCCCGGAAGAGACTGGGAAACAGTTTTCCCCTTACCCTGCCCCCCTCCCCCACATAGAAAAGTTAAAGTTTCCCCCAATACAAAACTTTAGACTAACAAAAAAAAAAAAAAGATAGAAATAACAGACAGGTTGTAGGTAGAGGCTGCTGCCAGAGCAGCGCCCCTAGCGCCCCAAAAGTATTCAGTTTTGTTAAGGCAATGCTGAGGCGACATCCACCATCTTTTTTGTTTTTTGTGATTATGTTGGATACAAATTCTAGAGAGTCATGGTCTGATCTCTCTATTACTCCTTTGACATATAACCTCCCCAGTTCTGCATGTCCTTCCAATTTTTCCTGTTGTGAGAGTACAAACTCTCGATTAGGCAAATGTTAAACTGGGGGCATGTCTTTTTGGATCAACTCAATTTCATATCCCTGAATACTTTGTAGTATATAATGGTCAGTAGTAATAGACCTCCATGCCTCCCAAAACGGGTGTAATCTTCCCCCTGTTAGTACAGAACCTAGACATTTTATGTTCTGGAAGGAATCAGACCCACCATCCTCCATGGTTACAGTGGCACATTCACTTCTTCGGTTTCTGCCTCTTGTGCGGAGGAGGCGCCAGAGTGCAAGGTTGGCGCATTTTCCATGAGGGTCGCTCTGGGCCTTGGCCTAAAAAAGACCTTTGTGGTTGCTGCACGGCCCTCATGCTTTCACCATCCTGGTGTCGTTGCCTGCTGGTGGATGCATAGGTGTGCTGCCATCTGGGGTAAGTGGTCTTGTTCGTTGATGATGACGCCCTCATGAGCCCGACGACTTTAGCCTCCTCATCGAGCTCTTTGACCTGTTTCGATAAATTTCAGCCAAATAGCAATATTTGTGGATGTGTAGCAGCTGTCTTACACAACCCTGCAAATTTTGGGTTTAGTGCAGGTCTAATCGCGCTCTTTGGCAATTCATCTCATATTGAGTATTGCAGAGCAGCGCCAGTGTATCCTGTTGAGTGTCCGTCATCTCCGTTCCATCCACGGTTATTCCCGATGTCAGAAGCGTCAAAATCGTCTGCATTTTAACTTCTTGGGTTCTTATGCCAGCTCCAATGTACCCCTTGATTGCACTATTTACTGCAGGGACATTTAATGAGATGGTTCTCAGGAGGCATGTATTTTGCTGTAGTCTCGTTGATTACCTGCTCCTGTAGTGAATGAAAGGCCGCTGGTTCGGGCTGTGCAGCTTGCGGCGCTGGTCCCAGCTGAGCAGGATTAACGTCGGTGACTACGGACCATAGTAACTGCGGTCCAGGTGCCGCTGGTCACCGTTGGCTACCGGAACTTTCACGGTCCCTCACAGCCACTCGAGACGCGACCCTTTTTGACTTCTTGCCCTTGTCCATAGTTTTACTGGAACAGAAAAACACAAGGGCAAAAATACACAACCTCAGATTAGGTAATTTACCTGCAGGTGCCGTATTTAAACTTTACCGCGGGAGAACTCTTCACCCCGCCCGCCACTGTGCAATGCGTGAGACGATATGTCTCGTGACTCCAAAGTAAAATGGGGCATTTGGATAGCTGTAAAAGGATTAGACAAGTCAACATGGATTTATGAAAGGGAAATCATGATTGACTAATCTTCTGGAATTTTTTGAGGATGTGACAAGTAAAATGGATGAAGGGGTGCCAGTGGATGTAGTGTATCTAGACTTTCAGAGACCGCATGGGAGACTGGTGACTAAAATTAGAGCACATGGTATTGGGGGTAGGGTGTTGACATGGATAGAAAATCGGTTGGCAGACAGGAAGCAAAGAGTAGGAGTGAACGGGTCCTTTTCAGAATGGTAGGCAGTGGCGAGTGGAGTGCCGCAAGGCTCAGTGTTGGGGCCGCAACTGTTTACCATGTATATTAATGATTTGGAAGAGGGAATTAGGAGCAACACTAGCAAGTTTGCGGATGACACAAAGCTGGATGGCAGTGTGAACTGTGACGAGGATGTTAGGTGCTTGCAGGGTGACCTGGACAGGTTGAGTGAGTGGGCAGATGCGTGGCAGATGCAGTATAATATACATAAATGTGAGGTTATCCACTTTGGCGGCAAAAACAAGGGGGCAGATTATTATCTCAATGGGGTTAGGTTAGGCAAGGGGGAGGTGCAGCGAGACCTGGGCGTCCTTGTACACCAGTCACTGAAAGTTGGCGTGTAGGTACAGCAGGCAGTGAAGAAAGCTAATGGAATGTTGGCTTTCATAACAATAGGTGCAGGTGCAGGAGTAGGCCATTTGGCCCTTCGAGCCAGCACCGCCATTCAATGTGATCATGGCTGATCATCCCCAATCAGTACCCCGTTCCTGTCTTCTCCCCATATCCCCTGACCCCGCTATTTTTAAGAGCCCCATCTAGCTCTCTCTTGAAAGCATCCATAGAACTTGCCTCCACCGCCCTCTGAGGCAGAAAATTCCGCAGACTCACCACTCTCTGTGAGAAAAAGTGTTTCCTCGTCTACGTTCTAAATGGCTTACCCCTTATTCTTAAACTGTGGCCCCTGGTTCTGGACTCCTCCAACATCCTGAACATGTTTCCTGCATCTAGCATGTCTAAACCCTTAACAATCTTATATGTTTCAATGAGATCCTCTCTCATCCTAAACTGAAGAGTGTACTAGCCCAGCTGCTCCATTCTCTCAGTATATGAATTAACCTTGTAAACCTACGCTGCACTCCCTTAATAGCAAGAGTGTCCTTTCTCAAATTAGGGAACCACAATACTGCACACAATACTCCAGGTGTGATCTCGCTAGGGCTCTGTACAACTGCAGAAGGACCTCTTTGCTCCTATATTCGATTCCTCTTGTTATAAAGGCCAACATGCCATTCGCTTTCTTCACTGCCTTCCGCACCGGCATGCTTGCGTTCATAGACTGATGTACAAGGATCCCCAGATCCCGTTGTACTTCCCCTTTACCCAACTAGACGCCATTTAGATAGTGTTGTATTGGATTTCAGTATAGGAGTAAAGATTCTGCAGTTGTATAGGGCTCTGGTGAGACCACATCTGGAGTATTGTGTCCAGTTTTGGTCTCTGAATTTGAGGAAGGACATCCTTGTGATTGAGGCAGTGTAGCGTAGGTTCACGAGATTGATCCCTAGGATGGCGGGATTGTCATATGAGGAAAGATTGAAAAGACTAGGCTTGTATTCACAGGTGTTTAGAAGGATGAGGGGGGATCTTATAGACACATATAAAATTATAAAAGGACTGGACAAGCTAGATGCAGGAAAAAAGTTTAGATGCGCAAGTGCTTGACTCAGTGATTTTTGACTGAAACTAGACTGGGGGGAAGCTTAGAACGAGCTATTTACATCGGCACCTTTTTAAAAAAAACGATTTTGCCGACTTGAATATTTAAAACATTACCTGAAACTGAGCTATTCCTGGTTTGCCAGCAATTCCTTTAAATGTAATTGCTTAACCTACTTGATGACAACACATATGCATGTCAGAGGTCCTTTTGCAGATAATTAGAATTAAAAGTTGAAATTAAAAAATGCAAACATTTTATTTTGTTGAATACGTGGTTTATAGGCAATCAACTATTTTCCATGCACTGAGTGTTTTTTTTTCTGGATTTCTGCAGTTGAACGTGGTCCAAAGAAGAGACAAGTGAAAACACTAGCAACATCTCTTCTGGAAGCATTGGATTATGACAGCTCTGATGACAGTGACTTCGAAGTGGGAGATGCTTCAGGTGTATATAAGTGTATTTTATAGAATTCATTTTGTTGTGATCTTAAAACATTTCCTCTTTGTTTTCAAACATTAACTGTTGACGTGTTGTTATTGATGCACTTTTGTTGATATTTCTATAATCCAGGGTAAATCACGTTGACAGCTTATTTGATTAGAAGGTCTCAAAGTTGTCTCGTTGTATTCAGTCATTGAGTTAACATGCAAAGCTGGAAGAATTACTGGAGAACCCGTGAGAACTTCTCACAGCTTTACTTCTCTCAGTTTTTGAGCAATAGAGAGGTCCATGGTCATCCTTTTCTGGAAGCTCAGTTTAATTTGTTGAGAAAATAAAATCACTAAATGATGTATGGATTGCTGGTATTGGAAGTCGGAGGAGATGGTGGTCGAATGTTGGGAATGATAGATAAAGAAAATATTAATCTGAGCTACCAGCATCTGGAAAGATATACAGGTGCACAACCTTTTATCCGGAGTTCCGGAAACCGAAAAGTTCCGAAAACCGGACATTTTTTCCAGGATGCCGTCAAACGCATTTGGTGCAAAACTTGACCCGAAACGACCCATGGTCAACCCAGGTCTGTACTACTGTAGCGGCTGCCTCCTCCCCGGAGACCGGGGAGACACTTAAACATCTGTAAATCATTGCTTAAATGTTAGTCAGTTAGTTTGGAGGGCTTTTATGTGAAAGGGGGGGGGGGGGGGGGTTGGTGAAGGGGGAAACTTTAATTCTTAGTCCCCTACCTAGTCGGAGAGGCGGGGAGTGGGCAATGCCTGACCGGATCGCCGTGCAGTAAGCTGTGGCGTGCTGTGGCCGCCGACTCCCAACATCGCGGAGCTGGGGCTGCGGTCGGCGCTGGTTGTAGCTCCGACCCCGGCAACTCTACCCCTGGCTGCGCGGCGCTCCAAATCCAGCGCCGCCTGCGGCCGGTCGCCCGCAGCCCCAGCTCCGCGATGTTGGGAGTCGGCGGCCACAGCGCCGGAGCTTACCGCACGGCGACCCGGTAAGGCATTGCCGCTCCCCGCTGGTATCCCAGCGCTGTGGTCGCCGACTCCCAACATCGCGGAGCTGGGGCTGCGGGCGTCCGATTGCGGGCGGCGCTGGATTTGGAGCGCCTCGCAGCCAGTGGCAGAGTTGCCAGGGTCGGAGCTCCAACCGGCCCGCAGCCCCAGCTCCACGATGTTGGGAGTCGGTGGCCACAGCGCTCCGGAGCCCTCAGCTCCGCGATGTTAGCAGTCGCCGACCAGGTAGGGGACTAAGAATTAAAGTTTCCCCCTTCACCCCCCCCCCACCACCACCACATAAAATCCCTCCAAACTAACTGACTAACATTTATGCAATGATTTACAATGATTCCCTGGTCTCCGAGGAGGAGGCAGCCACTCCAGACTTTCCAAGCCGCCCGCGCTACCTACCTAATCTACGCTAAAAATCTTCCATTTCGAAATCCGAAAAATTCCGAAATCCGAGCAGTGTCTGGTCCCAAGGCTTTCGGATAAAAGGTTGTGCACCTGTACTACCATGTTCTATTGTGAAAATATTAATTTGTTTTAAAAATAATTTAATTTCCATTTCTTCAGAAGAATATGATTTATTTGTTGATCACAGATCAGATAATTCGGAAATAATTAATGATCTTCTATTAGGCTGTAAATTTCCCCCGTGCGGGTGGCGGGAGTGTCCCGGGGAGCCACGCGGGCGGCGATAGTGTCGCGGTGAGCCAAGCGGGCGGCGGGATGTCGCAGGGAGCCGCACAGGCCCGAACCACCCGCCGAACAACCGCGCCGCTGACGACTAGAACGATGACCGAAGACCGGAACGTGTCCTGCGGTAGGCCCGACTCGTCCCACAGGCCTCCCAGGGGACTGCGGTGAAGCCGGGCGGCTAGGCCTGTCTGGGCCGATGGAGCCTCAAAGACGGCGGCGATAGAAGCTTCGGTGGCGGCAGCGGGAGACGGTGGCAGCGGGAGACTCAGCGGCAACGGGAGCTCTTTAAGGCTGCTCTTCTCCAAAAAGCATTTTTCAATTTTTTTGTGTACCTTGTGTGTTGTAGCAGTCAGCAGACCAATTTCCCTCCGGGGATGAATAAAGTTTTATCATATTGTATTTATATTAGTACCTGTTGAAATTAAGATGTTTCCCATCATTGCATATATTTTAGATTGTATACAGGATCTTTTTCTTTCATGTCTTACTGCATGTCTTACTGTTAAAACTTCATTTTGAAGTGTAAAGATCTGTTAAGATGATATTTTTATATTAGCATGTAGAAAAATGTCGGGTGGGTAAAAATATAATGGTGTACTAGACCAAGTGCAGACCCGTTGGGTCTGTTCCCCCAAAGGGTGGTTGCAGGGGGGGGGGGGGCGGCATGCGGCGTCACACACACTAACTACCCCCCCGCACACACGCTAACTACCCCCCTTGATGTTATATGAATATTATTAATTTGCTCCTTGTACCCCATAACCGCCCCATCCACTGACACATAGCCCGCAACGCGCAGGCGTGTCTAGGGAGGGAGGGGGGTGGGGGCTAGAGAGTGAGGGCAGAGAGAGAATGGGGAGAGACAGAGAGAAAGGGGCAGAGACAGAAGGGGAAGAGACAGAGAGAGAGAGAGGGAGGGGGAGAGTGGGACAGAGAGAGAGGGAGAGAGAGTGGGAGAATGAGAGGGGAGACAGATTCGAGAGAGAGAGAGAGGGAGAGACACACGCAGTCGTGAGAGGGGGGGGGAGATGGGGAGAGAGAGACGGGGAGAGAGAGATGGGGAGAGACAGAGAGCGAAATGCAACCGTGCGTCACGCGTTCAGAATGTTCTGGAAATGAAGCTTGCGCGTCTCGTGCACGAAAGCTGTCGGCAGCTCTATGGAATTTAGGGGAGCAGCCTGCCGCGTCACACACACACACACACACAACCAACCCCCCCCCCCCCCTCCCCCGCCCCCTAACCATCCTCCCCTAACCTCCTTCCCCTCCCTCCCCTCCTCCCCTCCTCCCTCTCTCCCTCCCCCTCCCCTCCCTCCCCCCTCTTCCCCTCTCCCATCTGTTTCCCCCGCTGCTTTTTTTGCTGTCCTCGTATAGTGGAGGGTAGAGAGAGAATGGGGAGAGACAGTGAGAGAGGCAGAGACAGAGGGGCAAGTGACAGGGGGACGGGGGGGGGGGGGTGGAGAAGGGAGGTGGAGGGTGGGGGAGGAGGGAAAGAGAGATGGGAGGGGAGGAGGGAGGGGGGGGGGGGGGGGGGGGAGATGGGATGAGAAGGGAGGTGGAGGGAGAGGGGATGAAGGGGTGTAGTGGAGGGGGGGCCTAGATTTCCCTGGACGTACCTTGTCCTTTTACCATCTGGACGCCCGCAGCAACGTCTGCGGAGGGTTGAGGTCCCGACCACAGGGGGAAAATGGAAGGAGGACTGGCCAAATTGTGTGCCTTCCACCACAGTGATGAATGCTGTGGTGGATGTTTATGTTAAATTTTTATTGTGTTTTTGTGTGTGTTCTTTATCATTGTACCGCTGCTGACATATTCATTTCACTCGCACTTTATGTGGGGGGCGGCCTGCAGTGTCACACACACTAACCACCTCCCACACACACACTAATCTCGAAATAGAGAGAAAGGGCAGAGAGAAAGGGCAGAGAGAGTGGGCAGTGAGAGAGGGCAGAGACAGAGAGAGGACAGAGGCATCATTTGTAGACCCCGGAGGGAGGGGGGGCGGGGCAGGCAGAGAGAGAGAGAGAGACACTGCTGGCGGGCGTGGGGTGGCTTCTTTTTGGCCCAGGTCACAGCTCCATCTAAACCCCGGGTTTGGCCCATACTCCAGCTCCAGGCTCTGCTCCAGCCCACGCAGCAGCCTTCCCACCAGGCACTGGGCGGCGGACATGGACTCGAAGGAGGCCACGGGCGGGGATTGACCTGAGGACCCTGAACGTGGCGGCGAGCGGGCGGGCATTGAGCCGGGCTTGGCCCGCGGCAGCAGCCTCCCCACCAAGCGCCAGACCCGAGTGAGGATGTGGAACGGCGTGGACCCCGAGCAAGGTCGCGGCGGGCGGGCTTCTGCAGAACTTTCTCAATATGTCTGAGCTCCATGGGCTCGCATCCTCGGCGCTTCAGACCCCGAGTATGGTGAGGGGGGGCAGCAGCAGGATATTCACATATTATTTCTGCTTCAAATAAAGTCACAAACTAAACATATTCACCAATCAAGACATTGTGGCGGCAGCCTAAACAGGGCCACTCATGCTCGAACCCTCGTCAGGGGATACGAGGGCGGGCACGTGACGTCATGGGCTAGTGGGAGTATCCTGATACTAAAGCTCTCTCACCCACGAGACCTAAGAGACAACTGGCAGCTGAGCACGAGGGAACAACCTCGCTCAGCTGCAACAACATTGTATTATACCACCGAATAAATGATTCTTTAAACCGGCCTGACGACTCATCTTTATTCACCACGTATGGTGCCGCTACAACATGATATATACCACAATGACATGCAGCAAAGTTATAATACAGTATCTCAACTCTTTTTACACATTGCAATTAATTAAATTTAATTGATTCTTTCCACTTCCAAACAAAAATGTGGTTGGATTATTCAGCGCTTGATCAACCTGTGTCAATAAATGGATCATGGTAACATATATGCTTAACCATGCACCCTACAGATTGATGCAAGCATGTTTTCTGTGAATGGCCATGGCATGGGTCGTTATTGCTATTGGTACAGAAACACTCTTGCTTCCCACATAATTTATCCACAACAAAATATACAGGTGCAAGGAAATTTCTAAAGGCATTTGATGCTAATAGCTTTTAAACCCGACTATACCCACCTGACGGGTTAAACTGACAAGAGATGGCCAAAGGACATAACTGCAGCAAATGTTCTTTTGGTAATATGTTTAAAGGTGTCAAAACGCCATATTACCGGACATTCAGATTAGATGTATGTATTGTAAACAGTAATGAAGATACCCAATTTGTACGCACCAGATTTTTGTTTAATTATTGATTAATGCTGTTTCCATCATTCCCACTTCAGAATTAACGTTAAAATTTCAACTGCAATATCTCCTGACCAAATTTGTGATGTATATGACCGACTGTAGAAGTAAAACCTGGATAAATCCAACGTATAGTTGTGAATGTTGCTCATTAAACAACTATAGTACTGATACTCCATATTAAGAGCATTGATTTGCTGTTAAAATTAATTCTGTGATAACGTGTCAACGGTAGCAGTGACAATCGAACACGGCGGTTTTAATGTTTCACGTGTTCACAATTAATTCATCCATCTTTATGGATTAAAACAAATAATAACATTGGGAATTAACACATTTGATTGCATTCCGTTATCAAACATAGTCAATGTTCGTCCTGAAGACATTTCCAGCACAATATGGTCGGGGGGGTGAATCAGTGCGGAATGGATAGATTGCGGGGGAGGGGGTTGGGAAGGCAAGCGGTGCGAAATGGATGAATTAAGGCATAGGAAGTAGTGTGTGTTGGTTGGAGTAGGTAGAATTGTGAGGGGAGAGCACGGGGGATGTCAGTGGGGTTGAATGGGGGGATGGACGGGGGGGGGGGGGGGGGGGGGGGTTCTGCGCAGGATTGATGGGGGGATCATTACAGGATGAATGGGGATGACTAAAATGCTGGAGAAAACTCAGCGAGTGAGGCAGCATCTATGGAGTGAAGGAAATAGGCAACATTTCGGATTGAGACCCTTCTTCAGACTGATCCCTCCATACTTCTTGAATGGGGGATCAATACAGGATGGATGGGAGGGGGGCGATCAGTGCAGGATGATTGGGAGGGTCAGTACAGTGGATCGGAGGGTCTGTGCAGGATGAATGGGCGGATCACTACAGGATGAATGGGGGATACGTGCAGGATGAATGGGCGGAGCAATAAAAGATGAATGGTTAGATCACTACAGGATGGATGGGGGGTTCGGTGCAGGATAAATGGAGGGGGGGGGGTCAGTATGGGATGAATGGGCGGATCAGTACAGGATGGATGGAGGGGGCAGTGCAGGATGGATGGGAATGGGGGTAAGTATAGGGTGAATTGGGGGACCCCAGGGTAGGATGGATGAGGGGTGGCAGGAAAATCAATGTGAGGTGGATAGGGAGATCAGTGCAGGATGAATAGATGGGAGGGGGGTAGATGGGGATGTCAGTGAGGACTGAATAGAGGTGGGAATGGGGATCAGTGTGGGATGGTGAGGAGGGGTCCCTGGATAAGGAGGATGGATGCGGGGCTTACAAGAGAGAGGGAAGGGGCAGGGGAGGTGGGGAAGAAGGAAGGTCAGCGCTCCTCTGACAACACCGGCATCATTGCCCCGCTGCCTTGGCCGTCCCTGTCCAATGTCAAGTGACGCCGCCAAAGGGGGAGTCAGTTGGGATCTCCTCGCCGCCTCCTCCGCCAGCCAACAGGAAGGTGCGGGGCCGAGCGGTGCAGGTACTTCAGACGGCAGAAGGGGGGAGGAGAGAGAGGAGGGGGAGAGGGAATGGGGGGGGAGTGTGGAATGGAGAGAGAAAGGGGGAGAGAGATGGAGAGGGTAAAGGGGGAGCGAGAGCGGGAGAGAGATAGAGGGGGGAGGAGAGAGAGGGGGGACAGAGAGAAGGGGAGGGCAGGGGAGGATTTCCCTGGCCGTGTCGGTCAAAGGGTCCAGGTCACTGGGCGCCCCGGAGTGTGAGCTGTTCACAGATCACCCTCACTGGGGGAGACTGCTATACACCAACCCTGACAGGCTCTGCTGCCGAAGAGCTCTTCCCCTCGCTCCATTCCCCACCCCACGCTACCACACCACACAACGTGCCTTTGTAACACAGGAGCAGTGGTACGGTGGTGCAGCGGTATAGTCGCTGCCTCCTGACTACGGCTGCTGTCAGTATGGAGTTTGTACCTGCATGGGTTTTCTCCGTGTGCCCTGGTTTCCGCCCACATTCCACGTTTGCAGGTTAATTGAATTTGCTCCGAGTGTGTGTAGGATAGTGCAAGTGTGTATGGGCATCACTTCGATGGGCTGAAGGGCCCATTTCCACGCTGTATTTCTAAAGCTGCGCTACCACAGAACCCGCTAGATAGCCTGCAGCACAGAACATGTTAATAGCTTGCTGCGGGCCGGATAAAATCTGTGGCCGGCTGGATGTGACCCGTGGGCCATAGTTTGGAAACCCCCGCCTTAAATCACTAATTTTTCCATTTTTTTTGTAAACCAGCATCTGTAGTCCCTTGGTCTAGATATCTTCAGTATCGTTTTATTTACTTAATAATCCCAAGAATTATTAAAGGTGATAATTCACAGGACCTTAGGACCATATCATTATATCATTGTTGCCAGAGTAGACACAAAATGCTGGAGTAACTCAGAAGCAGCATCTCTGGAGAGAACGAATTGGTGCCAGGGTAACTAGTGTATAGATGAATTTTCTCGCTCTTTCTTGCGCTCTATCGCGCTCTCTCTCTCTCGCTCTCTCACTTTAATTGAAGAGGTGATCATGGAAACAGTGGGTCATCTAAAATGTCATAGATTGTAAAGCAGTTTCCATAGAATAGAATGTAGCAAATGTAGCCGCACATTATTAGGAAGGAGTGAGAATATTGAACTATATACCAGTTAGTGTGTTAGTAGTAAGGAGATGTTGGAATCCATTATTAAAAAAATGGCACCAGGGCACTTGGAAAACAAAAGTACGTTTGGTAGAGTCAACATGGAAGAATGAAAGGAAAATCAAGTTTTATGAATCTCCCATAAAAAATTTTGAGGTTGTTCGCCAAAACGCTACGCGGTAGCGCTGACATTTTTACATAATTTACTCCCATTTTACCGGTCGTCGCGATAATCAGGTTCCCTTCAGATTTGGTGCTATGTTTCATGTTATTAATGATTAAAGTTTTAGAAAAAAAGCCTAGAACGACTTCTCAGAGAGTCTTCCAGCAGCTTCCAGTGATGATGTCACAATGTCATATCCCAGTCCACCAATCACAATGGGCTCTCATTTACACAAGCTGCTGAGTGCGACAATGACATAACAATGGGACGTTGCCAACGGTAACGGCAGCAGAAGCTTGGAGGAGAATGCTGCGCGCTGCCATCGAGGGAGAGAGGGGGGAGGGAGAGAGAGAGTGAGTTGTGTTGGAACTGGTGAGTGGTGGAGACGGGTTGCGTTGGGGGAACTGGTGAGTGGTGGAATATTGCGTTTGGGGTTGCCAACGGTAACGGCAGAGGCAGCTTGAAAGAGAATGCTGCATGCCACCATCTTCAGTCCAACTGGGCCGCACGTTGGGGGGGGGGGGGGGGGGGGGGGGGGGGGGGGGAGAGGTGTTTGACGGGTGTAGGGGCCAAGTCAAAAGTTGAGTTTATTCATTGACTCAAAGATTGATTGGCGTTTTACAAAAAAAGATTACAGAACTTTCCTCCAATGCTGCCCACAACCCACCCTACCCCACACATGTCGAATCCACGCTGACCGCCCTTCCACCCCTTCTCCCCCCCTAACGTGGGAACGATTGATTGCCTCCATAAATTCCATTATTTTCCTTGTGGTCCTAACGTGGGGACGATTGATTGCCTCCATGAATTCCATTATTTTCCTTGAGGAAGTGGTGGTGATTTTTTCTGGGGGGCGCTTGTCCCCTGGTCAGCACCCCCCCCCCCCCCCCCCCATTATTTGGCAGCCTATCAACTGCTGTCTCTACGGGGGTTGCGTCCAATCACCGGCCAGCTTCCCTTAAAATTCCCGTCCAATCAATAAATGTCATCCAATCAGCTGCTGTCTCCAGGGGCGGTGTGTCCAATCATATAATGCGGTGGTCACTTGGCGGCCAATCAGACGCAGTCTCCAAGGGGCGTTCCCTTCCAGCTTCCCTTACTGAAGCAGAAGATGGCTATAGACAAAATCATCTTTTCGTTGCAGTTTGCACACAGTGCTAGGTAAAGAGACATTTCAGGTAACATTTTTTGTAAAATGTACTTACTTTTAGCTGTATGAAGTCATTTTTTTCATGAAATATTTATCTTTTGGGGGTTATTTTACTGGTTATGTTACAACAATTCTAAACTTCTGTTATGTAAAGTACCAGCAGAAAGCTTGGGAATCACTTTCAATTTATTGAAAATGCAGGAGCCCCCTGAACCCCCACTGGGGGGGGGGGGGGGGGAGGCTAACGGACCTCCTGGACCCCCGACCAATACTTCCTACATTTTTTCTGGAGGTGAATATTATGGACATTAAGCCAGTTAATATTGATTTTTATATATTTGCTTAGCATATTTATCAGTTACTAGACCAAGTGCAGACCCGTTGGGTCTGTTCCCCCCAACGTGCGGTTGTGGGGGGGGGGGGGCGGCATGCAGCGTCAAACACTAACTACTCCCCCACCACCCCCCCCCCCCCCAGCACTCATGCTAATGGAGGGGAGGAGGGGGGGGGGAGAGAGGGGGGGGGAGAGAGGGGGAGATAGAGGGAGTGCTGAGAGGTGGGGAGCAGGGAGGGGGAGGGAGGGTGGAGGGAAATTGGTAGGGTTGTGTGGAGGGGAGTGGGGTTTAGGGGAGGGACGGGTGTTTAGGGGGAGGGAAAATAGGGGGAGAGGGAGAGGGGGAGAGGAGAGGGGGGGGGAGAGGAGGAGAGAGGGGGAGAGGGAGGGAGGAGAGAGGGGGGGGGGGGAGGGGGGGGGGGGGGGGGGGGGGGAGAAAGTGCCTTTTTACTTCAACCCAAACCCAAAACCCAAACAACCATTTGCAGGCAGTGCTTTTTTTTAATCACTAACCATATTTTCATTTTCAAACCAAATTAAGGGTACTCACAGTGCTGTAGACATTTGTCAGTGTCATTCAGAGCTCTGATTGAGGCACAGCACTTGCAGAGACTGATTGAGGCACACCACTTGCAGAGACTGATTGAGGCACACCACTTCTTGGTTTTATAGTCCCTCCCCCTCCCTCCAGCAGGGGCTGCAGAGAGATGGGGAATTTTGTAAAAACATTAATATCTCTGTCAATTTTCATCGACGGGAAAAATCCTCGGCACACATGCGGCGGAGGGGGGCTCTGAGCGAGGTGGCCAAAAATAACGGCCGTAGGTGGCGGCGAACTCTCGGAAATCGCAGCACAGAAAGCCAAAACCGGTCACGGAACAGTCTTTTAGTAATATAGATGTTGTGGGAATTATTTGGTTATTTATAAATACTAAATTGTTTATACTGCTTGTGTAACAGATTCCGATGGTAGTGGGGAAAGTGCTGGTAAAGACAGTGAAGAAGGTTCAGAGAGTGAGGGTGGACAAAATGGAAGTGAAGAAGACTCAGAACAGGATAAAAAGGATACCATTGATGAAAAGATAGCTGAATGCAAGGATGATCTGGCACCAGAACCTGACAATAAGGAACCAACTGAAAGTAGAACGAGTAGGAAGAAAACAAAAGAATCCATGGATGATGTTGAGCCAGATGAGTCAAACGATGGACAAAAGAAGTGGAATCTTCGTAAAAAGAGAACAATGCTGGATATGATATCAGTGGAAGAATTGAATGGATTTGATGATTATGATAGTGAAGATGATAATGACTGGCGACCTTGTGAAAAAAAGAAAGGAAAAGATGTAAATGACGATGGAGAAGAAGGTGGAGGTGAGGACGATATTAGTGACAGTGAAGAGGGCAATCCTGATGATGAAGACAGCAGCAGTGCCAGTGAGGAGGATAAGAGAATTAGAAGAAAAAAAAGGCCTTCTAATCGAAATGCTGCCAAGACAGAAGGAACGAGTGATAGTTTTATTCTGTCACAGAATAATAATTATGAGGTACAGTTATTAATGTTTATTTATAAAATATTTATGCCTGCTTAAATGAAAAAAATAATGGTAAAAAGGACATGATTAGAATGATTTAAGTGTTAAATCTGAGTGCAATCTGTATATAGTCAGCCGCTGTTGATCTGTTTTCCAAAACATTTTAGTGAAGGCACTTCATTATTTTGAATTTTAGAATTGATTGCATTTGTTCAAATATGACTGAGCGGACATAATCCCGAGATTTCATTCATTCATTTACACATTTCTTTTTACAGAGGATTAAGAATTCAGTTTAAATTGAATAATCTTAAACAAGTTTTGATTCTTAAAATATGTTATTATTGTGCAAACGTAATAATGTTGGTCCATGACTAATCTTTACATTTTATATTGTAACATGCTGTTTGCCATTCATGCCTAAAATTGGATCTAAAAGCACATGTTTTTTAGTGTTAATTGTGCAAAATTCAATTTACCCCATTGTAGATCATGCTTATGATCACCTCCAAAGGAGGTTTGCTATGAAATTAAACACTTTGTGTACAATATAATTTGGAATGCTTGAACTTTTCCTGGCATCAGCCATGTAGCCATGGAGCGAGTAATGTGAAGGGCCTGGTTCACTTATGCGACTTTTTAGAGGATTGCAGGAGATTCTGCGCTCGCCTCATGATCGCCACATGTTCGCGGGTGGTCTCTGGTGAGTCTCTTTCATGGTCGCGAGGATTTCCTGCATTCTGGGAACTAGGCGCAGCCTCAGTATGGTCGCAGCAAATTTTTCAACATGTTTCTGCGACCAAAAATTGTTCGCCATGGGGAAAATCAATACTTTTGTCATCGTAGGTGCAGTGGTAGTGGGGTCGCCATGTCGTTGTAGGTAGTCGAGGCAGTCGTAGGTAGTTTAGTTAATCTCCTTTGTTGACCGGGCATTTTCTTTGGATCAATGGGGGGAAAAAAAATGTAAGCACGAGCTTTCAGAACCATGGAAAACCGACCGGTGATGTTAAATTCTTGCTAAACTTCACAGCTGTGTATCTCTGGCTTATTAAAAAGTTGTCTGGCTTCTTAAAAGTGTCTCCACTTTTCCTTCACCCCCCTTCTCCCCCATCCCCCCCCCCCCCCCGTTCTTTTAAAGGACTTACCGTACACTGTGCTAGCCATCTTTAACCTTCCTGTTCATCACGGTGTGTGGCTGTATCACCTCGGCTGTGTTTGTGTGTGTGTGTGTGTGTGTGTGTTCTGTTCTGACAGTCGCCGTTCCAGTTCGCAGTTTTTCAGGCGAGTGCTGTGAGCTTGAAGGTCGCAGGCAGTCCGCTGAAAAGTCACCTAAGTCGGACAGGCCCTTTACTATTTGCGTGGTGTCTATTCCCAACCCTGTAAATGTAAACTAAAGGTGTATTCAGCAGTGTGTAAGGCAGTGTTATTTTATAAGATGATAAATGAAATTAAATAGACAAGCTAAGTTAACTGAGGTTCTATCGACTATAGAAGGCAAGTTTTAATATTAGAGGGAAGGTAGGAAGAAATGTTTTTCAAGGAGATGTTAAAGGAGAGTTATTTTTTAGTGGAATGCACTACCAGGGGTGGCGATGGAAGCAGATGCATCAGTAACCTTTAGGAGACTTTTAGCTAGGTGTAAGCCTCCTCTTTTGCCAATTATGTATTTTATTTTGCTGGGAGCTGAATATGGCATTGGTGAAAGCACACCAGAAACTAGTGTATTATAATTTCTAGCATTTTGCACTACTTTGCATTCTTTGTAATTATTTGTATTAGGTACATGATTTCAGCTTAGATTCTAATGCAACTGAATATTTTGCCTGAGAAACTAAAAATCTGAGAATCTGAAAGTGTTATGTGAAAATTGTTTGCTTCTAGGGTGGGAAGAAAACAAAATATTAATGTGGGTGGAAAAAATGGATTGTAGGCATTTTACTTTTTTATTTTAACTCTTTTGATTACTGCTTCATGTAGTTAATAATGTTATAATTTTGTTCCTTTTGCCTCATCTACCCCATGTGACAGCAGGTTCCAGATTTTTGGGGAATATAAGTTTCTCTTGAATTTCATGGAACATACAGCAGTACAGCATAGGCATAGATCCTTCAGCCCACAATGTTCACGCCAAAAATGATGCCTTTTTAAACTGATCCCTTCTGCCTGCTTATGCTCCACACCCCTTCATGAGTCTATCTAAAAGCTCCTTAAATGCCATTACAGTCTCCGCTTCCAGTCATTCAGGTATCTACCACTGTGTATAAAAAAGCATCCCACACAATTCATTTAAACTTTCCATCTCTGACCTTTAAGTTATGCCTCCGGTCTTTGACATTTCCACCCTGAGGAATAGGTTTCAACTGTTCACCTTATTGATGACTTTCATAATTTTATAAATTTCTATTGTGTCTCCAACGCACCAGAGGAAACAATCCTAGTCTGTGCAGCCTCTCCTTAGATCTAATACCCTCTAATCCAGGCAGCATTCTGGTACACCCCTGCTTCACCCTCACCAATGCGTCTATATCTTTCCTGTAGAAGGGGTGAAGAAAACTTGTATGCGGTATTCCAAGCATCGAATAAGCAAAGTTTCAATAAATGCGATAAGCCTTCCTGAGTCTTATATTTAAGGCCCCGACTGATGAAGGTAAACATGTCATACGCTGCCTTTACCATTCTATCTACTTGTGTTGCTACATTTGGGAATCTAAGGACGAGGACCCCAAGATCCCTCCATATGTTAATGCTGTTGTCCTATTCTTTACTGTAGTCATTATCTTTACATTTGACCCACTAAAAGTGCACTTGTCTGGATTAAACTCCATCTGCCATTTCTTCCCCAATATCTGTATTTGATCTAAATTCTGCTGGATTCTTTGACATCCGTACTCCCTGTCCACAGTTACATTTTTTGTGTTACTTGCTAACCAGCCCATTTGTATTTTCATCCAATATATTATATGGGTGTTTCTGTAAATAAGGGTTCCAACCTGTGACATGAGTAGCCAAATTTGAAAGTTATTAAATCATAATGAAATACCACACCATTAAAAATGGGCCCACCTACGATCCTTTGAGCTAATTTGTAATCAAAATCGACCAAAATAAAATACTTTCAAAATTTGAAAAAAACGAGGAATTTCTTTTAATTTATAAGACAAATGGGATACTGTCTCATACTGATTTCTAAGCACTCTTTCAAAATGTCGGCATGTAACCCACCACGAGGCCCGTAATTTCCGTCAGGGTCATTGTAATCGTGTTGTTTGAATAAAAATAAAAAATCACGATGAGTGCAAAAAAAAACAGTTATAGCATTGACGAGGTTAAACAACGGGAGGGACTACAGAATGAGACATCGATAATATAGGTGAGCAAACTAGATTTTTATTTCATGATTTTCAGTTCTGTTCATTATTAGGTTTTTCAATATAAAGCTTAAACCAAAAAAAAGAAACAATATATATAAAAACGGTTACTCTGCTTTTAACTCACACATTTCACACGTGACCAAAGGGACACTGCTACTCAGGGTTGTGCTGCAAGAACTTGGGGCATCAGAAAACCATCAAATTGGGTGATAAATCATACGCATAATCAGAATTTGGCTTGGATAGAGTTATTTAATTGCAAAATTAATGTAATCTTTTTCGTACAAATTAGCCCAAGCATTTGATGAAATCCTTGAAAAATGTCATTAAAAAGGCACGAAAACAAAGGGACTAATATTTTTCTTTGTAAAAACAGAATTATTTATTTTTGCGTCATCTCATTATTTTGACTCTACACTTACAATACAGGATATAAACCAATGGGAATATTACATTAAAAAAACAGGAAAATAATCTGTAAGTTTGGAGATCTTCAGTTTCACTACTGAGTGCTTGTATTTACGGAAACACCTATATATACGTGTATATATACCTCATCTTTTGCATCCGTTTCATCTCTAGCCTTTGTTACTAACTCCAAACATCTGCCAATAATCTCACCTTTATCCACCTAGCACTTGCCATTTTTTCTTTATTCCTCCCTCTGTTTACAAGCTTTCTCCCCCTCCACTCCATCAGTCTAAAGAAGGGACCGACCTGAAACGTCCTGCCCATTTCCCTCCACTGATGCTACCTCATCTGCTGCGTTCTTGCAATACTTTGTTTTTTATTTGATTCATACCTCTGCAGTCTCTTGTGTCCCCATGCCCCACCTGATAATAGCAATTATTCATTTTAGTCTCACTGTACATACACAGCAAAAGCATGATATCATCCCACCACCACCACTATTATTATTGTTACTGGGTTATTATTATTACCGAAGTTTGAGTGGGGAGTTGATAGGGAAGAAAAGTTGTATTTATCAACATTTATTAGTTTGAGTTGACAATTGAAAAGTCTGAATCCAAGCTCAGAGCTCTTTTTAAAAAATAACCTGAAGTTTTCAAATATTATTCGGAAATCCTAGTGAATTGCATTGTCACAAACTGGAGAAATAATTTCTTCTTGAAACTAGTTTCTAGTGTAATTCAACTTGTACTTTTGTTTTTTTTTTAAGGAAACCTTTTTAACAGACAGAGACCAAAACTTCAGTTCTCAGAAAATGGACTTTGTACAGATATGTTGTGTATGTCTAGGAGATAACAGTGAAGATGCTGATGAAATTGTCCAGTGTGACAACTGTGGAGTAACTGTACATGAAGGTAAGTTCTGTGTTTCAGCATTCCACTGTTTTAATAAAACAATAATTTTAATTTGTTGACAAAATTAAAGTAATATTCAAATTTGATCTGTGTGATTGAGGTGAAGTGAATTTTATTTAAAACTGAAGGATTAATATTTAAAGAAATTAACCCGATGTGGACATGGTTATCAAAAAAAATCAAACTCTTAACTTTGATCAAAAGTCAGGGGATAGAAACATAGAAAATAGGTGCAGGAGGAGACCATTCGGCCCTTCATTGTGATCGTGGCTGATCGTCCCCTATCAATAACCCGTGCCTGCCTTCTCCCCATATTCCTTGACTCCACTAGCTCCTAGAATCTATGGGGAGAAGGCATGAACGGGCAACTGATCGTGGATGATCAGCCATGATCACATTGAATGGCGGTGTGGCTCGAAGGGCTCAATGGCGCAGCCCTGTCCAGTCGCCGTCGTGGCAGCTCCACGAAAACTGCGTATTTTTAACTTTCATGTTCCCTTTTAACTTATTTATAAGTTCCAACTCCCTAGTACTAACAAAGTATAGCATGGAAACTCTCTTAAATTTAAACCCTAGCGTAAACGGAGACTTTTTAAACACTGTACTTACCAGCGTGGTCAGCAGAGATCAACAGGCTGCTGCAACAACAATGGGAGCGCGGCTACAAAGAAAACCCGGAGAAAACATCGGGGTAAGCGAGGGGGGGGGGGGGGGGATTCGGAATGGGCTGAGAGCCCAGCATTCTTCTGGCGAATGTCCAGTCCCTGGAAAACATGCTGGATGACCTCAGGCCTAGGGTCAGATTCCAGCGGGACATAAGGGACTGCAACATCCTCTACCTGACCGAAACATGCTGACCTCACTGATTCCGGATCTGGTAATCTGCCCAACCGAGTCCATCACTGTCATGCTGACAGAAGAGAAGCATCTGGGGATTCCAAGGGTGGAGGAGTCTACTTCATGACCAATAACAACTGGTCATGACCAATAACAACTGGAAATATCAAGATGCTTTCCCGTTCCTGCTCGGCGGATCTGGAGCACCTGATGATCTCATGCCGACCGGTAGTGGCGGCGCTGTCTGGCAGCTGCGGCTCGCCTCCAGTATATCTGTTTTTCCTTTTATTTTGTTGTTTTCTTTTGTCTGTTTTAGTTTACTGTATTAGGTTGTGTAAGTGTGGTTAAGAAACATGGTTTTAGTCTCTTCCTTCAGGGGGGTGCGACTTTTTCTTGTGGTGTCCCCCGTCTCTGTCTGCTCTGAGGCCTAATGGCGGAGCTGGCGGCCTCAGGGCTGTGGAGGCGTTCCAGCGGCGGCCCGACTTGGAGCTGTGGCGGCGTTCCAGCGGTGGCCCGACGGAGCTGTGGCGGCATTCCAGCGGCGGCCTGACTTGGAGCTGAGGCGGCGTTCTGGCGGCGGCGCGACTTCAGGGCTGTGGCGGCGTTACGACTTCGGAGGATCAGCCGCGGGCCCAGTGGACGACATCATCGGGTGCTCGCAGGTAACAGGTTGGTGACCTGTTTTTCCGGAGCTCCCGCACCAACAGCTTCTTCCGCTGGACTGGAGGGCGGCAGCTTCGACAGCTTCGACTACCCTGGGTCGCGGAGTTTGAACCGGCCCATTCGTGGAGCTGGATTCAGCCGCAGGACTGACTTACCATCACCCGGTGGGGTCACAACATTGGAGGCCTGGATCGCCTCAGCACAGAGGAAGAACAAGGAGGGAAGAGACAAAGACTTTAAGATTTTTGCCTTCCATCACAGTGAGGAGGTGCCTGGTGAACGCACTGTGGTGGATGTTAAATTTGTGTTTATTGTGTGTTTTTGTTTTTTTATTATATGTATAACGGCAGGCACGAAATTTCGTTCAGACCGAAAGGTCTGAATGACAAAAAAGGATACTTTTACTTTGACTTTGACTTTGACTTTCTACCTTCCCCGGGAGTTCGGCTCAGTGATCGCCACAGCCGTCTACATTCCACCGCATGCGGACACCGACGTGGCACTATCGGCCCTACACGATGTGCTATGTCGACATCAAAACCCGGAACCCGGATGCGGCTACGGTGATGGCTGGAGATTTTAATAAATCAAATCTCAAGAAGGTCTTGCCGAACTTCTACCAACACATCACGTGTGCCACCAGGGGGGAAAGAACATTGGACCACTGCTATACGCCGTTCTGGATGGGCTACAAGGCCGTTTCACTCCCTCCCTTAGGAGAATCTGACCACGCTGCCATTTTCCTGCTGCTGGAGTATAAACAGAGGATAGTTCGGGAAGCGGCAGTGACGAGGGACGTAAAGTGGTGGTCCGACCAGTCAGAGGCCATGCTGCCAAGATGCACTGACAGATGTCGACTGGAATATGTTCCAAGCAAGTTCCAGTGACTTCAGTGAGTTTGCGGAAGCAATCACGGACTTAATCGCAACAATAACTGACAACATTGTCCCCACAGTAAGGGTAAGCACCGTTTCCGAATCAAAAACCTTGGGTAGACAGGTCCGTTCGTGAGTGGCCTTGAATGCTCGTACCGCTGCCTACAACTCGGGTCTGGCATCCGGAAATATGAACATCTACAAGATATTGTCCTAACGACTGCGAAGGGCGGTGAAGGAGGCACAGAGACAAGATGGAGTCACAGTTGGAGCAGCAGGACACCAGACGCCTGTGGCAGGGGCTACGGACTGTAATCAACTACCGGAGCAGCCCCCCCCCCCCCCCTCAACTGGTAGTGCCGGCACGTCCCTAGCGGATGACCTGAACTCCTTTTACGCTCGTTTTGAGACGGGCAACATCACCCCAGGTCTGCCGACTAACGACAATGCTGGCTGTGCTGGCTATCGAAGCTGATGGGAGGAATGTGCACACATTCTCGTTGTCTGAGCATGACGTGAGGAGGGCTCTGACTCAGGTGAACACGAGGAAAGCTGCAGGCCCCAATGGCATCTCGGGGCGAGTACTTAAGTCCTGTGCTACGCAGCTGGCTCCGGTGCTCACTACAATATTCAACCTCTCCCTGGCCAAGTCCACGGTCGCTGCCTGCTTCAAAAGATCCATCATTGTACCGGTACTTAAAAAATGCCTCCTCAGCCTGTCTGAATGACTACCGTCCGGTGGCCCTCACCTCGGTAGTCATGAAATGCTTTGAGAGGCTGGTCAAGAAACACATCTGCACCTTCCTCCCTCGCAACATGGACCCGCTACAATTTGCATACCGTCCGAACAGATCCACGGACGATGCGGTCTCCCAGGTTCTGCACACCACTCTCTCTCATCTTGACAGCAGAAGGGGGGCTATGTGAGGATGCTGTTCATAGACTTCAGTTCAGCCTTCAACACGATAGTCCCCACCAGACTGGCCGAGGAGTTGCTGGAATTGGGGCTCAACACCCCCCTGTGTGCCTGGGTCCTGGACTTTCTCACCACCAGGCCCCAGGTAGTCAAGATGGGGGTCAACATTGAAGTCCCTCACCCTGAGCACAGGATCCCCCCAGGGTTGCGTCCTCAGCCCCCTACTCTACTCCCTGTGCACACATGACTGTGTGGCCAGGTTCAGCTCCAACTCGATAATCAAGTTTGCTGATGACACTGTGGTGGTGGGCCTGATCTCAGATAACGATGAGAAGGCCTACCGGGAGGAGGTGGCTGATCTGGCACTCAGCTGTCAGGACAACAGCCTCCTCTTGAATATCAAAAAAACTAAGTAGCTGATTGTGGACTTTAGGAGGACACATCATCTGAGGGCGTACACACCATTGAAGATAAATGGGGATACTGTGGATAGGGTGAACTGTTTTAAATACCTGGGAGTCCACATCTCTGAGGATATGACATGGACATTACACGCTGCAGCACTCATGAGTAAGGCAAGCCTTTACCACCTCAGACAATTGAGGAAATTCAGAGTTTCTCTGAGGATCCTCCGGTGCTTCAACTCAGCGGCTGTGGAAAGCATCTTGTCCGGAAATATCACGATTTGGTCTGGGAACTGTTCTGCCCAGGACAAGAAGGCTCTGCAGAGAATAGTGCGTTCGGCCAAACGAACTATGGGAACTACACTCGCCCTTCTGCAGGAACTATGGGGGGGGGGGGGGAGAAAAGTTCCTTACACAGCGTGTGGGGAGTCTGGCTCGGGTCAGCACGGCTGGGCCGCCGGGGATAAAGTTGTGGGAAGGGCAGGAGCGTTAAGAAGGAGGGGGTTGGGGATCATGCCAGCAACTCATTCAGTCGCTTGGGTGGCTGCGAGCGGTCACGGGACCCGACAGCGGAACTACAGCTAGACCCGGGGCTCACAGGCGACCTGGCAACTGCAGCTAGTCCCGGAGCTCGCAGGCGACCTGGGAACTGCAGCCAGTCCTGGGACACAAGGAATCTAGGAACTGCAGCTAGTCCCGGGGCACGAAGGCGATCTGGAAACTGCAAAAAACAAATTGATAAACACGTGAAAACTATGTATTATTAGGATATGTTATTACTAATTTAGTTAGTGTGTATTATTGCCTCTATTTATTAACTATGGCAATAGATGTGGCCTGCCATCCGCACACAGACATGGGTCCTGGCCCCTATGCAAAAAAGGTTGCCAACCCCTGGACTAAACCAAACCCTTGATCCTGTCCCGCCAACCTTTTTTTCAAAATGTAGTAACTCAAAATGGCGTGCGTCTTCATTGCCGGGAAGTACGGTATATCTTATAGGATGGTCAATATATATTTGCGTTTTGCTTTGTAAAATGGCTGCATTTAGCATTGACTGCATAAACATTTGTCTTAGGATTGATTGGTGTTAGACATCCTGGCAGCCAGCCCAGTTTCCCAATGCTCTTATTCTTTAACTGTAAATGCTATAAATATTGCTAGCTTACTGTTGCAATACAATTTTCATGAATGGGAATACATAATCTTTCTGTGTAGCATTCTATGTGGTACCTTCAGATGAGAATTGTTGATACGTTGGTGTAAGTGTTATACTAATGTGGTTAGAGTCAATCTAGTTTTATGTAAAAACAGACTGGGCTTTCCTCATGTATACTTCTATTTGATATGGTGCTCTTACTACGGTAACTGATGAGACTAACAACTTGGTTAGTTGCATAGAATTGAAATCTCTTGAGTGGATTAGTTCTGAAAATAATTTCTTCCTTTCATGCATTTGTGTAACAGCTCCATGTGTCTTTCCTGTGACATTGCATTGGACAGTTGATAAAATACAAATTTTGAAAATCATATTAAGTGAACAATATTTGGATGCATTATTGAAGACTTCCAATTATACATCAAATTATTATTTTTTCTGCATTTCAATAAGACTGTTTCCTATAAAACCATTAACTAAAAGACATTGTGCAATTGTCGAATTGTGCCACCAGTCTTGTAAGTGTTTTGAAAATTAAAGCATTCTTGAACTTCATCGGCTAAAGGTAAAAAGATTTAACTTTCAGAGATCTAGACTTTGAACATCATTATATACATTGATCAGTTCTCTGAGCACCAGGTTAGAACAAATTGATTTAGACAATAGACAATAGACAATAGACAATAGATTTAATTTATGTGGCAAAAGAGATGGTTGGCCTGGTATTGATTATGGATCTTGAATGGCCAAACATTATAGATAGATAGATAGATAGATAGGATAGATATAATTTATTGCCACACAACCAGGGTCGGTGGAAATTTGGGTTGTCAGCAGCAGTACAATAATAAAGAACACACAACCACAATAAAACTGTAACACAAACATCCACCACAGCAATCATCACTGTGGTGGAAGGCACAAAATTTGGCCAGTCCTCCTCCATTTCCCCCCAGTGGACAGGACCAGAGTCCAGAGTCAGTCCAGGATCGGCTCTTCCTCACCGGAGACCGCGGCTTTAAGATGGTGTAGGCCGATCGGTCGAGATTTAAAGACTCCGCCGCAGCCAGAAGCACCGTAGACTGCAGGGTCGGCGGTCGAAACTTCCCTCCAGGGGTGATGGTGAGTCCATGCCGGACTCGCGGTAGAAGTTGGCCGCGGGCCGGCAGTGATGGCTTCTTCTTCCCCCAGGTCCCCCACGAGGGATCCCGGGCTGTAGACGCTGCGCCAGCTGGAACTCTGCAGACCGCGTCTTCAGGCTGCCTGCAGCCCTGGGCCAGCGAAATGGAGCGCTCCCCTCCAGCGAGCCCCAGCGAGGGCTCACCCGCTCCACAACGAGATTCCACGCTGCGCCCGCCGCTGAAGCCCCCGGGCGCGTCTCCGGGAAAGGATCCTTGATGTTAGGCCACGGGGGAGGCGACCTGAAAAAACTCCCCTCTCCATGGAGGAGGTGACCAAAGCGGTTTCCCCCTTACCCCCCCACACCACCCCCCACACAAAACACACAAAGGAATATTGGCATGTCAGTGAAGTACTTTTCAATTATAAATAGGAACTTGCAAAGTAATACTGGGAGTTGTGGAGTTACAAGTGAATATCATCAGAAAAAAATTACATTTATATGCAATAGATGTGTTTGTAGCAAAAAATATCATACATTGTTGAGTTATAGACATGATAACGATAATAATCACTTAACGGATTTAATGTCTAACTAAAATAATCTTTTAATGTATTAAAAAGGAACTAAATGCTGGTTTATACCAAAGATAGACACAAAATGCTGGAATAACTCAGAGGGTCAGGCAGCATATTTGGAGAAAATGGATAGGTGAAATTTCTGGTCGGGATCCTTCTTCAGACTGATTGTGTGAGGGGTAAGGGGTGGGGAACTGGAAGCAAGAAAAGATCTAGCCAAATTGGGGCTGCAAGAGATGACCTTGGGCAGGGATGTTCCTTGAAAGGCTGATTGTTGGGTACACTGAAACGTTTGGTTTTGCCTGCTATCCAATCAGTTCAGATAATACTACACATAAATACAAATTAAGTCAAGCTCAAGATTTCTAATGCTCAACCACCACCACAACGTTTAGACAACGTTACCGGGATCATTAATGCCTAACAACCAGGGTATTGCAAAAATCTACCGAATCTTAAGGGCAAGGAGATCTGTCTGTCCTTATCTAGTTTGCCCCTCTGAAATAGCTAAGCAAACCTATCTGGTTGAGCGGGATGAGCAATAAATGCCGGCATTGTTAGCATAACTCACATCCTATGTATGAATTAGTAAAAATAAAACAAATCCCTTTGTAACTGGGACAGGGAAACATTTGGATACAAAACTGGTATGAAAGGACAGGAACTTACAACTTTTTTTAATTCAAATAACCCTGTATTCTAGATCAGAGTAGCTGTGCTGGGAAATTTTGAAATTCTGCTGCCATTGTGCAATCATATGACAAAATTATTAATATTGAAAACTGAATGATTGGAAGTAATCTTGAAAACATTTTGCTTGTTTTCACCATTTTGTTTGAAATCATACTTGGGCATTTGTGAAAAAGTCTCCCCTACCACCACATTCTTATTGAAGCAGGTAACTTCTACTGTCATAGTTGGTAGTTTTATAGTTTTTCTTCCTAACAATAATTGTACACTTGTACTGATTTTTCTGAAAGACATAAAATACCATCTAAATTGTAAATTATTTTTCAGTATAAGAGAGTGGAAATGATAGCTATTTAGAAACAATTTAACGTTGCTTTTAAATACCCAAGTTTTTACCTTTTTCATTGCATGGTGGTTGTGCATATTGATTTGAATGAAGTTAAGTTAGAATATGTAAGGCTTGACTTTTTTTTGGACATTTTTCATCCTGCTACATAAATCTTGCAGACACCTAGACCCACATGTGTTCTGAGAAAATGACAGCCAGCTTGTTTTAAACATTTTGTATGTCAATGAGTGGGCTGATTACTCTGTAAATTTCCTTGGAGTAGTGTATAATTAACTCCTCCTGCAATCTTTTCATCTCCGTTTCTTTTAAAAGTTCAGGAAACTTTCGTAGCATGGAAAATGCTGTGGTGAAACTTAGTCAACCTTTGTGTAATGATCATAAAATCATCATTACAATTCAGATACGTTTAACATTAATTTTATTTAAATTACAAATATTATATCTGAACGGGTGAGAATGATTGACATCTAATTAATATTTCACCAAGTATGACAACAGGAAGCCCTAGTAAAAATATTAGCCAAAGATAAAACAATGTCATTTTTGGAGATATCTTGCACAAAGAAAGTTGTGATGGTTGAGTGTATGATGGCTGTATGAGCATGACTGTAGATAACTGTATGAGCATGACTGTATGAGTTCTTCAAGTCAAGTGAGTTTATTGTCATGTCCCAGATAGGACAATGAAATTCTGCCTGCAGCACAACAAAATATAGTAAGCATGAATACAGAACAGTTCAGTGTGTCTATGCAGCATAGACTATATGTATACACATAAATAAACAGATAAAGTGCAATAGGCTGCTATAATTCAGAGTTTGTTTGATGGAGAGCCTGATAGCTGTGGGGAAGAAGCTGTTCATGAACCTGGATGTACCAGATTTCAGGCTCCTGTACCTTCTACCTGATGGCAGCAGAGAGATGAGTGTGTGGCCAGGATGGTGTGGATCTGTGATGATGCTGGCAGCCTTTTTGAGGTAGCGACTGCGATAGATCCCTTCGATGGTGGGGAGGTCAGAGCCAATGATGGTCTGGGCAGTGATCACAACTTTCTGCATTCTTTTCTGCTCATGGATGCTCAAGTTGTCGAACCAAGCCACGATGCAACCAGTCAGCATACTCTCTACCATGCACCTGTAGAAGTTCGAGAGAGTCCTCTTTGACATACTGACTCTCCGTAATCTTCTCAGGAAGTTGAGGCGCTGATGTGGTTTCTTTATAATTGCATCAGTATGCTGGGACCAGGAAAGAGCTTTGGAAATATGCATGTCCAGGAATTTGAAGTTCTTGACCCTTTCCCTGAATTATGCCAAAATGGTACACGATAGCTTTACAATTTTTGGACCACCTTACTCACTATTAATAATAATAATAATATATTTTATTGTCATTGCACATAAGCGCAACGAGATTTGGTATGCAGCTTCCATCCGATGTCATAACTTAAATAACTAATAAAATTTAGATTTAGATACCCCGAGAACATGGTTTGTAAAAAGAACATTACAACAGTAAAATAGTCAAACCAATTCAAACAGATTAAAGTGCAGATGTTTCTGTGCGACGTGACCATCCGAGCGAGACAGTCCATGGGGGGTGGGGGGCACTCAGCAGGGCCGGTTCAGAGCCGCTATAGCTCTGGGAATGAAGCTGTTCTTGAGTCTGGAGGTTCGGGCGTAGAAGGCCTTGTAACGTCTGCCGGAGGGAAGTAGTTCGAACAGTCCATTACATGGGTGTGAGGAGTCTTTATGGATGCTGACGGCCTTCCTGAGGCACTGTGTGTGGTAGATGCCCTCCAAGGCTGGTAGCTGTGTCCCAATTTCTGCGCTCTGTGGACGATGCGTTGAAGAACTCTCCTCTCAGCCTCCGTGCAGCTGAGATACCACACAGAGATGCCATACGTTAATATGCTCTCTGTGGTGCAGCGGTAGATGGTTGTCAGCAGCTGTTGGGGCAGACCATTCTTTTTTAATGTTCTCAGGAAGAACAGTCGTTGCTGTGCCTTCTTGACCAGCGCAGCGGTGTTGGTGGACCATGTGAGGTCCTCTGAAATGTGAGTGCCCAGAAACTTAAAGCTGGACAATCTCTCCACACTGTCCCCGTAGATGGAGATTGGGGCGTATTCTCCATTATTTGACCTCCTGAAGTCAATAATCAGCTCCTTGGTCTTGGAGGTGTTTAGTGACAAGTTGTTACGTGAGCACCAGTCCGCTAGCTTCTGCACCTCCGCTCTGTATTTTGTTTCATCACCGTTGGTGATCAGCCCAATCACCATAGTGTCGTCTGCAAACTTCACGATGGTGTTGGTGTCGAATGCAGGAACACAGTCGTGTGTGAAGAGGGAGTAGAGCATGGGGCTCAGTACACAGCCCTGTGGTGTGCAGGTAGTCAGGGTGATAGTGGAGGACAGGTGCAGGCCCAGTCTCACTGCCTGCGGTCGCTCCGTCAGAAAATTCAGGATCCAATCGCATATCCGCGAGCTGAGGCCTAGCTGGTGGAGTTTGGTGGTGAGCTTGGTGGGGATAACCGTATTGAAGGCAGAGCTATAGTCTATGAAGAGCATCCTCACGTATGTGCCCTGTCTTTCCAGGTGAGTCAGGACAGTGTGAAGAGCCAGAGAGATGCCATCCTCTTGATCTATTTGCCCTATACGCACCCACTATTGTCCTATGGTGTATCAAGTTTTGTTCAGATTACCGTTATATTTTACAAGTTATTGACATTTTTAACTTTGCAAAACCGCACTTTGAGAAAAATGACTTGAAGTTGCAGTGACAGTTACAGCTATGACGTTACAATGGGTAGCCCTGTTCGCTACAATGTTGCAAATCCCAGGACACTGAGTCCTGGCAGCAAGTGCAATTGGATTAGTTTTAAAGTTTAAAAAGAGGGAGGGTGAATAAGGGGAAATGAGCTGCCCCTGCGCAGTTGAGGGCTATGGGTGAGTGGTGGAATATTGCGTTGGGGGAACGAGTTGCATTGGGGGACCAGGCCTCCACTGTGACAGGGACCCAATGGGTCCCACTTGGTCTAGTATATATTACTAAAACTATTATCTTGTTTGTTTGTGAGTCTGTCTGTGCGTGAGCATAGTCATGCCCTGAATTATAGAAAAACAGTACATGATAGCGCCTTACTTCCATTTTCTTCCATCTGCATTGGCAGTTAGCAGCTATGGCGTCACAATGGGATCTAATTTACATAAAATGGCCGTCAGCATTGTTCCATTGGCAGTTAGCAGCGTATGAAGTCACAATGGGATCTCATTTACATAAATTGCCTGTCAACACTTCCACCCAATGCAATAAGAGATTTGTTACATTGTTGTAAAGGGGGGGGAGGGGAGGACGAGAAATGTTATTTAAACATTGTGTTTAGTGGCAGAGTGGTATAGGGGAGAGGTGAGGGGTGGGGGAGCAGGGAGATAGAGGGAGAGGAGTGGGGTAGGGAGGAGAGAGGGGTTATGGAGGGAGGGAGTGACTGAGGGAAGGGGAATGGAGAGGGAGGAAGAGGCGAGTGGAGGAGGGGAGGAGGAGAGGGGAGAGCAGAGGGAGGGTGAAGAGGTGGGGAGGGAGTGTTGGGGATGAGGGGAAATGAGCTGCGCCTGCGCAGTTGGGGGCTATGGGTGAGTGGTGGGATTTTGCTTAGGGGGGACGGGTTGTGTTGGGGGATTGGATGAGTGGTGGAAACGGGTTGCGTTAGGGGAAAGGGTGAGTGGTGGAATATAGCGTTGGGGGAACGGGGCCCAACGGGTCCCACGGTCTAATTATATTAAAAATCTATGTTGCTTCAATTGAATTTACTCATTGGCCTCTTGGTAGAAAATTCTACAGAATCACTATCCTCAGCATGAATACAGTTCTCCTCATCTACATCCTGAATGGCCAACCTCTTATTTTGTGACCGTGAACGTTGGTTCTAGACTCACGTGAGCCAACAAAAGATCATCAAGACATCTGCCATGTTAAGGCCCTTAAGAATTTTGTACAATGAGATCTTTTCTCATTCCTCTAAATGCAAGATGGTATATCTCTCCTCCTATGGCAAACCAATTATCCCTGAAATTAGTTGGTTGAATGCTTTGTACATTCCCTCCATTGTAGATATATCTTTACTTCTGGCATGGAAACCAGACGTGTTCATGACATCCAGGGATACTCCAGATGTCTCAGTTCCTTATTCAAATTCTCGTAAGTCGAAGGCTTTGCCTCCTGATTACTTCCTGTATTCGCGTGTTAACTTTAATAAATTAATTTGTGTCACAAATTTATTTGTGTCTAAATACACATGAAGAAGCAGGATTAAGGATGCACCAATATCTGCAGGAACAGCAGGAATATGGATGCACCAATATCTGCACGTTTCCCTCCAAATGACACCTAATGCTAAACTGGAAATACATCATCAATCCTTAGGGCTTTCCACCATGAGAGGAATAGATCGGGTAGATGCACAGTCTCTTGCTCAGAGTAGGGGAATCGAGAACCAGAGGACATAATTTCAAGGTGAGGGGGAAAAGATTTAATATAATCCGAGGAGTAACCTTTTCACACAAAGAGTGCTGCGTGTATGGAACAATCTGCCAGAGGAGGTAGTTAAGGCTGGGACTATCCCATCGTTTAAGAAACAGTTAGACAGGTACATGGATAGGACAGGTTTGAAGGGATATGGACGAAGCGCTGGGAGGTGGGACTAGTGTAGATGCGACATGTTGGCCAATGTGGATAAGTTGGGTCGACGGGCCTGTTTCCACACGGTATCACTCTATGACTATGACCATCTAAGCAAGGACAAACAGGGATGAGCATCAATGTTGGCTTGTCCATGCTGGCCAGTGATGCCCAAATTCTGAAAATAAAATAACATAAAAATTGTTTTGGCTATAGATTGGCCACTTTTGCTTATAAAACTATATTGGTTTATATTTGGGTATTTTAACAGAAAATTGGAAATAAATTCTCCTTCGCTTAATCCAACCTCAAACCACTTAGCAGGCAAGATTGATTTTACTACTGAGCTATAACTGAGTTTCTTTTCTTCTGGCCCTAGGTCACAAAGCCATGCTCATCCTGGAGCATTTAGGAATACTAACCTAGAGTACTTAATTGCGAGTAGATTCCCTATCCGTATACTCCTACAAATGTGCTGCAGATAAAAATAAAAAATAATTCAAACATAACTGTTATAATTGGGTATCATTCCAAAAGCATCTAGCACTGCTTTATAGAGAATCATTTTACCTTTTTGAAAATTAGACTTATTAAATGTACAACATTCGGGATTCGAGATAGAGGTAATCTAGATTTTATCCTCTTTATTACTATACTAAGATACTAAAAAGTGTTACTAACTTGATTGAGATGAGGTGATTGATGAGGAGATATATGCATACGTACTCCCTGACTTGCGTAATATGCAACATGTTAAATCGTACCTACGTAAGCAATTCTTTATGGCCGCTGTTTTATTTATCTGTTGCATGTCTCAGTAGCAGCGCGCTACTGTTGATGCAGCGGTTTATGCAAGCCAGTCGGCTATTCTCGTGCATGCTCCCACATGGTATCTGCGTCAGAGCTCCCATGTCGTCAGAATGTAATAACAAGGAACTGCAGATGCTAGTTTACATCAAAGACAGACACCGAACACTGGAGCAACTCAATGGGTTGGGCAGCACTTCTGGAGATAATGGACAGGCGATGCCTCGGGTTGACAGCGTGAGTCTGGGGAAGGGTCCCAACCTGAGGTGTGTCTGTCCATTTAATCTGGAGATGCTGGCTGACCTGCTGAGTTGCTCTAGCATTGTGTCTATTTGCCACGTGGTCTCCGTGTTGGAGCTCCCACATGGTCTCCTCATTCGAATAGAAAATTTACGCATGCATAGTGGCAATTTCCCGTTGTGGCAACAAACATCATCCAGTCGCATTCCCACCTATATTTCCAAAGTTATTAACCCTTTAAATTTTAAAAACAGTCCCAAAAACTCACCCATTTTGGGAAAAAAAGCCAGAGTGAAGTCACAATGCACTCGCAAGGCAGGACAGGACACTCTGGGAGGGAGGGACACTCCAGCTCTCGTGGTGAACGAGGAGTGGCGGCAGCTGCCGGTGCCCGACGCTTGTACCTGGTGGGGAGGGTGTTGCCACAGGCCCTGGCTGGAGCTGAAGTGAGCGCCGAGCCCGGGGCTTGGGATGGGGCCGTGACCAGGACTGAGAAAGAAGCCGCCGCTGGAACATAGAAACATAGAAAATAGGTGAAGGAGTAGGCCATTCGGCCCTTCGAGCCTGCACCGCCATTCAATATGATCATGGCTGATCATCCAACTCAGTATCCTGTACCTGCCTTCTCTCCATACCCCCTGATCTTTTTAGCCACAAGGGCCACATCTAACTCCCTCTTAAATATAGCAAATGAACTGGCCACAACTACCTTCTGTGGCAGAGAATTCCATAGATTCACCTCTCTGTGTAAAAAATGATTTTCTCATCTCGGTCCTAAAAGACTTCCCTCTTATCCTTAAACTGTGACCCCTAGTTCTGGACTTCCCCAACATCGGGAATAATCTTCCTGCATCTAACCTGTCCAACCACTTAAGAATTTTGTAATTTTCTATAAGATCCCCCCTCAATCTTCTAAATTCTAGAAAGTAAAAGCCGAGTCTATCCAGTCTTTCTTCATATGAAAGTCATGCCATCCCAGGAATCAGTCTGGTGAACCTTCTCTGTACTCCCTCTATGGCAAGAATGTCTTTCCTCAGATTAGGAGACCAAAACTGTACACAATACTCGAGGTGTGGTCTCACCAAGGCCCTGTACAACTGCAGTAGAACCTCCCTGCTCCTATACTCAAATCCTTTTGCTATGAATGCTAACATACCATTTGCTTTCTTCACTGCGTGCTGCACCTGCATGCCTACTTTCAATGACTGGTGTACCATGACACCCAGGTCTTGTTGCATCTCCCCTTTTCCTAATCGGCCTCCATTCAGATAATAGTCTACTTTCCTGTTTTTGCCACCAAAGTGGATAACCTCATATTTATCCACATTATACTGCATCTGCCATGCATTTGCCCAATCACCCAACCCATCCAAGTCACCTTGCAGCCTCCTAGCATCCTCCTCACAGCTAACACTGCACCCCAGCTTCGTGTTATCTGCAAATTTGGAGATGTTGCATTCAATTCCCTCGTCCAAATCATTAATATATATTGTAAATAGCTGGGGTCCCAGCACTGAGCCTTGTGGTACCCCACTAGTCACTACCTGCCATTCTGAAAAGAACCCGTTTACTCCTACTCTTTGCTTCCTGTCTGCCAGCCAGTTCTCTATCCACATCAATACTGAACCCCCAATATCGTGTGCTTTAAGTTTGTATACTAATCTCTTATGTGGGACCTTGTCGAAAGCCTTCTGAAAGTCTGAAAGTCCAGATATAACACATCCACTGGTTCTCCCTTATCCACTCTACTAATTACATCCTCGAAAAATTCTATAAGATTCGTCAGACATGATTTACCTTTCATAAATCCATGCTGACTTTGTCCAATGATTTCACCACTTTCCAAATGTGCTGCTATCCCATCTGTAATAACTGACTAGCATTTTCCCCACTACCGATGTTAGACTAACTGGTCTGTAATTTTCTGTTTTCTCTCCCTCCCTTTTTAAAAAATGGGGTTACATTAGCTACCCTCCAATCCTCAAGAACTACTCCAGAATCTAAAGAGTTTTGAAAAATTATCACCAATGCATCCACTATTTCTGGGGCTACTTCCTTAAGTACTCTGGGATGCAGCCTATCTTTCCCTGGGGATTTATGGGCCTTTAATCCATTCAATTTACCCAACACCACTTCCTGACTAACCTGGATTTCACTCAGTTCCTCCATCTCATTTGACCCCCTGTCCCCTGCTATTTCCGGCAGATTATTTATGTCTTCCTTAGTGAAGACAGAAACAAAGTAGTTATTCAATTGGTCAGCCATGTCCTTGTTCCCCATGATAAATTCACCCGTTTCTGACTGCAAGGGTCCTACATTTGTTTTAATTAATCTTTTTCTTTTCACATATCTATAAAAACGTTTCCCTTTCCTAATTATGCCCTTTGTACTCCTCTGCTGGACTGAATTTCTCCCAGTCCTCTGGTAGGCTGCTTTTTCTGGCTAATTTGTATGCTTCATCTTTTGTTTTGGTACTATCCATGATTTCTCTTGTTATCCACGGATGCACTACCTTCCCTGATTTATTCTTTCGCCAAACTGTGATGAACAATTGTTGTAGTTCATCTATGCAGTCTTTAAATGCCTTCCATTGCATATCCACCGTCAACCCTTTAAGAATCAATTGCCAGTCTATCTTGGCCAATTCACGTCTCATACCCTCAAAGTTACCTTTCTTAAGTTCAGAACCCTTGTTTCTGAATTAACAATGTCACTCTCCTTCCTAATGAAGAACTCAACCATATTATGGTCACTCTTGCCCAAGGGGCCGTGCACAACAAGACTTACTAACTAACCCTTCCTCATTACTCAATACCCAGTCTAGAATAGCCAGCTCTCTCGTTGGTTCCTCTACATGTTGGTTTAGAAAACTATCCCGCATACATTCCAATAAATCCTCTTCCTCAGCACCCCTGCCAATTTGATTCACCCATTTATATGTAGATTGAAGTCACCCATTATAAGTTTTACCTTTGTTGCACACATTTCTAATATCCCGTTTGATGCCATCCCCAACTCCACTACTACTGTTAGGTGGCCTGTACACAACTCCCACTGGCGTTTTCTGCCCCTTAGTGTTTCGCAGCTCTACCCATATCGATTCCACACCCTCCAAGCTAATGTCCTTCCTTTCCATTGCGTTAATCTCCTCACTAACCAGCAATGCTACCCCATCTCCTTTACCTTTCTATCTATCCCTCCTGAATATTGAACATCCCTGGATGTTCAGCTCCCAGCCTTGGTCACCTTGGAGCCATGTCTCCGTGATCCCAACTATATCATATTCATTAATAACTATCTGCACATTCAACTCATCCACCGTATTACGGATGCTCCTTGCATTGAGACATAAAATCATTCAGGCGTGTTTTTACAACACTCTTACCCCTTATGCAATTAAATTGAAAAGTGGCCCTTTTTGATTTTTGCCCTGGATTTGTCTGCCTGCCACTTTTACTTTTCATCTTGCTACCTCTTGCTTCTACCCTCATTTTACACCCCTCTGTCTCTCTGCTCATGCTCCCATCTCCCTGCCACATTAGTTTAAATCCTCCTCGACAGCACTAGCAAACACTCCCCCAAGGACATTGGTTCCATTCCAGCACAGGTGCAGACCGTCCTGTTTGTACTGGTCCCACCTCCCCCAGAACTGATCCCACCTCCCCCAGAACTGGTTCCAATGCCCTAGAAATTTGAATCCCTCCCCCTTGCACCATTTTTCAAGCCACATATACATCTGCAATATCCTCCTATTTCTACTCTGTGCAATATCCCCCTATTTCTACCATGGATGAGCCTGGGTCTGGGCTCAGGGACACGCCCGGAGATGAAGTCGGGGCCTGGACTGGAGCCCAGGCAGCGGCCGAACTGACGGCTGAGTACGAGAACCAGGGCGAGTTCCAGGCCCTGGCGCTGCTATACGCCCTGGATAGGTCCTGGGGAGGGAAGAGAGGGAATGGGAGTGAAGGGAGGAGGATGAAGGAAATGAGGAGGAGGGAGATGGAGTGGGGTGGAAGAGGGAAATGGGGGGTGGGGGGGAGTGGAGGAGGGAGATGGGTAAGGGTGGAGGGAGATGCCCCCTCTCTATCTACCCTCCTCCCTCTCTACCCCCCCACCCTCTCTACCCCCCCTCCCCCTCCACTCCCCTCCCTTTCCCTCTCTATCCCCCTCCCCTTCATCTTTACCACCCCCTCCACCACCTCTGCCACTCTCGCTCTCTGTCCTCCATCCTCCCTGCCTCCCTCCCTCTCTGCCCCCCCCCTCCCTCTCTACCACCCCTCCATCTCTACCACCCCTCCATCTCTACCACCCCTCCCTCTCGGGATCGAAGAGGGAGAGTGAAGAGGAGGAGGAGGGAGTGGTGGGGGATGAGGAGAAAGGAGGTAACACCTGCGCAGTTGGGGGTTGTGCGTGAGTGGTGCAATATTGCATTGGGGGAGCTGCACTTAGTCTAGTAGTCTCTAAAATTATGAAAGGCATAGATACGGTAGACAGTCAGAACTGCTCTCCTGGGATGGAAATAATGAAATGCTTGAGGGCATAGCCTTTAGGTGAAAGGGGCAACGTTTTTTTGGGCTTGGAGGCTGTGAGTGCCTGGAACGTGCTGACCTGGGATGGTGACGGAGGCAGATATGATAGTGACATTCAAGAGATTTTTGGATAGGTACATGAATATGCAGGGAATAGAGAGATATGGATTGTGCGCAGTTGATCTTGGCCTCTTGTTCGGCACAGACATTAAGGGCTTGTGCTGCGCTGTTGTATGTTCCATATTCTATAGCTTATACCATTCTTAGAATTTAAAACTTCTAGCTCATCTAATTATCAGTGCTTTGTGATTGCCTCAGTCGAAGATATTTTAATTTCAGTATTTATTCAATCTTGAATATCTATGGCATTTCTTTCAAACCCATAATACAATTTTATATGGTGTGTGTGTATTTATGCAAAAATGTGGAAAAAGAACAACCAGTGTATTGAAAGTAATTGAATTCTTTAAGGAGAAATAGGCAGATGCTCATAAAATCTTGCACACTTCACAAGCTGAACTTTATAACATGTGATTTATGATTTCTGATATTAATCTTGTCACTGACTCGTTCGTTGAACTGCAACTGATTGTTTTCTCAAACTGAATATTTGTAAGTTTACGCAAGCGATAAATCTTGTACTAGTTTTCTTTTTAGATGCCACGTGAGCAATGAGCGATATTTCATGCAAATAATTTGTTTTTTTATTTTTCTCAAGCCAAACTGCCTTTTATTCATGGGTTCAGCAAATGCTGTGCTGAAAACTGTGGTGTTTAAAACTTCAATATAGTTTCCATTGCACAGATGAGAAATGTAAAAGATTTTATGGTGATAAGTTATCAAATAATACGAAACAAACATAATTTGTGGATATAAGTTTGCCATCTAGAAAAGTCACTTTTAACAGCCTACAAATTTGGAGAAAAATAAATCTGTGACCTGATACAGAATGCCCAATTTAATTATTACACCTTTAACAGGGGCAAAGTGTTTTGTTATGACCCTACGTGCAGGGACAGAAAACTAAAGCATGAGAAAAAATTTTAAGATTAGTTGCTACCTCAGGAACAAAATGGACAGGAGACAACCATGTAAGTAATTAAGTACATCTGAGCCAGCTTGTCTGTTGTGACAAAACCTTATATGGTCTAGAAAGTTTAAATCGGTCAGGGTTTTTGAGGAAAATAAAGCAAACTAGAACGAACTCGTGGACAATTGGAAGAGCCATAAGAGGCCATAAAATATAATTTGCACGTCCTATTTTTAAAAAGTCCCAAAGGTTTTCATATATACATTAAAAACAAGTGGGTTATCATGGAGTAGATAAAGGAATATATTTATGCTTAGAATGTAAATGTTACTAAACTAGTACTTTGCATTGGTTTTCAGCAGCGAGTAAGACATGTAGAGTAATGAAACTATGGGGTAATCTAATATGCTGGGGCAATTTGAAATCACTAAGGTGTTGGTTTTCTTGAAGTACATTACGGTGGATAAATCTCCAGGCCTGTTCGGAGTTACAGTGCCCTCCATAATGTTTGGGACAAAGACCCATCATTTATTTATTTGCCTCTGTACTCCACAATTTGAGATTTGTAACAGAAAAAAATCATTTGTGGTTAAAGTGCACATTGTCAGATGTTATCAAAGAGTATTTTTATACATTTTGGTTTGACCATGTAGAAATTACAGCCATTTGACTCACCATGTCCATGCTGACTAGTGGACACCTATCTATGGTCTTTACATGTATATTTTCTATTACTGCTGTGGCAGTGATATTGTTCTCCTTCAAGGATTCATCCATTTTTATTCAGATGTTTTCCATAATTTCGCACCAATTGCATCAACTAGCAATTATTTCAAAGCTGAGTGAACTTCATGTGAAAAGTAAAATCAAACATTTAATTTATTTTTGCTATGGTTTTGTGGACATTGTTTGTTCATTTTCCACATTTTGTAAATGTATTGCAAGCTAGTCACTTTAATTTAAATATTTCCATTAAGTATTCTAGTGTTTTAAGAAGTGACAACTTCCTGCTTTAAACTAGTTACTCATATTTGGCTTCCCAGTGCAATTTATAAATTGCTTTTGTGGGCTTAAATCAGTGTAATCAAACCTACACTCGTTTCCTTTGCCTGCATTTCTATATTGTTGCAGGGTCTAATTCTTGTAACACAGAATTATAGATTAATGCAGCACAGAAAATGTCCCTTATTGCCCACTTTGTCCATGCTGACTGTGATGCCTATCTGTTCTAATCGCATTTGTCTGCATCTGATCAATATCCATCTGTTCCTTTCTATCCAAATAGCTTGTAAATAATCCTTGAGTATCTCTTCTCTGGCTGTTTAGTTTAGTTTATAGATACAATGCTTAAACAGGCCCTTCGGCCACCGGGTTCGCGCAGACCAGCGATCATCTCACATAAACACTATCCTACACACACTAGGGACAATTTTAACATTGACCAAGCCAATTAACCTACAAACCTGTACGACTTGAGTTGCTGCCTAACACACTTGCAGCGCTGGAGACCCGGGTTTGATCCTGACTGTACGGAGTTTGTACGTTCTCCCCGTGACCCCCCCCCCAACCACCTTAACCCTGTGTCCTATGATTCTTGACTTCTATGCCTTGGGTCATAAAATACATCTATCTAGTCTATTGAGATCCCTCATATTTATGTAAACTTCTAATTCTAAGGTCACTCCTCGTCGATTGAGAATAAACCCATTTTATCCAATCTCTCCTTATATCCTCAGCCATCTATTCCAGGCAATATCTTGGGGAATCTATTCTGCGCTCCCTTTATTGTTACCACATCCTTTTGTGAACAATATTTTAACCAAACAGGATGTCTTGACCATTAGCATAATGTAAATATGTTCATTATAAGTACTGCAATGCTTCAAGGAGTTGCCTCATCGGTAATTGGAGTTGCTCGCATTAAAAAATGATAAATGTCTGGTTTATTTTTTAATTAATGTGGAGAAAAATAATAAAAAATATACAAACAGGAAGAGAAATGTGATGTAGGCCATTTATTTGTTGCAGAAGTATTATGGTTTAAAACTATACAGCACTTTATATTTTTTATCTTCTGTAAACAATTTCTGTGGAAGTAGTTTTATTTGTTAGTGTACATTGTGAATTTCACTGAGTCAATTTTCAATGCAGGGCTCTCACTTAACTTTTTTTTTCTCTGTTGCCTGCCGGGCAACCTAGGCAGCTTTTTAGGTTGCCAAATGACAGTTTAGGTGGTCATTTAAGACAGCTTGTATGACGCGTGTGATAATGTGCTCCGAGGAAGTGCGGAGTTACCAGTCAGAATTATGCTCTATGAAGCATTCACATATTATTTCTGCTTCAAATAAAGTCACAAACTAAACATATTCACCAATCAAGACATGATATATATCACAATGACATGCAGCAAAATTATAATACAGTATCTCAACTCTTTTTACACGTTGCAATGAATGCAATTTCTATTATTTCTTTCCACTTCCAAACAGAAATATGGTTCGATTATTCAGCGTTTGATCAACCTCGGTGAGACCAAGCGCAGGCCTGGCGATCGCTTTGCACAACACCTCCACTCAGTTTGCATTAACCAACCTGATCTCCCGGAGGCTCAGCACTTCAACTCCCCATCCCATTCCGAATCCGACCTTTCTGTCCTGGGCCTCCTCCATGGCCAGAGTGAGGCCCACCGCAAATTGGAGGAACAGCACCTCATATTTTGCTTGGGTAGTTTACACCTCAGCGGTATGAACATTGGCTTCTCCAATTTCAGGTAGTCCTAGCTTTCTTCCTCCTTCCCCTCCCTTTCCCAGCTCTCCCATAGCCTACTGTCTTCGACTCTTCCTTTCTACCCCTCCTCCCCTGACATCAGCCTGAAGAAGGTTCTCGACCCGTAACGTCGCCTTTTCCATCGCTCCGTAGATGCTGCCTCACACGCTGATTTTCTCCAGCTTTTTTTGTCTACCACCCATTCACACGTTATCCCACTTTGCTCACCCACTTCCTTCACAGGGAGAATGTGCAAATTCAATAATATGCCCGAGGACAGAATGAAACACAAATCTCTGGCGTGTGACGCAGCAAGTCTACCAGCTGTGCCACTATATTTTGTTTTCCAACACACAAAAAATCATATGTTGATAACTTTGGTTATTAAAAAAAACATATCAATTTTCAGTCTTAAATCTCTAAATCACTCTATGTCCCCCTTTCCAGCTACTGTATGCTTTAATTCAGTTCAAGACTATGGGGCAGTACATTGTCCCTAAAGTTGCTGCCTAAAAGTGCCAGAGACCCGGAATGGATCCTGAATATGGTGCTGTGTGGAGTTTACTCCTTTTCCCTGTGATCGCATGGGTTTTCTCCGGGTGCTCTTAATTCCTGCCACATTCCAAAGGTGTGCAAGCACCTTTTTCAGACCCAACACAAAATGTAATATTTTCCTTTTGTCCAGAGATTCTGTCTGACCTGTTGAGTTACTCCAGCTTTTTGTGTCTATCTTCCGTTTAAACCAGCATCTGCACTTCCTTCCTACACACATGATACTATACGATAGAACTTTATTAATCCCAGGAAGGAAGTTGTGTGTGTGTGCGTGTGTGGGTTTGTGTGGGTATATATATTACACACACACACACATATAGTTACTAGACCAAGTGCAGCCCCAATGTGTGGTTGCGGGGGAGGGCTTGGGGGGGGGCATGCGGCATCACACTCACTAGCATACGGCAGCCCACCACTAACTAACTACCCCCCCCCCCCCCCCCACGCTAACTACCCCCCTTGGTGCGTCTAGAGAGGAAGGGGGGGGGGTAGAGAGTGAGGGCAAAAAGAGAATGGGGAGAGAAAGTGGCAGAGACAGAAGGGCAAGAGGGAGAGGGAGAGGGGGGTTTAGGGGAGGAGGAGGAGAGGGAGGGTGGATGAGGGGGGAGGGTGGGGGAGGAGGAGGGGTGAGAGAGATGGGAGAGAGAGGAAGAGAGGGGGGAAAGGAAAGGTGGGAAAGGGAGGAGGAGAGGTGGGGGGGAAGGGAGGGGGGAAGGGGATGGGCTGGAAGGAAAGGGGTAGGGGAGGGGTGGAGGAGAGCGGTGAAGGGGGTTTAGGGGATGGAGGTTGAGGGAGGGCAGGGGTGGTGGGGGAGAGGAAGGAGGCAGAGAGGGAGGGGAGAGAGAGGGAGGGGGATAGAGAGAGAGAGAGATGGAGAGAGAGGGATAGGGGAGAAAGAGGGGGAGAGAGAAAGAGGGGGAGAGACAGAGAGCGAAATGCAATCGTGCATCACGCGTTCAGAATGTTCCGGAAATGAAGTGTCCGCGTCTCATGCACGAAAGCTGTCGGCAGCTCCATGGAATTCAGGGGAGGACCCCCCCCCCCCCCCCCCCCCCCCCTCTATAAAATTAAAAGTTAAGAATTAGTGATGTTAAATGAGATATAATTCAATTCAATGAAAAACAACGGAATCAACAACTTGGCAGGCTGGGGGGCAGGAGGCAGTTGGGCCACGTGCAAAGGCATTGTGAGGTCAGCAGGGCGGGGCCACCAGGCAGACCGGGGGGGCAGGGCCGGGCCGGGCGGTGCCAGGAGGCAGTTGGGCCAGGTGCAAAGACATTGTGAGGTCAGCAGGGTGGAGCCGGGCAGGGCCAGTAGCCAGGCTGGGGCATAGGGCCGGGCGGGGCCTGGAGGCAGTTGGGCCAGGTGCAAAGGCATTGTGAGGTCAGCAGCTGGGCATCCTTAATATATTTTTTAAATGTCAGTTTTGATGTTTTGTGAATAATTATATTCAAAATCTGGGGAAATAATTGACGAAATCTAGAGAGGAGTGGATTTCTGAAATCATAAGTTAAATCCCTACCGAAATATGTAAACATCTCTGCGTTTTTGCATTTGGTTTTCGAGGAAATACGTTTCAAAAACAAACTGACATGCACACACACACAGAGTTTTAATAGATACTAGACCAAGTCTGCACCCCAACGCAGCCGTTCCCTGCCCGTAGCTCCCACGGGAGACGTGGTCCTCCAACTCAAGCCGTTCCCGAACATAAGATTCCAGCACTCAGCAGTGCGGCTGTTTTTAAATGGCGTCTTTGAGGCGAGAGGTGGGCGCCAGCAGCCGTTATGGTCGCTGGCCAGCAGGAGGCGACAAAATGAGTGAGTGGTGGGGGGGGGGGGGGGGGGGGGGTGGGGAGAAGGATTTTAGAGTACTATGTTTCCATATTTAGGTGGCCATTCGCAACTGGGCAACTGTTAATTTTGAGCCCTGCAATGCTGCTGAGGTGCTTTTTGAACAGTTGCAGATTTAATAAAAGGTTATGAATATATGATTAACAATTTTAGGATCCCAAACATCCTAGTTGAACTGAAAATGAAGTCTACTGCTATAAATAAATAGTTTCTATCTTTTATGGAAATAAAATCTTGGCAATTTCAGTGAAAATTATGGACATAATATAAAATATATTAAAATAAGGTTTACCTATTCAATTACTATTAGTTTGTTCTGTTTTTCAACGTATAATAACAGATCTCTGATTCACTCAGACTTCAAATGTAACTTTTTGTCATTAGGCTGGAAGCTTTGCCAAAAATATTTTATTTAGTTACAAAATGATTTGCTAGTTCTCAATGGTATTTTCTACAGTTCTAAATTTTTTTCACTTTCAGAGTAAACTTTTTTTTTAAATTATACGTGAAAGCATATTGTGCCTATAATTAAAAAAATCTTATAGACAATGATTGTGATTAACATTCTTCTGAAATAATGACAGCAAATGTTGCTAAATATTAACTTTGATTATTGCTTTTGGCAGGTTGCTATGGTGTTGATGGAGAAAGTGACTCCATCATGAGTTCTGCATCTGAAAACTCTACAGAACCCTGGTTTTGTGATGCATGCAAATGTGGAGCGGCACCCAGTTGTGAATTATGCCCGAACATGGATGGAATTTTTAAAGAAACAGATGCTGGAAGGTTTGTTTCACTTAGTATAAAAACATTATCTTCATGTTACTTCAGAGTTGGTAATGGGTACAGAATGTAGAATTGAATATTGTGCTTAAAATGTCAACATAGCCAAATTTGCCAGTTTGTATTCAAGAGTGGAAGTATTTTTCATCAGTCAGCATTATTAGCCAATTTTTGGATTGAGAGCTCAGGACAAATGACATCTGCGCACTAATTGTCTGAAAACCCATAGATGGAAAATATGTGATCTTTGTCCCCTGTATTATAATCATCTGAGTGCATTAACTGCCTCTGGTGTTCACTTTCCATTCTGTTAAATTCAAAGAATCTGAATGTATTGAAGATTGGTATGATAGTGACAGATACTCACATCGGTGCTTAGTGGTAATGATTGAAGACTAATTAATATCCCAACGCATTTAATTTGGATGCGGGTGAGGTACAGAGCAGGCCTATCAGGATCTTACCAGAGATCCCAGCAGTAAGAAAAAGTTAAAGTTGAGAAATATTTATTTCCTCCTCCCCGTGTAATGATATTAAGTGTTTCCTTTGGCTATGTGAAAGCAATTAGTTGATGTAGATTGATGAGCAAAAGATGACAATTCAGCAAGACTACTGAAATGATGGTGAAACCTGATTCCAAACACAATGTAAAATAAGCCACTTTTGAGGCTGGAGGATTTACAAAATAATTTTGTAAACAAAAGCACAGGTGATAAATTTATCCAGAATCGACATGATCGAATGAATAATTCCTGTGACAATTTCTATGTGACAATTACAGCACGGAAACAGGCCATCTCGTTACAAGTAATGCCAGTTTTTTTTCCCCTTAGTCCCACCTGCTGCATTTACCATATTCCATTCCCTTCTGGGTTCATCCAATTTATTTTAAATGATCTTTATGCCTCCTCTGCATTTTCCCTTTAGGTGGGTTCATGTTGTTTGTGCTCTTTATGTTCCTGGTGTGGCATTTGGAGATATAGATAAACTTCGCCCTGTAACTCTTACAGAAATGAACTATTCAAAATATGGTGCTAAGGTAAGATTTTATCTTTTGTATTTGGGTTGTGACTATGTTCTTTGAGTTTTTTGGATCTGGTAGGAGGATTGAGGCAAAAGCAAGAGTTGGAATTCATAGAATATTTATCAAAGTTAACTTTCTATAAAGGATATTGGGACTATAACTATTACAAGAAACTGGAAAATGGGAATTCAATAACATTGCACAATGCTGGTCGCTTTATGAGGAAGAGCAATTTTTTGTTGTTGAATGCTGATCATTTGCTTGTGTTCTACTTATTCCCGCACCTTGTCTTGGTGTCTCAAATTCTCACTTCAACACTGTTTAGGATATTCAAGTGAATGTCTAGTTGAGGCAAAAAATATCCATGGAACTTCTGGAATCCTGGTAGTTACAGCCTCCAGAAAGATCTCTGACATTTGTTTTGCTCTCATGCAAAATCACAAAATATAAAATGTATGTGGAAAATGTACTGGACGCATTGTGAAATAAATCAATTGTCTCTTTTTCCAACATGGTACAATCAACACACAAATGTGACTATCTGTTGACAGATTAAAAAACAAAAAGGAAAAATGAAAAGCCAAATTTATTTATGTGGTTTAAAAAAAAAACTACCAGTAAATGATCCTCCCACTGGCAATGAAGTGGTCCCTGTAGGAACAGAAAAACACTATTCAACATGCTCAATTCAATCATTGGCAGATTTAGAACTCTACATGTCTTTTGATACCCTTATCTAACAATTGATAATCTGGGTTGGGGGAGGGAGACAAGTATTTGTGATTTAATTCTTAGATGGCACAACTTTAACTGATTTTCTCCCAAGAAGTATTTACTTCTGTCTACGCTGATTTAAAAAAAAATCTTAAACCTTCAATTGGATAACTACTTCACGGACTAAATGGAAGGAAATGCAAGGTACCACGACAGCCAGATGTCCCAATTTAACCCATTAATTGTTAGTATAATGAATCTGCTGCAGTCTGTTCATGATCTTTCCTCAATATTGAACACAATGCACCACGTGCAATTCATATACCTTTGGCCTCAAATTTTGCATGCAAGTTCTTTGAGATGAAAACTCATGAGCTTTTAAATTTATGTACCTGTTTTAGTTTTTTATGATTTCTATGTGTGAACCCTTACATTTTGACACTTAAATTTGAATTATTTAGAAAATACTATGATCTTTATCGCATATAGAGTACCAGACTGAGTACTTCCCCAGAATGAGCTGTTCTACAAATGAATTCCCCGGTGTTTTTCCGATCTATCTTTAAATATCACATTCTTGGAACCCTGCCCATCCTATTTTTGTCTATAATTGCACAGATGCAATTGCACAGATGCAATTCACCAGGACACTGGCTCCAAAAATCTGGTGAATAGACCATGTCATGTCATGCTTTCATAACGCTAATCTTATTTGCTTTATGCCATTTTGTACATGACTCCAGTATTAATCTAGAGATTATTACGCTTGTGCTCTTGCATTTCAATTTTGCTCTAATCCCTCAGCGGAACCTCAGATGTTCTCAGATCCCTCAGATATTCTTAACCCTAGCACCAGGCAGGCAATATAGCCTTCAGGACGGCAAAGAACAGTGTATGCTCTCTTATCTAAGCTATATCCCAATAATTACTATGTAACTATGATTCTCTTTTGTCCTCTCTCCCATCCTTGAATAGTTTGATGAATCATGGTCCTCTAGAAAATTTGAACATTTGAACATTTGAAAATGTGACCATTCTCCATGCACTACCCCCACATTCATCCATCCAGTAAACGAGTATTTTGCATTAAGTATTTTGGTAAGGACTGTGGATCCTCTGGAACTGTCCTCTGGATCCTTCCTCATGCCTCTTCTGCAGTCACACTGTTTGAAGCTCAGATTCCACATCATATCTGAACCAAACATCCTCAAGAAGCCAGCACTTGCAGAGGATAAGGTTACTGTTTAATAAGATGGGTCCACTAGTTCACACACTGCAACTACATCACCTGCCCATCACATCCCTACCTGTGTCCTGTGAGCTGTCACACAAGCACTTGCAACCATGAAAAGACTGAGTGGTATTTCTACTTTTGTTTAGCATTCTTTATTTTTCAAAGAGTTTTCCTATTCGTGTGGACCAAGAACAGAATAATGAAATTCTTTGTTGCTGTCTTACTTTTCTCAACCTGTTCTAAGACAATGGGAGAGGCCTTTCTCTTGTCCTGAACAATAATTGTCATTCAAACATTGCAGAATCGCTGCATTGACATTTCCTGGGGTGTTTGAGACTGGTGTGCATAAATTGGCAGCTACATTTGTTAAAATGCAAGATTGACGACATTCCAAAACCATTATAACCATTGGATAGCAGTAACAGAATCGGTCAGAGTCAGCATGGATTTACGATGGGGAAATCATGCTTGAATAATCTTTTGGAATTTTCTGAGGATGCAACTAGGAAAATGGACAAGGGAGAGCCAGTGGATGTAGTGCACCTGGACTTTCAGAAAGCATTCGATAAGGTCCCACATAGGAGATTAGTGGGCAAAATTAGGGCACGGTACTGGGGGTAGAGTGCTGACATGGATAGAAAATAGGTTGGCAGGCGGGAAACAAAGAGTAGGGATTAATGGGTCCCTTTCAGAATGGCAGGCAGTGACTAGCGGGGTATCGCAAGGCTCGGTGCTGGAACCGCAGCTATTTACAATATACATCAATGATTTAGATGAAGGGATTCAAAGTAACATTAGCAAATTTGCAGATATCACAAAGCTGGGTGGTAGTGTGAACTGTGAGGAGGATGCTATGAGAATGCAGGGTGACTTGGACAGGTTGGGTGAATGGGCAGATACATGGCAGATGCAGTTTAATGTGGATAAATGTGAAGTTGTCCACTTTGGTAGCAAAAACAGGAAGGAAGATTATTATCTAAATGGTGTCAAGTTGGGAAAAGGGGAAGTACAATGGGATCTGGGGGTCCTCATTCATCAGTCAATGAAAGTAAGCATGCAGGTACAGCAGGCAGTGAAGAAAGCGAATGGCATGTTGGCCTTCATAACAAGAGGAGTTGAGTTTCGAAGCGAAGAGGTCCTTCTGCAGTTGTATAGGGCCCTAGTGAAACCACACCTGGAGTATTGTGTGCAGTTTTGGTTCCCTAATTTGAGGAAGGACATTCTTGCTATTGAGGGAGTGCATCTTAGATTCACATGGTTAATCCCCGGGATTGCGGGACTGTCATATGCTGAGAGAATGGAGCAGCTGGGCTTGTATTCTCTGCAATTTGAAAGGATGAGAGGGCATCTTATTGAAACATATAAGATTATTAAGGGTTTGGACATACTAGAGGCAGGAAACATGTTCCAGATGTTGGGGGAGTCTAGAACCAGGGGCCACAGTTTAAGAATAAGGGGGAAGCCATTTGGAACGGAGATGAGGAAACAGTATTTCACACAGAGATTTGTGAGTGTATGGAATTCTCTGCCTCAGAGGGCGGTGGAGGCAGGTTCTCTAGATGCTTTCAAGAGAGAGCTAGATAGGGCTCTTAAGGATAGCGGAGTCAGGGGATATGGGGAGAAGGCAGGAACGGGGTACTGATTGTGTATGATCTGCCATGATCACATTGTATGGTGGTGCTGGTTCAAAGGGCTGAATGGTCTACTCCTGCACCTATTGTCTATTGTCTATTATTATTTTAAAATTGCTTTAACATCTCCTGATGTAAAACAACTTGCATTTAAATATTGTGTAATTATGTCAAAAGGAATCCATTTGGCATATTGATTCTAAAGCAGATCAATCAAAGGCCTATGCAGTTAGTTCAACTTTCTCAGTTTTATCTATTCTGCGAAAATGTGTTCTTTCACAAGTAACCAATTCCATTTTGAAACGTACTTTTGAATCTATATCCGCCATCCCATAAGGCAAAAAACAACATAGTGCTGGAGTAACTCAGCAGGTTAGGCAGCATCTTTGGAGAACATGGATAGGTGACGTTTCAGGTCGTGACCCTTCTTCAGACGTCACCTATCCTGTTGAATTTGAAGAAGGGTCCTGACCCAAAAAGTATTCATGTTCTCCAGGGACGCTGCGTTATTCCAGCACTTTATACCTTTGTTTTAAAATAATCCACAACTGTAGTTCCTTGCATTCTATTAGGCAGTTGATTCCAAATTCTATTTGTTAGTTTTTCTTCATGTTCAGTTCTTTTAGCATTTTCGTGTTTGCCTTGTGCATTGATTGGCTGCCCCACTATTAGTTTAGTTTTGAGATACAGCACGGAAACCAGTATTTGGGCTTTACAGAGATTCGATCCAATGTCAATAAATCCGTGCCAAAAAAAAGAGAAAAAAGACCCAGCGAAATCACCTCGTCCCCCCAGCACACTGTGACACTAAAAATTATCCTACATAGTCACAATAGGTGGCCTCCTCACCAACTCGATTTTCAGGCCAAAGCCAATTAAGTTCTCAGGCCGCGCTGGCCGGACCGCTGACACTGGCAACCTGTACCAGCCCTTTGGAATATAGGAAGAAACTGTAGTACCCGGATAAAATTCACCCAGTCACAAACTCCGTCCAGACTGCACCCGTAGTCAGAATCTCATCCGGATCTTTGGCGATGTGAGGCAGCAACTGTGCCGCTCCAAATTCTTTCTCTCCATCAATGCAGCCCGACTTGTTAAGTATCTCCAGCATTCACTGTTTTAACCTCACTTTTGAAAATTAATAATAATTTGAAACCGCTCCGTTAAAATCATCTTCTGGTATTCTTTTCTCTGACAGCTCTGGATTCTTTATTTATAAACATGGTAAAAATCTAAAATCTCAGTGAAATCCCAAGATGCAGCCTGCCAATTGGAGCACATGTATATTATCTCAACTCCTTCTCTAGACTTCTAATCAATGTCAAATCAATATCAACAGGTGGCATTATATCCATGTGCTTAATCTCTCTGATAACGATTTTTAAATGCTTTTTAAAACAAACAACTTTCACAGATGGTCCCCAATCAACTACTCCATTGACCTTGAAAAAATAATTAACCAGGCTGAATTATTTTACTGCTTGATGACTCACTCAATATACTTTTAGTGTGAAAAGAGCCAGCTACAACTCCTTTCCGACCTGCTTTCTGTGTTATTTTCTAATGTGTAATATTATATGTGTTCCCAAGTCTTAATTATCCATTGTGGAATTTTATAAATGCACAGGTTGATATGTAATGCCTTCATTTCGTTCCAACACGCACTTATTTTGACCACGTGATACCTTTATAGCACTGATTCTGGGTTATGAAAGTGTGTATCATGGATCTTTGCTAGATTTGAACTCTGACCTGGTTGCATTTTCACACATGACGGATTTTTTAACAATGACACTTTCTGGATTTATTACAATCATTTTCTTACAAATCCAAATTAGATAGTGATTTCAAAAATATACACACTCCTATCAGAAAATTTAAGAAAATTGCAGAGTATTAGTAATGGATAGACAAATTTATGGTAGAATCAATTGTTTGTGATGATTTCGAATGTGGATTTAGGTTGCCTGTTCTGTAACAGTTTCTCCCTGGTATGGTATATGCACAATGTTGCTTCAAATAAACCTCAATCATTTGCTCATTTTAAAATTAAAATTAAATGCCACTACCCATTTAAATTCCAAAATTATCTTACTCCAATAGTGCATAAGAAATGAAGATTAAAGATATTTAATTTGCATATATTGACCTGCATATTCCATTCGTCAAACAGCATGGAAATAGGCTGGTGGACACAACTTGTCCATGCTGACCAAAACTGACCATGCTGACCTTAGTCCTACATGGTTCATATTCCTCTATTTTTTCATATTCATTTACATGTCCAAATACCTTAAATGTTGTTATTGTACCTGCCTCAACTACTTCCTCTGGCAGCTCATTCCATGTACACAGCACACTTTTCTGTCTGCGGAAATTGCCCTTCTGGTCCCTATTAAATCTTTCCCCTCTCACCTTAAGCCTATGCCCTCTAGTTCTTGATTCCCCTACCTTAGGGGGAAAAGACTCAATATATCTATTTCCCTCGTGATTTTATACTCTTCTGAGATTACCCATTAGCCTTTTGCACTCCATTAAATAAAGTCATAGCCTGCCTACCCTCTCCCTATTACTCAAACCTTTGTATCCTGACATGATCTTCGTAAATTTCCTCTCCATTCTTTCCAGCTTAATAGTATATTTCCTATAGCAGGTGACCAAAACTGAACACAATACCCCAAATTTGACCTCACCATTGTCTTGTACAACTGTAACACGATGTCCCAACTTCTGTATGCAATTCCGTGAATTAAGAAGGCCAATTTGCCACCACCTTATTTATCTGAGGCGCCGCTTTCAGAGAACTATGTACTTGTATTCCCAGATCCCTCTGCCTTAAAACAATCTGAGGGCCCTCGTGTTCACTATGAAGATCCTGCCTTGTTTGACTTCCCAGAATGCAAATGCTCACTGAATTAAACTCCGTTAGCCACTCTCAGTCCACTTGGACTGCTGATCAAGATTCGACTAATTCTTGATAACTTTAGCAAAGGCCTTGCTGAGGTCCATATAGACTACTACATCTGTGCCTTGCCCTCATCAACCTTTTTGGCTACTTCTTTTTTTAAATACTCAAATTCATGAGACATGAGCTCCTACACATAGAACCTCGCTGACTATCTCTAATCAGCCTGTCTTTCTTTATCCTCAAAATTATTTCCAGCAATTTTTAATGTTAGGCTTACTGGTCTATAGATTCTTCAACTGCAGCTTCAATTCCCACACATGATCAATGAGTTGGTTGAAGGGTGAACTGATAGAAGTGTATAAACTTACGAGACCATAGATAGTCTGAACCTTTTTCCCAGTCTGGAAATGGTGAAGAGGAGAGGGACTAGAGTCAAGTACTTCCCAATATTATAAAGCAGTCCAATTAATCTGTTTCCATTGATCATTTAGTTACTGATAGGCAGGTTGGCGTCAAATGGTTTATTTCATTTTAGCTTGAAATCTTGAACATTGTTGCATGTCCTTAAGTGTCGTAGTAAGCTTATGTTTTAATATCAATGTTTGGTGCATGATTCTGTAGGAAAGAAATGCAGATGCTGGTTTAAATCGAAAGTAGACACAAAATACTGGAGTAACTCAGCGGATCAGGCAGCATCTCTGGAGTGAAGGAATGGGTGACATTTCGGGTCGAGACCCTTCATCAGACTCATGTGCATGATTTCTGCTGAAATGTTCAAGTTTGACTTTGTGGCATTTGGATGATTTTCCCACTGATACACTCCATAATTTATTCAGGAATGTAGTTTATGTGAAGACATACGATTTGCTCGAACTGGGGTCTGCATTAGTTGTGATGCTGGAATGTGCAGAGCATATTTCCATGTGACCTGTGCTCAGAGAGAAGGACTGCTTTCAGAAGCAGCTGCTGAAGAGGTAAAACCATGCTTGAAAACTTATTCTTCCTTTCTACTTTTTTGAATAGCTGTGAATAAAAATCAGCATGATGACTTGCTTCTCAGATAACACACTTTTCTATGTTAACCGTATAAAAATTATATTTTAAAGAAATTTGGAAAGCAGCTACATATTTCATCAGTCTACTTACCAGGGACTGTCAAGACAAAATGACTTTTGGTATGAATAAAAACTGAGGATCTTGTCTGATCTTGGTGACATATCAACTTTAAGTTCAGCCAATATCCAAGTTCTCTCTGTGCTATTAGCTCCCTCATTCAATACTACTTTCCTAAGTATCTTTACAGTGCTCTCAGTATCTATAGGCACGTTCCTACTCTTGTCTTTAATGGACTTTTGCTATCCGCTTCTCTGTATATCTTGTATGGGGGGTGGTGTGAGGGGAATTAGGGGGAAACTGTTTTCAGGCACCTACCTCGACGGAAATACGACTTTCTTCCTTGTCGCTTGTTTTGAATCCCTTTTAATATTTAGGCCTCAGATTCTATAAGCCTGGTTCAGCCAGTTCTCGTTGGTATAAACTGATGCTACACCTTCTTTCGTTTGTTTTAAAATCCTCTGTCTCTTTTTCGTCATCTTGGGAGTTCGTGGTTTGCTTTTTCTTCCTTTGATTCTTCCATCACTGTGCTTCATCTTCATCAGAAACATCCCATCCATAAAGGCAGCCTGATGTTCTGTTATTGCTGGGGTGGGCATGTTGAAATTAAATTTTTATTTAATTTGAACAGAAGGGGCAATAGGGAACCATTTACAGTTCAGATGAGGGTCAAGAAAAAACATTGGATAGTCAGATATTTGTAGATCAGATGGTTTTATGATCAAGGTGGTATTCAAAGAATTGAGAAATGGCATTCGTCCTAGCTGGTGTTTGCATCTTTTCCCATCTTGTGCTGTTCTGCAAACATATCCTTTTATTCCTTTACTGGCTATTGCTTAAATGTATTTCTGCTAATTACTTCAACCACTTCATGGACTGACAAGTTCCACAATCTGAACTTTCTCAACAAAGGTTGAACAAGTTAGGGCTTTATTCTTTGGAGCGCAGAAGGTTAAGGGGGGACTTGATAGAGGTTTTTAAAATGAAGAGAGGGATAGACAGAGTTGACGTGGAAAAGCTTTTCCCACTGAGAGTAGGGAAGATTCAAACAAGGGGACATGACATGAGAATTAAGGGACTGAAGTGTAGGGGTAACATGAGGGGGAACTTCTTTACTCAGAGAGTGGTAGCTGTGTGGAATGAGCTTCCAGTGAAGGTGGTGGAGGCAGGTTCGTTTTTATCATTTAAAAATAAATTGGATAGTTATATGGATGGGAAGGGAATGGAGGGTTATGGTCTGAGCGCAGGTATATGGGACTAGGGGAGATTATGTGTTTGGCACGGACTAGAAGGGTCGAGATGGCCTGTTTCCGTGCTGTAATTGTTATATGGTTATATGGTTTTGAGTAAGGAGGGTTCTATTGAATACCTGATTCATTGATGACCGTCCTAAAAATATATCTCCTAACTCTGAACACGCCAAGAATATAAACATTCTTCTTCTCTATGTCCACTTATTGAACTGCTATAATTAAAGGTCCAAGTTGGGTCATCTTTAAGAGCGAACTTGTTAATTCTTTCCTGATTAATTCGTCGGGTTTGGTGTAAATTATTTTTTGGATATCCACCAATGTAGGAGTTAAAGTTGAATGTAAGTTAACCAAGGTTGTATACCGTTGAAATACCAATCAATGGTGATTTTATTGTCACATGTGCGAAGTGCCAATGCACAGTGAAATTATTTTCTTCCAAACAGTCCAGTAGAGTATTGCCATACCCAAGCCCAACCCCGATTATCAATTTGTATAGAAATGGTCTACTGATCCCACATGCAAGAGGCACCATGTTTTGGCGCCATTTTCAATGATCAGTCTATGCTCTAGGTCTTATGAGCAGTGCCCATTCCAGGCAAGCTCCAGGCTGCTTCAGAGCCTCCAATCCTTGCCTTCAGTTGGATGTGCGGGTCAACGTACGACCAGATGTCCCTCTCCTCTTCCATCCTCTGTGCTGTCGCAGCCGCTTTAAAAGCACGGTATTTTCACAACCTCCAACGGGATCCCACCACTGGCCACATCTTCCCATCTCCTCCACTTTCGCCTTTCTGCACAGAGCGCTCCCTCCGTAACTCCCTGGTCAATTTGTCCCTTCCCACCCAAACCACCCCCTCCCCTGGTACTTTCCCTTGCAGCCGCAGGAAATGCTACACTTGTCATTTTCCCTCCCCCTTGACTCCATCTAAGGACCTAAAAAATCTTTCCAGGTGAGGCTGAGGTCCACCTGCACCTCCTCCAACCTCATCTATTGCATCCGTTGTTCGAGGTGTCTACTGCTCTACATCGGTGAGACCAAGCGCAGGCTTGGCGATCGCTTCGTCTAACACCTCCGCTCAGTTCGCATTAACCAACTTGATCTCCCGATGGCTCAGCACTTCAACTCCCCCTCCCATTCCAAATCCGACCTTTCTGTCCTGGGCCTCCTCCATGGCCAGAGTGAGTCCCACCGCAATCTGGAGGAGCAGCATCTCAAATTTTGCTTGGGTAGTTTACAATCCAGGGGTATGAACATTGACTTCTCCAATTTCAGGTAGTCCTTGTTATCTCCCTCCTTCCCCTCCCCTTCCCAGCTGTCCCACAACCTACTGTCTCCGCCTCTTCCTTTCCTCTCCCCCCCCTCCCCCTCCACATCAGTCTGAAGAAGGGTCTCGACCCGAAACATCCTTCGCTCCATAGATGCTGCCTCATCCGCTGATTTGGTCCTGCATTTCTGTCTACCTTTAAAACAACGGTAGGCCAGATCCCGAATCCATCACCTACTCGCATTGTTCCTTGCAGGTCGCGTCCGCCGTCGGCTCCATCCTTCTGGTCCCTGGTTTTCAGGGAAGAGTCGGCTCAGATGACTCCTCCTTCCAGGCAGCAGTCTGACGGATCTGACCAGCAGGGACCTGCTCTAGCATTCAGCTGCGGGGGACCGACTTTGTGGCTACCCCTCCCCTGTAGACCTGCCCTTCAGGTTTTGTTGGCCACTGGCAATTTATCCATGAGATGTGGTAGACGGTAAAGGTGTCCTTGCACCTTGTGGCCAGACAGCTGAATAAATCACTATCTCTTCCCAAATAAGTTGGTAGCTTTAAATACTGTTCATTCAGAAATGAACCACTGTTCCATTCGAGCTTAATATGTTTTTATATCAAATTGAGCTGCTCTTTTTAATAGTTGAATTTGTATCCCAAGAAGCTTTCATGCCAATACTCCATTTAAATGTTTTATAGTACTTCACATTGATAATTCAAAATCCTTGATATAACTGATGAACTTGAATGCTGGTGGAGCACCATTTCTCATGTCCTTAACATTCTTTCAGTCAAGGAATCTATCTTAAATCATTTTTTCCCTTTTTTCCCCTTCGCATAGCTGAATGGCTAATATTCTTCTGCTTATCACCTATATTCAGATGCTGATTCTATTAGTCTAGAATAGAAGCTAGGAAAAATTATTTATTTACAAGCAGACGTTATTTGTTGATAGTAAGTTTAATAGCAAAACTAATTCTAAATTGATTTGTTACAGCATTGTGGAGAGGGCAAAGCATGTGTTTGTGTTTGGAGGAAGTGCAGTTTCAACAGGAATATATTTAAATCAAATTATATTATAACACATTTCAAACATACTTAAGGGGGAAAATTTCAATACCTTTTCAATTTTTGAAATGTAAATCTCGGCTTAAAAGCGTTAGCTGCGTCAAAATTGGCAATTGCTTTGTTTAGAGGCCTAAATTTCAGTGTGTACAATTATTAAAAGAGATTGGAAATTGGAGGATGAAGCATCCCGACCCTTTTTATATTGAAGAAATCTGATGGTATGATTTTAAATAACTTCCTTGTAAATAGAAAACGTAAGTGTCCGTGTTTTTGTTATTTTTAAACAGGATATAGCTGATCCATTTTTTGCATATTGCAAACAGCATGCAGACAAATTTGACAGAAAATGGAAACGAAAGAACTATTTAGCTTTACAGTCATACTGTAAAATGACCTTGCAAGAGCGCGACAAGCATGTTGCTCCGGAAGCTCAGGTACAAATAACAAAATTATGTCTATAACTGTGTTGCAGCATTCAGTATAAAGGACAGGAGGAAATTAAATTAAATAGAAATGTGAGATCAACAGATGTGGTGGATTGTAAATATGCAAAGTGTCAAAGATGATTATTTATTACATTTGCAATGTTTGTAAATATTCCAATGTCAATAGGTTTGAAAATGTAATGCTAGGTACACGGCTACATTTACAACATATGTTCTTGAAACTTTCCATAAACCTCTGTACATAGTGGCTATTTGCATCAAATTTAAGTGATATTGCACAACGTATAAATGTGTGCATTATAAAATATGCAGCCATTGTGTTCATTTTGCCAGTTGTTATTCCCAGAAACTAATATTATAATTCTACCATAAGCTAAATATTTTTGGAATACTTTTTGGGAACTAGTTGATCATAGGGAGAGAAAATAGCATCTTGGTCATGAGAGAGGAAGTGATTGTAGCCATAGGTAAAAAATGGACTTGAATGACAGAAGATTTTTTGTAAAATCAATTGTTTTTCCTCCAAATGTTTGAGCAGGCACACATTCATAATTCCTTTGTGCGCTTTTTATAAAATGGTTAAAGTATTCATATTTTGGGTATTCCAGTATTTTGGTCTCTAAACATTAATGTATTTGATTGTAATATAATTGTGGTAAAGTAGCTACAAGAATTTCAACAACTTTCGTTGAGGTTGTCAGACTGTTATGGAGATGAGAATAGTCTGAATTAATTATGGCAGGGGTGAGTGGTTGGAAGTTCGACACAGTCAAATATGGAGCCTAAGTTTCAGTTAGTCTGAATCATTCTTGGACTGTGAGCTGTCAGTGATGTGGGAATTGATTTATTTTTAAATCGGATTCTTAAATAATGGCTTTGGGTTTACTAATTTAATTGAAGAACATTCACGCTTAGCCAGCACTGGTCAAGCTATTTAAACCATCTTGAGATGCCGGTAAGGTCGTGTTGACAATTGTTGTAATAGAACCTGACATTTTAAAGAAAAGTTTGAAGGATCTACAAAGGATGTGAACGGGGAACGAAATAGTGAAGTTGTTGTAGCTTTTACCTGTTATTAACAGAATCGAATTGTCAAATGGGTCATGTGATAGAAGAAATCGTAGAAATGCTCATAATTATGACAGGAATCTTTATTGAGAATGAGATTGAGGAAGGGAGAGAAAGTTGAGGATTTTGGTAAAGAGTATGATGAGTTGAACAATAGCTTAATGGCACTAAGGGCACAAAAGTGTAGAGAATGAGGGAAGAAGAAAAAGAGGTACGCAGAGAGATGTGCTGAGGTGGAATGAGGTGTGATAATCATTGGTGGAGATGAAGATGTTTAGGGAGGCAGACCTTCATTGAACTGTGAGCCGAGGAGATTTAACTAGGGAGACCCTTAATGTACATCAGGTTGGGAAACATTTTAAAACACATTTCATGGCTCAATTTTTCATTTCAAACGATTTCAATTTTAAATAACAAATAAAAATCAGGGAACTAGCTTTTTAAATTTTAGAAATTAAATCATAATAAAAATTAAAGCTGACAGACAACATATCTTGCAAATAAATGTTGCTTGAGACATCTTTTGATACTTATGTTGAGCTATGGTAGTATTGTCATTCATTGCTCTGCTAATTGTAATCTGTTGTTCTTGAATATGTTTATTTAAAATATTTTGAAATTTAAAATTGTCCTTTGTATTTAGGCCCGCATTACTACACGGCTACAACAATATCGTGCTAAAGTGGAATTAGCTCGCAGCACCAAACCCAATGCATGGGTTCCTAGGGAAAAACTGCCACGACCACTCACCAGCAGTGCCTCGGTGATACGCAAGCTTATGCGGAAAGCCGAACTGATGGGAATCAGCACCGACATTTTCCCTGTAGACACTTTAGATACCAACTCCAGTGTAGATGGCAGGAGAAAGCACAAGCAGCCAGCCTTGACTGCTGACTTTGTGAATTATTATCTTGGTATGGAAACAAACACAAAAAAAAGCAAATTTAAAAATAATCTTATGAAAAATAAATTATTTGGATCATGGGGTAAACATCCATGTAATGATACTTGCCATTATGCCAGAAAGTCAAACCACGGGGCACATGTTAATTTAGCACATGGATATTGCCTGTTGCTGCTTCAAATACAAATACTAATTTACATGGTTGATATTAATAATATTCCAGTTTTCCATTTTGCCTGCTTTCGTAGAGAGGAACATGCGGATGATGCAGATACAGGAGAATATTTCTGAACAAAAGAACTTAAAGGATAAACTGCAAAATGAGCAGGAATCACTTCATGTAGAATACAACAAGGTATGAAGAATTTTTTTTTTTCTACCTAACTTTATGATGTTGAGTATATAGATGTGTCTGTAGAAACACAGGTGGCCCTTCATTATGGGAGGAGTGTTAAGTTCCAGGAGAATGATCTGCATCATGATTTTCCACAATGTAAATCTGGAGTGTTCGGCGGCACAGGGCCTCTACTTGCTGCAGTTTAGAAGGATGAGGGGTAACCTCATTGAAAGTTACCAAATAGTGAAATGCCTGGATAGAGTGCATGTGGAGAGGATGTTTCCACTAGTGGGGGAGTCTTGGACCAGACGTCATAGCCTCAGAATTAAAGGACGTTCCTTTAAGAAGGTGAGGTGGAATTTCTTTAACGAGAGGGTGGTGAATCTACGGAATTCATTCCCACAGAAGACGGTGGAGGTCAAGTCAATGGATATTTCTCAGGCAGAGATAGATTCTTGATTAGTACAGGTATCAGGGATTATGGGGAGAAGGCAGGAGAATGTGGTTAAGAGGGAAAGATAAATCAGCCAATATTGAATGGCGGAGCAGACTTGATGGGCTGAATGGCCTAATTCTGCTCCTATAACTTATGAACTTATCATGTGCACACATGTCAAGGTGCAAATTGAAAATATATATATTCGCTTTTTTTCACAAATTCTGGGAGAGTAAATTTTCTTCCATATCATTTTTTCACTTTTTCTCACAGTGCATGTAGAATGAGCTGCCAGATGCAATAGTGGAGGTAGGTCCAATAAACAGCATTTGCAAGATATTTGTGTAGGTACATGGATAGGAAAGATTTATGGGGCTCTGGGCAAGGGAAAATGAGACTAGCTTGGATAGGACATCTTGGTCAGCATGGGCGAGATGGGCCAAAGGGCCTGTTTCTGTTTTGTATAATCTATGTTTCTATATAACTCTAAAAGTTAATTTGAACTCCAAAATCCAGTTTTTAAAGTTATACAATCTTTTTCACTTCCCCTGCAAACAAAACAGACAGTTGTCAATCTAAATGTGTCCAATTCCAGCTTGAATTGTATGACATAGTATAATATCTGATTAAAGAACATAAAGATTTTGTATAAATGGTTGGTTTTTAATCCAATGCTTCCACTGGACTTCCACTGAAGACATATTGGTGACGAATAGAAATATTGTCCTGCAGAAGAAGGTGCAAAAAACTCTTTAGTACACTGTTCTATACACTAAGCAGACATTGATATATATTTGAAAGGGCCTCCATGCAGCATTAATTTGTTTTTCCAACAATATACCTTCCCTTTTCTTATTTTTCAAAATATCATGGCTGTGCACTGTTTAAATAGACGTAATGAAGTTCTGTCAAATTTGCTCATCACATCAGCTGGGATTTCTTGTACTATGATAGTTTCTATTTATGTTAATTGCAATTCTTCCTGAAAGCACAAGACATTATCCTGCATATTCATGTGGTGGAATAACAAAATATAATATTTTAATATAGCTTTCTCCTTTTTTCCAAATTGGGTTAAATATCTCCACTCAAAATAATGATACTATTACATGCATAAATGTACAAGGGACTGGTTTCCAGAGGTCTAGTATGTACATTGTGGGCCGAATAGATTCATGGGCTGGCGGCTCAGTCACTCAAGCCTGTTGTGCTGGCAACCAACTCACTCACGGCTGGTGGGGTTGCAGTTGACTCAGGGCTATTCCTTGAACTTCCATTTCAAGCAGGGTGCAAGGGCACCAAATTCAAGTGCAGTTTCATACCATTTCAAGCAGGGTGCAAGGCCACTAAAGGCAGCGAGTCGTGACCTCTCCCTCCCCCATCTTGCAGAGACTGAGCCACGCCCACACTTCCAGGTTCCATAGTCCCTCCCATCCTCCCACCAGAAGGGGCCTGGCCTTCATGGCGTGATTGACAGGAGAGAGAATCTCAACATTTTTTAAACACTAATAACTCTTGTATTTTTCATCGATGGGAAAAGTCCTCGGCACCTGATGAGCGGAGGGGGATTCTGAGTAAGATGGCCAAAAATCACAGCCGTACGTGGTAGGGTTTTTACTAAAATCACACAGGAAGTGGTCAAGATTAGACTTTTAATTATATAGAAGGCAGGGCAGCTTTAATTAGGCAAGGAAGCTCTAATTAGGCAAGGCAGCTCTAATTAGACAAGGCAGCTTGCTTTAGCACTTTCAAAACCAAAGGCAAGGCAGCTTGCTTTAGCACTTTCAAAACCAAAGGCAAGGCAGCTTGTTTTAGCAATTTCAAAACCAAAGGCAACACAGCTTTAGCACTTTCAAAACACACTCTGCATTTTCAAACTACATTTTCAAACCACATTAAGGGCACTGACAGGTCAGTAAAACCACTCACAGTTTAGTAAACATGTGTTCAGTGTTATTAACAGCTCAGACTGAGAATTGCGATCTCTCGCTCCCCCATCTTGCAGAGAACTGAGGCACCTCCTCACTTCCGGGTTTTATAGTCCCTTCTGAAGGGGCGTGGCCTTCAGGAGAGAGAATCTCAACATTTTTTAAACACTAATATCTCTTTTATTTTTAATCAATGGGAAAAATCCTCTTCTGCGCAGCGGAGGGGGACTCTGAGTAAGATGGCCAAAAATCACAGCCGTTAGTGGCAGTGTTGTTTCTAAAATCAATATACAGAACAACAGGAAGTGGTCAAGATCAGACTTTTAGTAATATAGAAGATAGATATAAGAGATGAATAGTCACAGAGTAAGGAGCCTAAAAACTAAATCTTTAAAGTTTGTCTTTGTTATGATTAATAAACAATTTTAACTCCACCAATCCAGTGAGAGAACATAGTTTTGAGTATTTGTATTCCGAACGCTTTGTAATTGGACAAAAATGTCAATAGGTTTATTTGTAATTTTGTGCAAGTCGGGTGGAGTCGCAGGCAGTGAAGAAACATAGAAAATAGGTGCAGGAGTAGGCCATTCAGCCCTTTGAGCCAGCACCACCATTAAATATGATCATGGATGATCACTCAAAATCAGTACCCCGTTCCTGCTTTCTCCGCATATCCCTTGATTTTGGTTGTCAAAGGATACAGTAGGATATGGATCAGTTTGAGATATTTACAGAGAAATCGCAGGTGGAGTTTATTCTGGCCAAGTGTGAGGCATTGGGATATTAAATGTAAGGGGAAAGTACACAGTTAATTGCAAGACCCGTGACAGCATTGATGCACAGAGGAACCTTGAAGCCCCAGTACTTAGCTCCTTGAAATTAGCGAAACAATTAAATAAAATGGTAGATCGCCTGCATTGGTCAGAGCTTTGAATATGAGTGTGATTAAATCTTGTTGCAGCTTCATAGAAGTTTGGTTAGGCTACAGTAACAGTACCATGGGAAGATGGTGTAGAACAAGCTTATGAGAGGAAAAAGACCAAGTACTCTGAACTGGCAACTGAAGCTGCCTAGAATGGCTGGAAGACCAATATTTTCCCTGTAGAAGTGGGATGCAGCGGATTTGTTGCTACATCTTCGACGAGTCTATTGAAGAAAATGGGGGTGAGGGGTCGCTCCCTTCAACAAGCAATCAAATCATGATCAAATTCTGCAGAAAAAAGCAGCAATTGGATTTGGATCAAAAGGAGAGACAACAATTGGGCCACAAGATGAAGACAGGAGGGTATGGAACTGAGGAGTGGTGTACCTGGGACGGCAGGTATCACCGTTGAGCCCTCTGGAGACGTTGTGGGCTTATCAATGAAATGTCAAAGAAGGAGGATGCCCACCTGATGACCCCGATGATGTACCTACCCTACCTTTCATCACTCCAATCCCACTGCCGATATCAAGAGTGCCGACTTAGCAAGGGGATTGAAACATCAAATGCTATTAGTTCTACTGAGTATTTTGTGCAGTTCTGGCTGCCCCATTAGAGAGAATGTGAAGGTTTTGGAAATAATGCAGAGGAGGTTTACTAGGATGTTGTCTGGTTTAGAGAGTATTAGTTATGAAAAGAGGTTGGACAAACATGAATTATTTTCCATGGGGTGTCAGAGATTGAGGGGAGACCTAATAGAAGTTTATAACATGAGAGGCATAGATCATGTACATAATCAAAATATTTTGGTAATATCAATGCTAGAGGAAGTAGCTTTAAGGGGGAAAATGTACTGGAGGTGTGCAGGACAAGTTTTTATTTACATCAAGAGTGATATGTGCCTGGGATGCACTACCTGAGGTGATTTTGTAAGCAGATATGATAATGGTGTTTAAGTGGCTTTTAGATAAGGATACAAAGAACATTTATTATCACATACACCAATTGGTGTAGTGAAATTTGACTTGCCATTGAAGTACACAAATAAAGATAAGACACAACATTAAAGAATTTAACAATAAACATAAAAACATCCCCCCACAATGGTTCCCACTGTGAGGGAAGGCACAAAGTCCAGTCCCCATCCCCTTGTCCACCCATAGTCGAGCCTATTGAGGCCTCCGCTGTCGCCGCTACGGCGGCCCGATGTTTCAGGCCCTTCTCGCCGGGTGATGGTGCTCTGGCGTCGGGAGAACCCTCTCAGCGGCTTGGGACACCTGAAATGGCCACTTCCTTACTGGAGACCGCGGCTACTGAAGCCAACAGGCTGAGCTGGACGGAGCTCCACCAATGGCGATCTAGCCGAGAGATCCCACGCTCCCGATGTTAAAGTCAGCGCCGTGGCTGGCTGCTCCATAGACCCGCAGCTCCGCGATGTTCACCTGCGGTCTCAGCTTTTCAGAGCTCCAGCGCGGCAACCCAGGCAAGGCATCGCCCGCTCCGTTCCGCGATAGCGCTCCAGCGCTGTGCCGGCGCCGAAGCCGTGGTTCTGGCCAGTCCCCTCAGGAAAAGCCGCTCCAGACCCGTTGGTAAGCTGCGAGGATGGGTCGAAGATGCTGCCCGGAGATAAGCCGCCTCTCCGACCAGGTCGGGACCAGGAAAAGCAGTTTCCCCCTACCCCCTCCCCCCCCCCCCCCCCCCACCCACATAAAAAAGAATAGACATCCAAACAAAACACTTTTTAACACTAAAAATTAAAAAAAGAAGTTCAAAGACAGACAGCTGCAGGCTGGGCAGCCGTACCCAACTGGACAGCGTGCCCCTTGTTTGTGAATAGGCAGAGAACAGAGTGATCCTAAAACCGGATGTCTGCCTCGCCAGCAGCCTGTGTCATTTCGACATTTTTTGTTATTTTTAGTGTCTAGGGCCTGTGAACTTTAACACAGTGAAGACGGTCTCCGGTAAGAAGAGGCCGACTCGGGAGCTCTGTGCTGCGGAGTGTTCCGATCCGTTCCATCACAGTGAAGAATGTTGATTCCACTGTGGTGGATGTTTATATTAAATTTAGGCAGGCAGCAGGAGCTGGGCCAGTGCAACATCCTGATAAAACCACCTCCACCCATCAAGGAGTTTGATAGTAAAGAGCCACTCCTGAAAGAGGTCCAGGACGTTGTGAAGAGAGCAAGAGCTGGCTCAGCCCCTGGCCCGAGTGGAGTCCCCTACAGGGTCTACAAGAACTGCCCCTTGTTACTGAAACGGCTGTGGAAGATCCTGAAAGTCATCTGGAGGAAAGGAAAAGTGGCGCAGCAGTGGCGATTCGCTGAACGAGTCTGGATCCCAAAGGAGGAAGATTCCAAGATGATCGATCAGTTCAGAATCATCTCCTTGCTAAGCGTTGAAGGCAACATTTTCTTCAGCATAGTGGCGAGGCGGCTGACCAACTTCCTCTCCAGCAATGGTTACATCGACAGCTCAGTGCAAAAGGGAGGCTTATCTGGAGTGCCGGGGTGTCTAGAGCACACGGGAGTGGTGACCCAGCTCATCAGAGAAGCCAGGGAGAACAAGGGTGACCTGACAGTGCTCTGGCTTGACCTGGCCAATTCCTACGGCTCCATCCCGCACAAGCTGATCCAGACAGTCATGGCCAAGCATCATGTGCCGGGCCAAGTGGCAGATCTCATCCTGGACTATTACAACCAGTTCAGCATGAAAGTCTCATCAGGGCCAGTAACATCAGAGTGCCACAGACTAGAGGTTGGGATCATCACAGGCTGTACCATCTCTGTGATCCTTTTTGCCTTGGCGATGAACCTGATTGTCAAGTCTGCTGAGCCAGAGTGCCGGGGCCCTCGGACCAAGTCAGGAATACGCCAACCACCAATCAGAGCCTTCATGGACGACCTGACTGTCACCACTGAGTCAGTGCCAGGAAGAAGGTGGATCCTGCAGGGGTTGGAGAAACTGATTGGATGGGCAAGGATGAGGTTTAAGCCAGGAAAATCAAGGTCACTGGTGCTGAAGAAGGGCAAAGTCATGGACAGGTTCCGCTTCAGCATCGACGAGACACCAATCCCAACTGTCTCCGAAAAGCCAGTGAAGAGTCTTGGCAAGGTGTTTAACAGCAGCCTGAAGGATACAGCATCTGTCCAGGCAACCTGTCAGGAGCTGGAGAGCTGGTTGAGAGCAGTGGACCAGTCGGGGCTTCCCGGCAAGTTCAAGGCATGGATTTACCAGCATGGTATCCTGCCAAGGATACTCTGGCCACTGCTTGTCTATGAAGTCCCAATATCCATCGTAGAGAGATTGGAGAGGAAAGTCAGCAGCTTTCTCAGAAGGTGGCTGGGACTGCCCAGGAGCCTTAGCAGCATCGCCCTTTACGGAAATAACACCAAGCTCCAGCTGCCCCTGAAGTCCCTGGAGGAGGAGTTCAAGGTGACTCGGGCCAGAGAGGTGATGATGTACAGGGACTCCAGCGACCCCAAGGTGGCTCAAGCAGGGGTGGAGGTGAAAACTGGGAGGAAGTGGAGAGCCGGCGAAGCCGTGCTGCAAGCAGAGTCCCGGATACGCCACAGAGTCCTGGTGGGAGCAGTGACTCGGGGAAGAGCAGGCCTGGGAATCTTCCCATCTCCCCTGTTTGACAAGGCCAAGGGGAAGGAGAGGAGCAGGCTGGTCCAGGAGGAAGTGAGGGCAGTGATGGAGGAGGAGAGGTGTACCAGAGCAGCTGGATTGAGGCAGCAGGGAGCTTGGACAAGGTGGGAGCAGGCCATGGACCGAAAAGTCGTATGGACTGAGCTCTGGCAGGCTGAACCACAGCGCATCAAGTTCCTGGTCCAGGCAGTGTATGATGTCCTGCCCAGCCCATCGAACCTCTTCATCTGGGGCAAAGCGGAATCTCCAGATTGCCCGCAATGCTCAGGCAAGGGGACGTTGGAACACATCCTGAGCTGTTGCCCAAAGTCTCTTGGGCCGGGCCGGTAGACATGGCGTCACGACCAGGTTCTCAATCCCATTGCAGAAGCCATCAGCATGGGAATCAGCAGCTGCAGACAAGAATGCCCCACCACCCAGATGATCACCTTCGTGAAGGCTGGAGTGCAGCTGCCAAGAACCACAGCAGCCAGGAATCAGTCAGGAATCCTTGCGACTGCGCAGGACTGGCAGCTTTCCGTAGACCTGGTGAAACAGCTGAATTTTCCACAGCACATTGCCACGACCACCCTGACGCCAGATATCCTCCTGGTCTCAGAGGCGATCAAAACCATCGTCCTGTTGGAACTGACAATGCCGTGGGAGGACCGTCTGGAGGAGGCCCACGGGAGGAAGATGGCCAAGTATGAAGAGCTGGTCATAGTCTTGTTGGACTGACATGACTGTAAGCAGGACTGTAAGGCAAAGTGTATGCCCATCGAGGTTGGCTGCAGAGGTTTTGCAGGGCAATTGCTCTACAAAGCCTTGAATGTACTGGGCATCAACGGAGTGGCAAGGAGAAGGGCCATCAAGAACACCACAGAGGCAGCTGAGAAGGCATCAAGATGGCTCTGGATCAGGAGAGGAGATCCATGGGGAGGAGCGAATGCCACCTGAACACGTCGTGGTCTGATCAACCACGGCTGGGTCGCCTGGGTGAGGGTGTCTGATGTTGAAAGACCCGAAACACCCAATGACCCTAGGTTACATCACTGATGATGTGTTCAGGAGCATCTATCGATGTATTTGTATCAATTGTATTGTGTTATTTTTTACTTGTCTGGCTATATCGTAACTCAAATATCACTGTACTTTAATGGTGCATGTGACAATAAATGTGAACTTTAACTTGATATGAATCGCGTTCAGGCAGAAGGGATTAGTTTAATTTGTAATTCTGTTTAGCACTTCAATTAAGGACCTGTACCTGTTCTGAACTATTCTTGTGCTTGACCTTAAAACCTAATGTATTGTTAAATACAATTCAAACAAAAACACCAGTAAATTAACTTTGATGTTTTTGAATTCAAATAAGGAAGTTATCTGAATAGCACACAGACTTTATGCGTGTGAATTTATACGGTGTTGTTGAAGCTGGATGATATTCTATATCAAAATCACACTTGGCGAGAAGATCTTGCATGATATGTAATTGAAAGGAACTGCAGATGCTGGTTTATACCAAAGATAGACATAACATGTCTAAGTAACTCAGTGGGTTAAGCAGCATCTCTGGAGAAAATGGGTAGCCGACTTTTCGGATCGGGACCTTTTTCGGTCTGAAACATCATCTATTAATTTTCTCCAGAGATGCTGCCTGACCCGCTGTGTTCCTCCAGCATTTTGTATCTATCTTTTGCAGGATATGTTATTCCTTTTTCACAGTCATTCTATAATACATACAACTTAATGTATGTTGGTATGGTTTGGAATCACAACAGATAAAATTTCTTAATTACTACCTAATCTTGTTTTGTATGATTTTTTGTTGTTCTGAATCCATTGCATTTTTATGTTTGTTTCCAGTAGTACTGATGAGGGAATTTGGATTGTTCTTTTTTAAAAGCAGCCTTTTCTCTGCTGAGACTGAACTTGTAAGTTTAGAGTGCCTCCTATTGAAAATGAAAGAAAAAGCAGACTGGGATAATTTACCTTTTTTGTTTTAATTCTGTGCACTATTTTCTTTACTAACACATATTTCTTTGTCATCAGTTGTTTGAATCCTTAGAAAACCTGAGAGATAAGAATGGCAAATTACGTCGGGAGGGGCAAATGCTGTGGAGTAATCTCAGTAACATAGTTGGACAGGTTAGTAGACATATTCTGTTGTGGTTATTTTAAGCAGTGTTTCTTTCAATACCAATATCATTTTCTGATTATTTTGATCAAAATTATACAAGGTATTGATATGAAAGCAATACAACACGCTTGTATGATCTGTGTAGTTTTGTTTTAGAAATAATAATTGCTATTTTTGCATAAAACACATGTATATCTTTCCATTTGCAATAACCGATTGACATGCCATTTGTCAATGACTTGCCCTCCCCCCCTCACTCAACCCATTTGATTTTGATTTTTGGTATGCAGTAATACAAAACTGGCAGTAACTATTGCCCTGTAGCAAAAATAAAGATATACTAATTTAAGCCACATTGTTTTGATTAACAAAGGCAGCATCATGAAAAAATAATTGCATTTGGTTCTTCTGCCTTTTCATTAGTAAAAGACAGTTGTGCCTAAGTATACAATTGTAATGCTGTTTGGTTATCTTTTTGTTCTATTCATAATTTTTTAGGAATACATTTTGAGTGGGTGAATTAGTTAATTAGAATTGCAATGAATGTAGTATTAGATGAGGGGCTAATAAATCTAAATTGGATGTAAAAATATAATTACTATAGTGTAAGGAGAATGAATAAATCACATGGGATGAAGCATTAATAGCACTTTGCAATAAAATATTTTATCCTGAGTATTTAAAAATTGTGAATTTGCAAAGAGCACCTTGCATTTATTAGCAAAGAGAGAAATGAGAAATAAACGCATGCACAGACACAAATGGGACTTGGGTTGTCTTGTGAAACTATAAAGCTAATGCAGGTAGGTTCTAATTGTAGTGTTTGAAATGGATTTTGCATATCAACTGCAATATCTTAGTTTTGATGCCTTACGCCAAGTCAGAAAATAACAAACCACAATTGGCAACTGGGCCTGCTAATACATTTCCAACCTCATGCAGTAAAACTGGCAGCAGCAGGATTCATTTACACAGCTTGCATGACACTTTTTTTTCCAGTTGGCTGAACAGATGCAGACCCACTGTGAAATGACTTTGATAGATGGTTGCTGTCTGGGAAGCGAGCGTGCTGCAGATTAGTGGAAACCCAAAGAGAATCTTGCCTGTTTTGCAGGGAGTATGGTCCAATAAGATAATTTTTCTAATTAACCTATAGAGCACCAATATATCTCGATGCTGTGGAAATAATCTTTAGACAAGACTCTTGGTTTTTTCTCCCATAAAGTAGCATGTCCTTATCTGTCACTTTGAAAACTTGTGGACATCATTGTTCTGTAAGTTGTTTATTTGAAAACGATTTGAAATTCAAATCACAATTTACTTTAGAATTTAAGCGTATACTGTGTGAAACTAAATTGCACCATATTGAATTTCATTTTGCACTAATTTTCCAGTTGTCTAAAAATATTTTTTAATTAATAGAAATTGAATTTTCCTGTGATTTTGCGTACACCCAAAGAAAGACGACCAAGTAAAAAGGATGGGGGAACATTAAAATCGTTATCACCTCCAGCAGTATTGTACAGGTATTCAATTTTATTTTGGGTTTTGTCCATCTTCCAGTCTATATAGTTAAGTTTTGGTGAAATTAATTCTGTCTGGCATTGTTTATGTCCAGGAAAATGATCCAGGACAAGGGGAGTGATCAAGCTGACAACATAAACATGGGTAACATTGGAAGCAAATAATGGAAGCTTTGAATTACATAAGAATATTAATTGAGCGAAAGATCAAAAATTGTTATAAAATGATTTCAACATGAGCAGATGTAGTCTGCAAATTAAGGCTAGGTCTTTGAGGAGCGGTTTACAGTCAGTTCTATGTAGGGATGGAATAAATCTGCAGCCCTTTTATGCAAACAGCAATTGATCTGAGGCAAATTGTTAAATTTAAATCTGAGATTGATAAATTGTTGTCAAAAGAAGATGTTAAATGTTATGGGCTAGCAGAGCTGCCAAGTAGTACGGATTTTCCATATTTAGTACGGAAATGGGATAAGAATACGGATGTATGGATTTGCTTTGTAAAATACGGATTTCTTTTTTAATCGGCCGACCATGTTTCATCTTGTTGCTTTAATAATGCAAGGATATAAAAAGTCATACTGTAACTAAAAATTATAGCAGATTAAATCTATTAGTATTTTAAATTTCAAGATCTGGATTATTATTTTCGTAAGCTTTGATCTGCCTGTCCTGCTACAGGTTTAAACAGCGTTGTCAGTTTAGCGCGACAGTGCTATGAGGTCTAATTATAGCACTACCAGCTGGGGCTTTCCACATAGCGCTATGGCCACAGCGCTATTGGTCAGACTGTTCGGGGAGGGAGAAGGAGAGAGGGAGAAAAAAAGGAAGGAAAGAGGGGGGGGGGGGGGGAGGGAGAGGGAAAGAGAGGAAGGAAGGAGAGAGAGCGAGGGAGGGAGAGGGAGGCTTCCAAAATGGCTTCTACATCATCATCTGCTGCTAAAAGCAGGAAGCAGCCGTTCAAACAGAAGTATACAAAGAGATGGCAATGAATGCACTTTCAAGTAAGGTGCGTAGAAGACATGTCAATTAGTAACAAAATTATGCCTTCTTGTACTCTTACATGGGAATGACCACACATAACAAATAACATTTTTTTCAGCAAAATGGCACTGCGTAAAAATACAGATTTCCTCAGCAAAATACAGATTTTCAGGTACTAGAATACTGAAATGCTCTGACAAAACTTGGCAGCTCTGGGCTAGTATATGAAGTTAAATCTCCATTCAGCCATTGAATAGTGAGGGTAATGTCCAATTCACTGCTGCCTCATTGTGGACAGTTTAAAAAACAAAGTGTTTAACTTCAAATATGCAAAATTGTAGCAGCCTGAAACCTATGTTTTGTTGTAATATCTAATTTATATTGATCCCACTAAGAAATGTCTTGTTTTTTTAATCGTGTTTTTATGGTGTGACTTTTTGTTTCTAAAAATATGGGACTGAACATATGATATTATCAGGGGCCCCAGTTTACGAATAAGGGGTAAGCCATTTAGAACGGAGACGAGGAAACACTTTTTCTCACAGCGAGTTGTGAGTCTGTGGAATTCTCTGCCTCAGAGGGCGGTGCAGGTCGGTTCTCTGGATACTTTCAAGAGAGAGCTAGATATGGCTCTTAAAGGAGTCAGGGGATATGGGAGAAGGCAGAAACGGGGTACTGATTGGGGATGATCAGCCATGATCACATTGAATGGAGGTGCTGGTTCGAAGGGCCGAATGGCCTACTCCTGCAACTATGGTCTATTGTCTATATTCAAGATTAGTAATTTACAGAAATATAGGTGGGAAATCAAGTTATGAGGAGGGTCCAAAAAACCTGGAAAGGGACACAGAAAGGCTTAATGAGTACACACAAAATTGTACTCCAACAAAAGTTACAGCGTCTTGGGTTAGCATACAACTCCCTCCACTGTTTTATCATGCTGAGCATTCAGTAGAGCATGCCAGAATCAGTACATGCAGCAGAATAATAATTCTAATGGATAGTCGTTCAGTTCAAAGCCCTACAGCCCTACCTTGTACTATTGAGCATGAATGGCATTCACTCAATTCTCAATAATGATGAAGCCTCCGCATGCGAGTGCAAAGGGGTTCGCAACTATCTTTAGTAACACGCGTGGAGTGAATGAAATATCTCTGCCTTTTCCTGACATCCTTGCCATTACAAATAAGTACACATCTGCATGGTGACCAAGCCTCTGGGCTACACCATTGATCCACAGACGTAAATTTGAGACTCTCTTTGCTGGACATGGAATTTTAAATCAGGTAATGAAACAGATCTGTGCTGGAAAACGTGAACAAATGGAGAGAGAAACTAGGTGAACCAGTAGGAACCCATTTCAGGTAACACATATTCCCTGTCTTCATTTCCTACCCTTAGTGGTCCATCTAGATTTCTTCTCTTTTATTCACCTTTCCATTCCCTCCCTGCACCACCCCACCCTGTTATGTAGATTTTCTATCCTTCACCTGATCCCATCTACCCCCACAATTATCCTCTTGGTTTTTTGGCTTCTCCTTAGTACTCCCCGTCATATTTTCCCTTCCTCCATCCTCCCACCCCCAATCTGGTTCCATCTGTGCAGCATCAATTCCTTATCTGGTTCCACTTATCGTATTTGTCTCTACATCTCCCCATCATCACTCCATGTGCCCATCACCTTGTACTTCACCTGGTTACACAGAATACCTATCTTATCCATTCTTCGTTTGGTTATCTTCCTGCTGCATTCTAAATCCTGATGGAGGGTCTCAACCAGAGGCATTGACCCTCCCTTTACCTCCACAGATGTTCCTTTGCTGCTGAATTTCCCCAGTAGTCTTGTTTTTTTTTTTTTAAATTCGTTCATTGATGATTAGTTGTGCTAAGTCCAGATCTAATTTATGGTATGATGCAAATGTACACAGAGCTGAATTCCAGGGGTGCAATGGCACTGATTGATCTTGATATGAAGACAGCATTTGGCTTTATATGGCATCCAGGAGGCTTAATAAAATTGAAGTTGAAGACATTTCAGGAACTATCTACATCCCATCCAAGACAAAGCAGTTTACTTGAGCTGATGCAACATAGTTGCAGAGTAAGCTAGTAACATTTACACTGCAGCTATTTATCAAGATGACAATGTCCGATTCTCCAAAATCTTTGACCTCTAAAACCTATAAGAATAGCTGCAGGTGGACGCGTATTATCATTCCTTCATCGATATCATATTAAGAACATGAGGCATGCAGCGTAATAGCACTCGCGATGTTTCTTCACCAAGTGCATGGTAAATGGTTCAAGGCAGCTTATCACCTTCTCTAGCATAACTAGAGATGGGAAATCAGTACTAGATGCGCCAATATTAATGATTTATTTTAAATGATAAATTGTGTTTGATATTGTGCTTGGCTGTGAGTGAGTTATGTCGTTAACATATCTGAAAAAGTTGAAGTTCAGTTAATGTTTAAAAAATAAAATCAAACTTCTAACAAAAAAGTGTTTTATGCATTCAGCAGCATGTGTGGGGACAGATTATTCACTCTTGCACACAGATTTAGAATTCTTATCAGACAGCACATAAAGAATGGAAGTAAACTGATCTTCTCTGATTGGCACACTGTGAACAGCAGGTTGGTATTTGAGCCCAGGGCATTGACACTCTTTATGAACAGTCTGGCTGAGGGGTCCAAACATCATATTTGTTAAGTGTGCTGTTGATTCTAAACCAGGTTGGAGTGTGAATTCAAAGGAAGATGTAAACATCACAGAGTGGTATACAGAAGCAGACCCTTCAGGTCACCATGATAATAACAACCATTTTGCTTATCATAACTAATCCCACTTGCCTGCAACAGGTCTGTAGCTTTGCCTATTCAAGTATCTGTCTAAAAGGTGCGATGTAGTGATTGCACCTGATTTCACTACATCCTCCGCCAGCGAATTCCACATAGCAACCACTGTTTTTCTTTTTTTAAACTTTTGCCCAAGTCCCTTTTAAAACGTATTTTTCTCATCTTAAACCTCGCCCTCCTATGGATATAGACAGCTGAATGATAGGACATAAGTGTGGCAAATGAAATATAACTTGGGGAAAATTTTAAGTTATTACTTTAATTACAAAACAGTAAAGCAGATATTTTTAATAGGAGAGATAAGGTAATGTTGATGTTCTTGTACACAAGTCACTGAAAGTCCCCTTAAAGGTGCAGCAAGCAATAGGAAGGTAAATGGTACATTGGCCTTTATCACAAAACACTTGAATATTGAATTAAAGATGTATTTTTTGTAATTGTATCGGGCCCAGGTGGGACTGAACAGTTTTAAAAATAGATACTCATGCCACAGAATGCATGCAACTAGTTCACTAAACTAGTTCAAGTGTTTGCCAAATAAGGAGAGATTGTCGACTAGTCCTGTATTCGAGTTTGGAAGAATGAGAAGAAATGTCATTGAAATTTACAAAATTCATGTTAGGCCTGATAAGTAAGACGCAGGAAAGTTCTTCTTTTTGGTGTCCATAATCAGTCTCAATAAGTTAGGTCATTTAGGACAAATATGCAAATATTTTTTTTTCACACAAGGGTGATGAATCTTTGGAATTCTCTATCCCAGTGTGCTGTGGATACCTAGTTGTTGAGTTTGTGCAAAACAGCAATGGCTATATTTTAGTCTGCTAAATAAATCAAGGAATCTATGAATAGTGTAGGAAAATTATGTTGAGTTAGAAGGTCAGTCATGACAGAGCAAGCTCAAATGACTTAATGCTGGTTCTATTTCTTAATTCCAGAGTTAAATTATTATTGCTTTTGAAATAGCTTAAGAATGCGTACCTCTTATATTACAGCTTTTTCATTAAGTAGCAAACTGAAAATATAGCTACTGTAAGTAAATCATCCCAGTAATAGAGTAACACAATCCTTAGTTTTCAATTTTACAGTATTTGGTTTGTATGAGTTTATTTTTAGAAATCAAATCAATTACATTAGTTTGAAGAAAATAAATCAGTTAAGTATTCTGTGCTCAAGAATAAAATTTCTCCTAAATTTGTCACAGATTGAATATAGTTTATTGTCAAGTGTACCGAGGTACAGTGAGAAGCTTTTGTTGCGTGCTAACCAGTCAGCGGAAAGCCATAGATGATTACAATCATGCCATATACAGTGTATGGATAAATGTTAAGGGAATAACATTTAGTGCAAGGTAAAGCCAGCAAAGTCCGAACAAAGATAGTCCAAGGGTCACCACTGAGGTAAATATTAGTTCAGGGCCGCTCTCTAGTTGTGGAAGGATGATTTGGTTGCTTGATAACATTTGAGGAGAAAGTGTCCCTGAATCTGGAAGTGTGCGTTTTCACACGTCATTGTTGTGCTGTAGGATTAGTGGGGAATATGTATAACCTTTGATTTAGGTGTCATCCTGGAGGAAATTTAAGTTTGGTGTGTGTGATTATAACAGATGATTGTAAAGTTGAACAGCCTTAATTCACACATGCTGTAATGTAGGTATAGTGGCAGATTATTATATCGTTCAAGAGATCGCTCCATTATCTCTAGTCACTTAAGAGACAGCATGGTATTAGGAGAATATCGTATTACGCATGTGAGCTCTTCACAAGACTATCAGAGCTTTTATAAAGATAAATCTTCATAACACAGTCTTTTGATTAATAGTTTGTTTATTGTTGAAGAAAAACTAAGATATTCATCAAACCTTCTCTGACTCGTATACTCTAATCCTCGTCAGACTTCAGCATATCGCTTTTGAACGTTAGAAAATTCCTCATCTCAGCATAACTCCACATGGTCAAAGGATATTCCTTCCTACCATGTTGAGCTCCAAAACTAAACTAACAAATTACAGCTTCTGCGCAAGAATCTCAGCAGCAAATATGCCACCAACTACGTAATAAATCCCACCCACATAATTACAGGCTGGCAAAATTTAAAGGCAAATGCCATAATTAATGACGCACAATAAAGCCAAATAGCCACTACAGTAGGTTTATAATCACTTATTCAACAGTGAATATCAGTATTATGCTCTGGTCGGTTGATTCTCGATTAAATAGAATTAATATTTTTTTGCAGTTGTGGAATTTGCAAGAAGAATCATGACCAGCACCTCCTCGTCCTATGTGACACTTGCAAACTCTATTATCATCTTGGCTGCTTAGATCCCCCCCTCACCAGGATGCCCAAAAAGACCAAAAATAGTTACTGGTAAGAATTTTTCACTTTACTATGCATACAGAGAGTTTGTATTGTATGTAGAGTTTTTAATGCAAAAGAGTGAAAATATGCTGCAATTTTAATGTTGCAATTGGTTACAATCCTTTTTACAACTTTCATTTTGTAGCTGGAAGAGAGGAAAGGCAGGGCAAAGCCTGGCAGATAAAGGGGTTTTCTTGATAGGCAGATGGTTCGACAAAGGCCAGAGAGGAAAGGACAAAAAGTATGAGACAACAGGATTGAAGGCAAATTGAGGCTGTAGTAGCCAGGGAGAAATGGATGCGAGTCCAGGTTGGGGGGGGGTTATAGATGCCAAAAATTGGAGAATTCAATGTTCATACTGTTGTGTTGTGAGCTCCCCACGTGGAATATGAGGTGCTGTATGGGTGTGGACTCGCTCTGGCAATGGAAGAGCCCACTCACTCCGCAACTCCTTGGTTCACTCACCCCTTCCCTCCCAAACCACCCTCACCCTAGGTATTTTCCCCTGCACCCGCAGGAGATGTAACACCTACCCCTATACCACCCCTCTCACCTTCATCCAGGGACCCTAGCAGTCCTTCCAGGTGAGCCAGAGTTTCATGTGTACCTCCACTAACCTCATCTACTGCATTTGGTTTTCCTGATATGGCCTCCTGTACATCGGCGAGATGAGGCGAAGACTCAACGTTTGTTTTATGGAACATTTGCACTCGGTCTGCCAAGGCCTACTAGATCCCCCAGTTGTTAACTGTTTTAACTCCCCATTCTCATACTGACCCTTCTGTCCAGAGCCTCCTCCATTACCAGAGTGATGCCACATGCAAACTGGTGGAACTGCACCTCAAATTCTGCTTTGATAACTTGCAACCCAGCGGTATGAATATTGAATTCAGCAATTTTAGGTAACTACAAACTCCCTTCTTCTCCCACCCCTCCTGGATTCACACCAATTTCTCCACCTCTTGCTTTTCTTCCACCTAATGTTCCATCCTCTAGTTTTGCAATTCACAACTCTTCAATCCTTTTTTTTTTCACACCTTCTGTCTTTTCATCTCTGGCCTTGCCCAACTATCTGTCTCAACCGCTCCCCCACCTCTATCCACTTTTACCTGCCAACCTTTGTACCGCCCATCCTCTCCAGCTTTCTCCTCTTCCTTCCCCCCACAATCAGTCAGAAGAAGGGTCTGACCCGAAACATCACCGGTTTTTTCTCCAGAGATGCTGCCTGACCCACTCAGTTATTCCAGTGTTTTTTTTTAATATATATCTAGAGTTTTTTGAGGAGGAAATTTGGTCCTAAAAGTCTATTGTTTGAGAAATAATCAAATAATGTATGGAATAGGATATGTCACGGTTTGTTTTTGTTGGAGCGATGTTCAATTAGTTTGTATGTTTTTGGTGCCAATTATAGCTCCATTAGTTGCACTTTCACTTTAATATCATAGATGCAGATTTAAGCATGTTCAGCATTTCCTAAATGCTCACTACCAGAGGTAGTAACTTTCAAATGAGGTACCCAGTCAGCCCTCTCCGATGGCCACATGGCATGATCCCATGGCATGTGAAGTTATGGTCACATGATCCCATGGCACGTGAGAGTTATTCCTAGTTTCTTGGGCAAAATCAATCTCTGAGCAATATTAGAATGAATTTAATCGTCAATAATTTATTACTGTTGGTGAGACCTTGCTGTACACAAGTTGGTTTTATGTTTCATATGTTACTGTACTGCAAAGGTACTTAATTGTCAAGTGCTTTGAGACTTTCTAAGCAGGATGTAAAAGTATCGAAATGAATTGACGTATGAAGTTTCGGTCCTTTTTTTACATTTGCTCTCACATAGCAAATTATTTTATAAGATGTCTAATGTCAGGAATTATTTTGATCACAGTCAAACTGATCACATGTAATATAGATTAGATGTTTGAGAAACATAACCCCTTTAACCTCTTCCAAGATTGCCCTGTATTTGGCTCCATCCATCTTCCCATCTGACCAGCTTCCCTATCCCTACTGAAGAAAAGCATCCCCACAGCATGATGCTGCCACCACCATGTTTCACAGTGGGGATGGTGTGTTCAGAGTGATGTGCAGTGTTAGTTTTCCACCACACATAGCGTTTTTGCATTTAGGCCAAAAACTTCAATCTTGGTCTCATCTGACCAGAGCACCTTCCTCTACATGTTTGCTGTGTCCCCCATATGGCTTGTGGCAAACTTCAAACGGGACTTCTTATGGCCTTTTTTTAACAATGGCTTTCTTCTTGCCACTCTTTCATAAAGGCCCGATTTGTGGAGTGCACGACTAATAGTTGTCCTGTGGACAGATTCTCCCACCTGAGCTGTGGATCTCTGCAGCTCCTCCAGAGTTACCATGGCCTGCTTCTCTGATCAATGCTCTCCTTGCCCGGCCTGTCAGTTTAGGTGGACGGCCATGTCTTGGTATGTTTGCAGTTGTGCCATACTCTTTCCATTTTCGGATGATGGATTGAACAGTGCTCCATGAGATGTTCAAAGCTTGGGATATTTTTTTATAACCTAACCCTGCTTTAAACTTCTCCACAACTTTATCCCTGACCTGTCTGGTGTGTTCCTTGGGCTTCATGATGCTGTTTGTTCACTAATGTTCTCTAACAAACCTCTGAGGCCTTCACAGAACAGTTGTATTTATACTGAGATTAGATTACACACGTGGACTCTATTTACTAATTAGGTGACTTCTGAAGGCAATTGGTTGCACTGGATTTTATTTAGGGGTATCAGAGTAAAGGGGGCTGAATACTTTTGCACGCCACACTTTTCAGTTTTTTATTTGTAAAAAAATTTGAAAACCATGTATCATTTTCCTTCCACTTCACAATTATGCGCCACTTTGTGTTGGTCTATCACATAAAATCCCAATAAAATACATTTACATTTGTGGGTGTAACGTGACAAAATGTGGAAAAGTTCAAGGGGTATGAAAACTTTTGCAAGCCACTGTATATGATCCACAAATAACAATAAATATCCATATATTTGGCAATAAATTAAATCTTAGCATGCTAGTGAAAGTGTGCCCAAGATGAATACACATTTTATTTTGCAGAACTGGCAGCTGTCCTTTCTGTGAATGCAGGCTTGAGCTGTGCTCCAGATCACATACTTGTGCATCACTTTTAATTAGTCTGAACACACTCTGCAAGATAAGATCATTGCAGAGAAATTGAGTTGTATTGATTGTTCTGTCTCACCTTTGTCATGCTTTTATGAATTCTTTTGAGCCTTAATGTACCAAAGTCTAAATGTTGTTGGGAGGGTGGAGTTTAATTCCATGCCCTTTCCTTTGTGGTTCATGAGATTTTAAAATATATTTATATGCTAAGCATGATTGGATTTGTCATGGGCCATGACCTATTTGAACATGTGCAATTTATATCCCTGTTAAAAATCCTCAAGGGTAAGAAGTGTCTCATTGTTTAGTCTTTTATGTAGCTCATTTTGTTCTGATTCATAGGATGAATTTTTGTGTACTTGTACTTCACTTCTGTGTGAAAAGCAATTGACCAGTTTGCAGAAAATATAATGCTTCTCATTTCAGGTAGATATGAAGCATGTTTTCTTTGTCAGGAAACTCAGGGAATCATGTTATTCCCAATAGGGACAACACTCAGAGTGAAAATGTTGCCCTTTAGGTCCGTCTAAAATCTCTTCCTTTCCACTTTAACCCAATGCCCACTAGTTTTAGAATCTTCTATTGTAAAAGGTCTGTGAGCGTTCACTTTTTTCATGCCCCTCATGATCTCGTACACCTCAATAAGATCACCCTTCACCCTCCTATGCTCCAACGAAAAAAGCACCACCCATTCCAATCTTTTTCTGTAACTTAAGATCAGGCCAAAACACCGTAAAATAGGAATTAAAGTTATTGCTAGCTGTGACTTGGTCACACATTGTGGTTGTCAAGTTTACTGCAGTATTGAGTAAATATTTGGAAGGAACCCAATTGCTATCAGCGAAAAACACAGTGGATAGCAATATTGAAATCTGGAGAGCGTTCTAGTGAAATGTTATAACTTCATGCAGAAAAGGGTAATGTAATTGTACTTTTTTTCTCTTTATCTCACTCTGCTGAAGCTCTGTTCTATCCTCCAGGCAATGCTCAGAATGTGACCAAGCAGGGAGTAGTGACTTGGAGGCAGACATCACCATGGAAACTTTACCAGATGGGACCAAGAGATCAAGGAGGCAGATTAAGGAGCCTGTGAAATTCACTCCATTGGATATTGTGATTGAACCAAAGAAGATCATGAGCAAAAATATGGTAATTTAATCCCCTCTTCCTCGATAGTTTTACTGTATTTTTAAAATGCTAGACATTATGATAGATGTTTTGCAATGGCCAGATGGCAAATTGTTTGCAATGGCAATGACATTGCCACTATTTAATGTAATTACTTCAAAACTTAATTTCCTCAGTTTACACATGCTGTTAAACATGAACGTCTCTGTCAGCAAAACCCTGCTTCTGTACATTATAGGTTGCTGTACTCTAAGCATTTGATGGAGTTTGAGAACTACAGCTATTTCACACTATTGGTATAAAGATCAGTAAAATTGTTGTGCCTTGTTGAATGTGGTGGAATCATTGTTTTAAGTGCACAAAGATATAATTGCTGAATAACTTCTGAATCTTAAAACAAATTGTATGTAATCCAATGGGGGAAAACTTTTTTTAGTTTCCTTTTGAAATATTTCCTTTCAACCTTACTTCATGCATGTGTCCCAGTTTTTACTTCATTCGGTGCAGATAAATGTGCAGTTTACATCTCTCATAATACATCCATCAGGTTAGTTGCCAAGCCAGGTTGATTTTGTCTCAAAGAAAGCAAAGTACAGTAGATCCTGGAAATCTGAAAGAAAAGTAGCTCATGCTGGAAATACTAAAACATTGTCAGACACAAAATGCTGGAGTAACTCAGCAGCACTGGCAGTATCGCTGGATAGAAGGAAGAGGTGACGTTTCGGGTCGAGTTTCTGTATTCCACAATTTGAGATTTGTAATAGAAAAAATCATATGTAGTTAAAGTGCACGTTGTCAGATGTTATTAAAGGGTATTTTTATACATTTGATTTCACCATGTAGAAAATACAGCTGTGTTTATACATAGTCTCCCCATTTCAGGGCACCATAATGTTTGGGACACATGGCTTCACAGGTATTTGTAATTGCTCAGGTGTTTTTAAATGTCTCCTTAATGCAGGTATTAGAGTGGTCTCAGCACCTAGTCTTTCCTCCAGTCTTTCCATCACCTTTGGAAACTTTTATTGCAGTTTATCAACGTGAGGACCAAAGTTGTGCCAATGAAAGTCAAAAAAGCCATTATTAGACTGAGAAACAAGAATAAAACTGTCAGAGACATCAGCCAAACCTAAGGCTTACCAAAATCAACTGTTTGGAACATAATTAAGAAGAATGAGAGCACTAATCGCAAAGGGACTGGCAGGCCAAGGAAGACCTCTACAGCTGATGACACTAGAATTTTCTCTATAATAAAGAAAAATCTCCAAATACCTGCCTGACAGATCAGAAACACTCTTCAGGAGTCAGGTGTGGATTTGTCAATAACTTTGTCAAGCAGTAGACTTCATGAACAGAAATACAGAGGCTACACTGCAAGATGCAAACCACTGGTTAGCTGCAAAAATAGGATGGCCAGGTTACAATTTGTCAAGAATTACTTAAAAGAGCAACCACAGTTCTGGAAAAAGGTCTTGTGGACAGATGAGACAAAGATTAACTTATATCAGAGTGATGGCAAGAGCAAAGTATAGAGTAGAGAAGGAACTGCCCAAGATCCAAAGCATACTACCTAATCTGTGATACACAGTGGTGGGGGTGTTATGGCCTGGGCAGGTATGGCTGCTGAAGGTACTGGCTCACTTATCCTCATTGATAATACAACTGCTGATGGTAGTAGCATAATGAATTCTGAAATGTATAGACACATCCTATCTGCTGAAGTTCAAACAAATGCCTCAAAACTCATTGGCCGGCGGTTCATTATACGGCAAGACAATACTGCCAAAGCAACAAAGGGCAATTCTTCAGTGGCCAAGTGATTCACCCGATCTGAACCCAATTGAGTATGCCTTTTATATGCTGAAGAGAAAACGGAAGGAAACTAGCCCCCAAAACAAGCATAAGCTGAAGATGGCTGCAATACAGGTCTGCCAGAGCATCACCAGAGGAGACACCCAGCAACTGGTGATTTCCATGAATCGCAGACTTCAAGCAGTCATTACATGCAAAGGATATGCAACAAAATACTAAACTAATGACTACTTTCATTTACATGACATTGTTGTGTCCCAAACATTATGGTGCCCTGAAATGGGGGGACCTGTAATTTCTACATGGTGAAACAAAAATGTATTAAAATGGCCTTTATTAAAATCCTACAATGTATACTTTAACCACATGTGATTTTTTTTTTCTATTACTAATCTCAAATTGTGGAGTACAGAGGCAAATAAATAAATGATGAGTCTTTGTCCCAAACATTATGTAAGGAATTCAATGACTTTGCACAATAAAACCAAAAATGATACAAGCCCCACTCAGTGAGAGGCGCTCTGGAGATGTTGAAGTTTCCTGTCTGTTGCCTGCATCTGGTGGGTGGAGGTCACAGATTTTGTCAGTGCTATTATTTTGTAGATTGCAAACAGAACACTGGTGGATGAGTGGAAGTGTAACGTGTTCATTGCAATGCGAATCAAGCAGCCTGTTTTGTTCTCGTTGGTTTTGAGCTCCTTGAATATGGGAGCTGCAATCTCCTTGTGGTGGGGATTACCCTTTCTTACTCCTGATTTGTGCCTTGTTTGGGTTAGAAGAGATTTGGGAATAAAGAACAAGTTATTATTCTGATTAAACAGTTTGTGATGTTATGTGGCTTCTCTCAGTTTTTATTTAATTCTGTAAAATATGCAAAATTAAATGTGAATTTTACATCTTTTAAAATTCATACATTGCATTAGTTATATTTCTGATCATTGATGGCCTACAGATCATATTTCATCAATATCAAGGATAATGGTTAGATTCTTAAACATTATCTAGCCATATGTACAATGAAAACATTTATAACTCAAGAGAACAGGCTGAAATGTATCCAGGGATTACTTCATTGTCTGAGATATTGTTAATAGAGCTAAAGAAAACCCAATCATTACTTGGCAATTCTCATATTGAATTTATCATGGAAGTTGTAATTGATGAAGCAGCTGTCGATGTTTGGGTATAGGAATCAGACTTTAAGAACTTATGCAATCTTAGGCTGAGAGATAATTTCAGCCCACTTTGTTCATGCTGACCAAGTTGGCATATAGGACTAGTCCTATTTGACTATAGTTGGCTATAATCCCTCTAATCTCTTCCAGTGCATATATATATGTCAAAATGTTTTTTAAAAGTCATAATTGTATCTGCTTCTATAACTTCCTCTGCCGGTGCATTCTGGATACTGATCACCCTCTGAGTGAAAAGGATGCATTTAGGTCTCTTATAAATCGCTCGCCTCTCACCTTAAGCCCATGCCCTCGAGTTTCAGAATCCTCTGCCGTGGGGAGAAAAAGTGTCAAGGTTCATTTTATCCACAATCCTCATGATCATGTACACAGGGCTTGAAATTAACGGTTGCCTGGGTGCCACTGACCACTCAAAGCGCCGCCGGACAACCTAAACACCGAGTCATTTTGCCCGGCTTGGCAAACAGATACTGGTTTGTACCGAAGATAGACACAAAAAACTGGAGTATCTCTGCGGGTCAGGCAGCATCTCTGGAGAAAAGGAACGCGACGTTTTGTGTTGACGGTGACGGCTGTAATGCTTGGGAAAGATACTAGGTGCCGGGTGAGGAAGGGTCGGAGCGAATGACGGGCCCCGAACAGCGGCTCCATCTCCTCCTCCTGATAGCGGCCGCTGCTTACAAACGGCAAATCAAAGCTCTTAATATGGAGTATCAGTACTGTAGTTATTTAATGAGCAACATTCACAACTATACGTAAGCATATATGTTACCATGGTCCAGGATTTATTGACACAGGTTGATCATACGCTGTATAATCCAACCACATTTTTGTTTGGAAGTGGAAAGAACTAATAGAAATTGCATTAATTGCAATGTGTAAAAAGAGTTGAGATACTGTCTTATAATTTTGCTGCATGTCATTGTGGGATATATTATGGCTTGATTGGTGAATATGTCTAGTTTATGACTTTATTTGAAGCAGAAATAATATGTGAATGCTTCATTGAGTATAATTCCGACTGGTAACTACGCACTTCGTCCGAGCACATTATCACGCGCGTCATGCAAGCCATTTAAATGACCACCTAAACTGCCATTTGGCAACCTAAAAAGCTGCCAAGGTTGCCCGCCTGGCAACAGGGAAAAAAAGTTAAGCGAGAGCCCTGATGTACACCACAATAAAGTCACCCCTCGGCTTCATGCGCTCCAAAGAAAAAAGTCCCAGCCTATCCAACCTATTCCTATATTTTAAATCCAGTCAACATCCTGTTGAATCTCTTCTGTTCTCTTTTCAAATTAATGACGTCCTTCCAGTAGCTGGGCGTCCAGACTACACATAGTACTTCCAAGTGTGGTCTCAACACCGACCAGTGTGAATCAAGGGAATCCCTCTGCTGCTACACTTTGTTAACTACTGCCTTGATATCAAACCCAGTCACTTTCACCTCATCTTTGGAACACTGATTCCATCTCCATATCTGCATTTAAGGCTCTAATGTGACCTGGAGCCATGTTGTCAAGAGACACACTTGGCACTGATGAGTAGATTATTAGTGAGTTGCTGCTATTGCAAAGAGCCTTGCCTTAAAAGGCACACTCAACCCCCATCCCTCCCCCCCCGCTAGATTTCCTGTCAAAATTAATTAAAGTCTCTCCAACATACAATATATTTATTACGGTCACTCCAATATACTTCTAACGCAACAAAGGAATTTTTCAAAGCAATCAAATGATCAATCCTTAAATGGCCAAGTCAATCACCCGATCTGAACCCAATTGAGCATACCTTTTATATGCTGAAAGACTGAAAACTGAAGGAGAAATGCTGCCTGGCCCGCTGAGTTACTGCAGCTTTTTGTACATAACATCAATACATTGCAACTCGTTTTATGCAAACGATTGTGAGCAGTATTTGAAGGAATGGGTAACGTGCCGGGTCTGAAGAAGGGTCTCGAGCCGAAACGTCAACCGTTCCTTCACTCTAGAGATGCTGCCTGTCCCGCTGAGTTACTCCAGCATTTTCAGTCTATGGGGCTATGGTGTTCCTGGTGTTTTGTAAGGAGATTATATGACCAAATGGGAATTGTGGTAATTTGTTCCCAGTCAGAAGCTAATTGTCAAGGAGTACCTTCATAACAAGAGGAGTTGAGTATAGGAGCAAAGAGTACACCTGGAGTAGTGTGTGAAGTTTTGGTCTCCAAATCTGAGGAAGGACATTCTTGCTATTGAGGGAGTGCAGCGTAGGTTCACATGGTTAATTCCCGGGATGGCAGGACTGTCATATGTTGAGAGATTGGACCAACTGGGCTTGTAGGATGAGTGGGGACCTTATTGAAACAAATAAGATTATTAAGGGATTGGACACAGTAGAGGCAGGAAACATGTTCCCGATGTTGGGGAGCCCAGAACCAGGAGCCACAGTTTCAGAATAAGGGGTAGGCCATTTAGAACGATGAGGAACACTTTTACACCCAGTGAGTTGTGAATCTGTGGAGGTTACACAAAAAAGCTGGAGAAACTCAGCGGGTGCAGCAGCATCTACGGAGCGAAGGAAATAGGCAACGTTTCGGGCCGAAACCCTTCTTCAGACTGAAGAAGGGTTTCGGCCCGAAACGTTGCCTATTTCCTTCGCTCCGTAGATGCTGCTGCACCCGCTGAGTTTCTCCAGCTTTTTTGTGTAACCTTCGATTCTCCAGCATCTGCAGTTCCCTCTTAAACACTGTGAATCTGTGGAATTCTGCCTCAAAAGGCAGTGGAGGCCAATTCTCTGGATGCTTTCAAGAGAGAGTTAGAGCTCTTAAAGTCAAGGGATATGGGGAGAAGGCAGGAACGGAATACTGATTGTGGATGGATTGTGAATGATCTGCCATGATCACAATGAATGGCGGTGCTGGCTGGAAGGGCCGAATGGCGTACTCCTGCACCTATTGCCTATTGTCTATTGACTATCCCCCAAAACAAGCATTAGCTAAAGATGGCTGCAATACAGGCCTGGCAGAGCATCACCAGAGAATACGCCCAGCAACTGGTGATGTCCATGAATCGCAGACTTCAAGCAGCCATTGCATGCAAAGGATATGCACCAAAATACAAAAAACTAGGTGGACTGCTTTCATTTAGATGACATTGCTGTCCTAAACATTGTGGTGCCCTGAAATGGGGGGGAACTGTGCATAAACACTACAGTCATTTCTACATGGTGAAACCAAAATGTATAAAAATGGCCTTTATTAAAATTCTACAATGTGCACTTTAACCACATGTGATTTTTTTTTCTATTACAAATCTCAAAGTGTGGAGTACAGAGGCGAATAAATAAATGACGGATCTTTGTCCCAAACCTTATGGAGGGCAATGTGCTTGGTGTTGTACCTATGTTAATGAAGGAATGAATCCCACGTGCCACCTTCATTAACCAATCTGTCTATGCTGCCGACTTCAGGAATCTTTGAAGATGTGCACAAAGATCCCTTGGTTCCACAATACTCCCTAGGTCCTACTGTGCATGATGTCCAGTGCCCTCCATAATGTTTGGGACTAAGACCCATCATTTATTTATTTGCCTCTACTCCACAATTTGACATTTGTAATAGAAAAAAATCACATGTGGTTAAAGTGCACATTGTCCATTTTTATTAAAAGGTATTTTTATACATTTTGGTTTCATCATGTAGAAATTGCAGCTGTGTTTATACATAGTCTCTCAGCACTTAGTTTTTCCTCCTGTCTTACCATCACCTTTGGAAACTTTTATTGCAGTTTATCAACATGAGGACCAAAGTTGTGCCAATGAAAGTCAAAAAAGCCATTATTAGACTGAGAAACAAGAATAAAACTGGTAGAGACATCAGCCAAACCTTAGGCTTACCAAAATCAACTGTTTGGACCATTAAGAAAGAGAGCACTGGTGAGCTTACTAGTCGCAAAGGAAGACCCCCCCCCCCCCCCCCCCCCCCCCAAGCTGATGACAATAATTCTCTCTATAATAATGAAAAGTCCCCAAACACCTGCCCGACAGATCAGAAACACCCTTCAAGAGTCAGGTGTGGATTTGTCAATAACCACCTTCCACAGAATATTTCATGAACTGAAATACAGAGGCTACACTGCAAGATGCAATCCACTGGTTAGCTGCAAAAATAGGATGGCCAGGTTACAGTTTGCCAAGAATTACTTAAAAGAGCAACCACAGTTCTAGAAAAAGGTCTTGTGGACAGATGAGACGAAGAGTAACTTATATCAGAGTGATGGCATGAGTAAAGTATGGAGGAGAGAAGGAACTGCCCAAGATCCAAAGCATACCACCTCATCTGTGAAACACGGTGGTGGGGGTCTTATAGCCTGGGCATGTATGGCTGCTGAGGGTACTGGCTCACTTATCTTCATTGATGATACAACTGCTGATGTTAGTAACATAATGAATTCTGAAGTATATAGACACATCTTATTTGCTCATGTTCAAACAAATGACTCAAAACTCATTGGCCGGCGGTACATTCTACAGCAAGACAATGATCCCAAACATACTGCTAAAGCAACAAAGGAGTTTTTCAAAACTGAATAATTGTCATTTCTTGAGTGGCCAAGTCAGTCACCTGATCTGAAGTCAATCAGCACTGTGGGTATGGAACAGACAGCTGACACATGCAATTATCCAGGTAGATGGAAACTTTTATTTGTCAATTGATTAGTTGGTTTCTGTTTGGAAAATCAGTAATATAGGAAACTGATACATGAAAAATGGTGTGCACACTTTTGTGTGCAAATGACTTGGTTACAGTCAGGCTCAGATACGATGACAAGTGTTTGATTAAGCGGCAAGGTAGCGACTCTGGACTCAGTGGTTTGTGGGATTAATGACTGGTAGATTGTAGTGAAACAGTTGCATAAGTGATTGCCACAAAGAAATAAAATGAACTTATCTCACCACATATCTTTGGAGACTGGACTCAATGTCAATATACAGGTGCTCAAAACATTTTTTCAGGGTTTAGTCATGAGTGTAAGCTGGCACATTCTCACCTCCTTTTGATTCCCTTCTGCTCATCACCATGGATCAAATACTCTTGTCTTTTTTGAAACCACTGGTGATTATGCATGGGAAGGCAGTAGTGCATTAATTATCTTGCGTTGTATCTTTAAGGAGGGGGCTTAGATGCTCATAAGTAGAAATGTGGGTTGGAATCCTGAGCCATATTCTCCTTGTATGATCAGATTCCTGCTGCTTCCTGGCTGCTTTCATTGTCAACATGAAATAAATTATTTCCTTTCTCATGTTGCTCCTGATGTATGCTGCCCATCTCTTTCTGTACCATTCCCTCTTACAACGACAAACCTGGAGAAAAGGAAGACGTGACGCAAATAAAGTTGAATGATTTCTTCACATGAAAATAATAAAGGATGAAGAGTATTGCAGTTGATTGCTGCTCTAAAAGGATGGCATGGCAAATGACTGAAAGAGACACCTTCCAATTCATTTTTGCCTTCTCATATGGATCATGTAGGCTACTCCCCCATTGTTTGTTCTTCCCTTCTCATGTTAAAGGTCAATTCTGTATAATGTAAGTTTATTGCAAATTCATGCACATTGTGTCCATTTTATACCAATAACCAGGCAGCATATTGTGAAGAATGTATAGAATATTTTCCAAGTGGTATCCTATTCATTATCTTGGAGGGTATGAGATTGCCTTCCATGTTCCCTGAGAAAGAAATACAGAATAGATGATTTGATTTGATTTGTTTAAACTTCTGGCATTATATCAGGAATTAGATGTTGAATGCTGGTTCTGATATTATATATCGACATTGCTTCCACATTGTACACTTGACTTTTTTTAAGGTTCACTGCCATAGTCATCATACACCTGCTCTGGCATTTTGCCCAGACCCTCCATCCCTTGCCTGTGCCCATTTCTATAGTCTTTGCATAGGTTGATCCGCCTATGCAAAGAAAGCACACTTGAAAAGTGCCTCACCCGAATAACTATTATGTTGATCATTGGCACAATTTTCCAAACGTGCCTGCTAATCCTGGGACTTGCGAGTCTTTGTATTAAAATCTAGCCATTCCTGACTGCAGTACATGCTCCATGTTACTTGGGTGTTCGGATGGAGAAACACCATAGGATATTTAAATAAGCTGATGAAAATTCCTCCTTTATCCGCATGTCTTCTTAGGAGACTGATCCTGAGAGAGAGAGAATTTGAAGATCTTAAAGACTACAGTTGATTGATGTAGAGAAGGGTGTGAGGGAACTAGGAATGTGCGTCTATACATAACTAAAACTCTGATCTTGTGCTCTTCCGGTTTGCGCGTTTTTTCTATTTACACAAAAACGGTACGCGATAGCGCTATGATTTTTTGCCAGCTCACTCACCGTTCTGTGCTGCGGGTACAACAAGTTTTGTTCTGATCGGTGGTATATTGTAAAAGTTAGCGAGGTTTAAAAATCTTTTAAAAACGCATGTGCGCAGATCGATCGCTCCTGCCAGTCAGCGTCGCGCGGATTGGTCTCTTCTGTCACTCCGCAGGACGGTCTGCCCCTTCCTGTGCCATCGCGTCTTTACTGGAGCTGAGGGATGCTGTGGGTGGCCGACGGAAGTCTCCAACTGGACACCATTTTCGGAGTGTCCGGAAGCGACCTTGCACTGGAGATGTCGCCAAATGGAAAGCGGATAATCTGACCCTGGCGGTGGAAAACGTCCAGCGCTCGCTGTGAGTCCCAAACGCGCCACCATCACAACACCCCACAGCTCCAGCCCCTTCCCCTCTGGTCCCCCTCGCTGCCTCCTGCCCCCCTCCCCCGTGATACCCTCCTCTCCCCCATGGCTCTTCCTCTGTCTTTTCTCCAAGCTCTCCATCCCCCCCCAACATCCCCGCTCCCGCCCACACACGATAATGGCCGTAGCTGCTGGTGCTTCCGGGCCGAGCCGAGGAACCGCACCGACGGCTGATGCTTCTCCGCGGCACGCAAGAAGCGGCAACCTCGAGATCCTGAGGAGGGAGAGTGGGGAAGCTAGAGGAGGGAAGTAGGGGGGGGAGGGATGGATGGAGGGAGGGAGTGAGCGACTGAGGGTGGGGGGAAAGGAGAGGTGAGGAAGGAATTGGGAGAGGGTAAGAGGAGAGGGAAAAGAAGAGGGAGGGAGGAAAGGGAATAGAGGGAGAGGAGGGGAGGAGGTAGGGAGTGGGGTACAGTGGGAGAGGAGAGTAGTGGGGAGGTGAGGAGGGATAGTGGGGGGGATAGGGGAGGTGAGGAGTGGGGGATAGGAGGGGATATGGAGGGGAAAGGAGTTATGGAGGGAGGGAGTGACTGAGGGTAGGGGGAGAGGTGAGGGAATGGTTGGGGGAGGGGAGGAGGAGAGGGGAAAGAAGAGGGAGGGTGAAGAGGAGGGGGAGAGAGTGCTAGGGATGAGGGGAAATGATCTGTGCCTGAGCAGTTGGGGGCTATGAGTGAGTGGTGGAATATTGCAATGGGGGACCAAGCCTCCTGTGTGACAGTCTAGTTTATAATGATGATTAAGTTGAGAGCTGTACATAAGGCTTTTGACAATAAATGCACATTGAAGTAGTGCATTCTCTAGTTCTTCAGAAGGATGCTCAACAAGTTTCTCAAAGATCTATTCCTTTAGAGTAGTCAGATTTGAGAAATATAAGTAGGTAAAGTAAGAAAGTGTCCCAAGATTCTGTTCGTATTACAAGATTGTCTTTTGAGATGAGACCAGTGAACATCTGGGTAAGAGTTCTAGTGAGTAAATTGTGTTGTACTGCCCAAAGCACATTGACAGCTGTTATTTGCTTACTTATTTCCTCTTTTAGTAGATTGAACACTATCCTTGTATGTTTTATAATTGAAAATAGGTGCAGATGTGTGCCATTCTCCCCTTTGACTCATTCTTATCTACCATTCTTTATGACCATGGCTAATTGTTCATCTCAATATCTTTGTCTGCTGTCTCTTTACAGTTGATGCAACTTTGGTCCTGAAACCTTCCCAAAATATATTCAGTGATTTAACCTCTTCTGTAGTAGAGAACTCAACAGGTTGCCCACTGTTTTGAATGATGTGATGCTGCTATAGATCGACATATATATTTATATATAAACATCAGCTTTGAAAGTTGTAATTTGGCAAAGGTAGTTCATCCAAATGGAGCAGTTAATTTGGAGGAAAACTACTGTAAAATATAGATATGCTTGATTTTGGTTGTTTCAACATCCGTTCAATTTTAGCAATAACATCATTAAAGGAAGGATTATAAAAATTGCTTTGTTTGATTTGATCGTTTCTATTAATTTGTATGCATAGTAAACTTGTTGAAAACATCTGGGAAATCTGTATTGCATTATGTGAACATTCACTACCTTTTCTGCTTTATGCATGTAAATCATAGCTTTCAATAAATTAAAGCATCCAAGCCAACATACTTTATTAAAAGAAGAGAAAAAACAGATATCTGAAAGTTATAAAAAAACATAACCATTTCATATAGGTACTTGGCAATATGCCTTCCAAAAATGGAGGATGTTTCCCACCCTCAAGTCTGGAAGCAGAATCAGAATAAATGGAACATACAAAAGGTGGTCACAAAGAGCTGGAGTAACTCAGCGGGGCAGGTAGCTTCTCTGGAGAGAAGGAACGGGTGACATTTCGGGTCGAGACCCTTCTTCAGACGGTCTCGACCCGAAACGTCACCCATTCCTTCCCTCCAGAGATGATGCCTGTCCCACTGAGTTACTCCAGCTTTTTGTGTCTACGGTTTAAACCAGCATCTGCAGTACCTTCCTACACAAAAGGTGGTGTCAGCTTATGATAATTTTCCCAGCGTTCACAATCTTTAAGCAAGTCATTGTGTAGTCAGCCAGGATGGTCAGCTAGGTTTTGCATGTGTCTTACAAATTTGACTGAGTTTTTTTGAAGTAACCAAAGAGGTTGATGTGGCCAGGGCCATAGATGTAGTCTATATGGACTTTAGCAAGGCCTTTGATAAGGTTCCACATAGGTGGCTGCTCGGGAAAGTTAAATCGCATGGGATCCAGTGACAGGTACAGAATTGATTTCATCACAGGAAGCAGAGGCTGATTATGAAAGGTTGTTTGTCAGACTGGAAGCCTGGAGTGGTGTGCCTCAGTGACGGCCCATTACAGTTTCAACAATTTTGATAATAAGAATATAAAAGGTGTGATTAGTAAGTTTGGAGATAACACATGTGAGGTGTTACATTTTGGGAAGTCAAACCAGGGAAGAACTTTATCAGTAGGGCTCTTCAAGAACTGCTCTTCAAGACCTAAGTTAAATACTTTCTTGTTTTTCTAAATTCTGTTTTTGCATTGTCTCTTTCAAAAGACAACTTGAGATTATGTTATATTTGTAAATAACAACACCTCCATCCTGAAAAGGAAACACCGTTGTTGTGAAATCGCAGAATGTGATCACAGTGAACTTCCACATCGACACATCCAATTTTCCCAGGTCTCAAAACCAGCCTAAATTTTAATATAGAGCTTAAGTAACTAACCTAATGAACTGCATAAAGGATGTGATGGGGGGAAAATAACAATGGCCTCCTACCTTATGTCAAAATGTAATATATCCCCTCTATACACTCACAATTGTATGGCTAAATTATGCTCAAACCACTCTGGTGAGCGGAATCCTGAACAATAAAGAGATAGAGTACAGGAAAGAGGTAGAGAACTTAGTGACGTGGTATCCGAATAATAACCTCTCCCGCAATGTCCCGGAGACGAAGGGACTAGTTATTTAGTTCCGGAAGCATGGTGGAGTACATGTCCTTAATGGTGAGGAAGTGCAATTGATTGAGAGCTTCAATTTTTTTGTGTGTTAATATTACCAATGATCTGTCGTGAATCAACTACATTTATGCGACGCCAAGAAGGCTCACCAATGCCTCTACTTCCTGAGGAGACTAAGGAAATTTCACATGTCTCCAGTGACTCTTTACAAACTTCTACTGATCACCATAGAAAGCATACTGTCAGGTTGTATCACAGCTTGCTTTGGGAACAGCTCTACGCAAGACGGCAAGTAATTGCCAAGAAATATAGATGTAGCCCAGTCAGTCACATAGGCCAGACTTCCCACCATAGACTCCAACTATACTTCATATTGCTTTGAAGTTGCCAACATATTCAAAGACTGGTCATTCCTCCTCACTGCCCCCAATGTGTTGAAAATACAAAAGCTTCAAAGCGTTTACCACCAGACTTGGGAACAGTTTCTTCCCCTCTGTTATCAGGCGTGAATGGTCCTTCCATAAGCTATGGTACTGTCCGATTCACCACTACCCCATTGTGGACATTGGACGTTGCCTATGGAACTGATATGTTATAATGATGAGAACTATATTCTACACTCTTCCCCTTTGCTCTATCTATTGTTTTGGGTTAGACATGATTGTATTTATGTATGTTATATATCTTCTGTTTAGATAGCAAGCAAAACAAAGCATTTCACTGTACCTCGGTACATGTGACAATAATAAAACTATACCTATATTATGTGAATTGAGTGGAACTAATTTGTTTTTTCATTTCATCGTTGATCTTAATGAATCTCACCAAGTGAAACATTGTGTCATTAAAAACATTATCAGCAAGGATAACAAATGAACAAATTATTTGTAATCTTTAAGACCAAGAAAATGATATCTAGCTGCTGAGAGACAGAAACGCTGATGCATTTCTGGTTTATTGTGATTATAAATTAATTCCAATTACAAATTGAATTGCCAGAGCTGCACCGGGTGCAGTGGTAGAGTTGCTGCCTCACAGCGCCAAAGATCCGGATTCGATCCTGACCTTGGGTACTGTCTGAGTGGAATTTATACATTCTCTCTGTGGCCGTGTGGGTTTCCTTCAGATGCTATGGTTTCCTCCCACATTCTGAAGACATGCAGGTTCATGGGTTAATTGGCTTCTGTAAATTGTCCCTAGTGTGTAGAAGCGAACTAGAAGGATGGTGGTGCAGCGGTATAGTTGCTGCCTTACAGCGCCAGAGACCCGGGTTCAATCCTGACCACAGGTGCTGTCTATATGGAGTTTGTACGTTCTCCCGGTACAATCCTGACCACGTGTGCTTCCCCAGATGCTCTGGTTTCTTCCCACACTCCAAATACTTAGAGGATTGTAGGTTAATTGGCTTCAGTAAAGATTATAAATTGTCCTTAGTGATAGTGTGCGGGGATCTTAGGCGGCTGAGACTTGGTGAGCCGAAGGGCCTGTTACTGCACTGTATCTCTAAACTAAACTAAACAGAAAAGGGTACAGGCCTAATGCAGGTAAATGGGATTAGTGTAAGTAAACAACATGATTGGCATGGATGAGGTGGCCAGAAGAGCCCATTTCTGTGCCGTACCAATTCTACATTCAAATAAAATTAACAAATTTAAAGCGTGACTCAATTTGTGTTACTATGTGATAGATCAATTGAACTTGGAACAAGGACTGTGCCTTTAAAAAGTTTTGGACAATCAAATGTAATGTGCAGGATAGCTGAAACTTCACCATGCAAACCTATTCATTAATATTCCACTGGTGCAGAACTTGTACCATGTGTTTAAGAGAGTTCTGCTCGTGCACAGGATGCATTTCTCCAGAGGGTGCAGCTTTCCACAAGATATGAAGATTGGGAATTTGATGGACAAGGACATTCAGGGAGACAGAAGTGTACTATCGCAAGAAACCTTACAGAGGTTTAGGAGACAATATTTAGTGCCAATTACACTCTGAGCTATATCATGGCACGAGATTCTGTGCGGTTTGACCAAATGGTGCAACAATTTTCTTAAAACATTATGAAAATGCAACACCTTCATTATATCTTGTGACAATCCCTGGCCTGTGCCTGCTCAAACTGGAGGGGAAAAAAAACACTGGGAAAGTCAGTGAGCACCTCGGGTTTCTTTGGGAGTGTAGAGACTAAACAAAAACAATGAAAGGAGCGCAAAGAATCTTTCAAGCTGCCTGCACTGCAAAGCAACTTTTATCTCACTGATAATAGCCTTGATTTCCTCATGACTTTATATATAATCTCAGAACACCAAATCTGGAATGTAAGCATGTTATCCTCCATCCAAGTGACAGCCGAAGTAGGATAAAAAAAAATATAGAAGCATATCCACGTACAGGCACTCCCCAACCTACATAAGTGTTATGTTCAGTGAACTCTTACGTCAGATTTTACATAAATCGGAATGACCATCCCCATCTCCTGCCCGAAATAACTCACTGAGAGCATTAATTGGATCAGTTACGTCCTGCGCACTTTCTGAGGGTTGCAGCCTTCTGGGAACGCATTGCTGGCTTGAGTTCATTCTCGCCGTTGGGGCACTTTCAGCGGCACGTGGTCTTCTGCCATTGCCGGCTAATTTCCGATGTAAACCTGAGTAATTGTACAGTGGTGGAAATTACAAACTTTCTTGACTGCACTAGGGACGGCGTACAGAATTGTTCATGTAAGTGCAAGTTTACGTAGGTCGTCTATTGCGTAAGTCGGGGAGTATCTGGATGGAGTACTAATGATGGGAGAGGAATATCAAGAGTATAAAACATTTAGGGAGATGCTTGAAAAGGAAAGTGGGATGGCAGAAAGGGGTCAAATCATGATCGTCAGACAGGATTACGGAAAATCCAAAAGCATTTTCTCAGTACATCGAGGACAAAAAGAATAAGCAGAGGAAGAGGAGGGCCTATAGAGAACAGCAGTGGCAAATTTATGTGAAAAAGTATTGGGTGTACAGCATTTAACTGTTCTCTGCAGATGATTAATGCCATTGTGATCTCCAATGTGCAAATTATAAACGTGTGCAATTTTATTTGTTTATTATTTTAATGATCAGCTTGAATATTTCCAGTTAGAAATAGATGCTAAATTTAGTCCAGAACTGGTGTTATTCATGCTTTTAAGTGATAACTAGTCCATCTGTTGTGTGTTCGCAGCCAAAACCAAACAGATGGGACACAAACTACAATCTGTTGAAATATGCTGCAGGTCTTTCTTCTTTATTGTGGCTCCTCAGAATGCATTTTCTATACATAACTAAAACTCTGATCTTGCGGTTTGCGCGGCCTTTCTATTTGTGCAAAAACGGTTAGCGATAGAGCTACGATTTTTTGCTAGTTCACTCACCATTCTCCTGTGCTGTGAGTATGCCAAGTTTTGTTCCGATTGGTTGAATGTCATAAACGTTAGCGAGGTTTAATAATCTTAAAAAATGCGCATGCGCAGATTGGTCTCTTCTCCTGCCAGTCAGCGGCGAGATTAGTCCCTTGCCCTGTCACTCCCCGGGACCATCCACCACCTTCCTGCGCCATCACGTCTTTACTGGAACTGTGGATGGCTGGCAGAAGTTTCCAACTGGACACACTTTTCGGAGGGACCCGAAGCAGCCCAGCGCCGGAGACCCGACCCAGCCAAGCCCAGCGTTGAATACCCAGTCCAGCTCGGAGTCGGAGATGTCGCCAAATGGAAAGCGGAGACTCTGATCCCGGCGGAGGAGAACAACCAGCGCCCGCTGCGAGTCCCCATCGCACAGCAAATTCCAGCCACCCTCTGGTCCCCCCTCGCTGGCTCCTCCCACCCCCCCCCCCCCCCCCCCCCCCCTCCCTCTCCCCCCCCCCTCTCCCCCCTCTTCCCCCGTCTTTTCTCTGAGCTCACTCCCCCCTTCCCCCCCCCCCACAACTCACCTCCGCCCACATACCCCCCACACAACGCCCCCCCTCGCCCACAACACCCCTCTCCCCACAAGCCCCCCTGCCCACACCCCCCCCCCACCCACATACACACCCCCCCCACCCATCCCCCCCGCCCCCACTTAACTCACGGCCCCCACAACCCCCCCCCACCCCACCACCCCACATATATCCTCCCCCACAACCCCCTGCTGCTCGCACACCCCCTCCCCCCACAACCCCCCACTTACACACACTCTCACACACACACCCACACATACCCCCCCCCCACACACACACACACACGTCCTGCACACACTCCCTCTCCCACATCCCATCTACACCCCTCCCGCCCACAACTCCCCCCACCACACACTCACCTCCCCCACCCACCCTCTCCCCATACCTCCCTCTCCCCCCCCTACAACTCCCCGTCCACACACCCCTCCTCCCCTCCAACCCGCTCCCCCCCTCCCCGCCACTCACCCCACTTCGCTCCCACACGCGAAGGAAAGGGGGAGGGAGTGTTTGGGGATGAGGGGAAATGAGCCGTGCCTGCGCAGTTAGGGGCTAGGGTGGAGTGGTGGAATATTGTGTTGGGGAATTGGTTGCGTTGGGGGACAAGGCCTCCCGTGTGACTGGGACCAAACAAGTCCCACTTGGACTAGTAGGAAATTAATTCTATACTTTCCGCTGCAGAACCACGATTGCTACTTTTTGTGACTTAATTAATTGTTGAAATAGTCAGCTGCTTATGATGAATTGGTAGATGACGTTCATTTCCATTTAGACAAGAGTGTAGATTGTGCACTGGAGTTTCTATGTTTTAGAAATGGCTGTAAGTTTATAAATTACATTATTCTTAATGATTAGTTGCTTCATTTCACAATTTATTAATTTTATGAAATATGAAAATTAAAACTGGTTATTGTTCTTGTAGTGTTGAAGGTTTAAATTAGCTAAGTGTTTTAGATACTGAAAGGTTTTAGACTGATAGATCTTGAATTGTTTGATATTTAACTAGACCCATCATAATGTTAAAGAATCTGTTTTTGTCTATAACGTATTTCATTTTAAGAAACTAAATTGTTCAAAAACAAGTTTGGCAGTTGCTTAGATGTAATAATGCAATTATGCTTTTGATAGTTAAAAACAAAATGCATCCTTCGAGCTATTCTACAAAATGTTGGGTACACATTTTTGGTCATTATTTGGGCGGTTAAAATGATAGGAAACCAAGGGAGAATTAATAGATACTAGACAAAGTGCAGACCCGTTGGGTCTGCTCCCCCAATGCAAGATTCCACCACTCACCCATTCCCCCAACGCAATATTGCACCACTCACGCATAGCCCCAACTGCACAGGCACAGCTCATTTCTCCTCATCCCCCAGCACTCCCTCCTCCTCCTCTTCACCAATCCCTAGAGAGGGAGAGGTCGTAGAGAGGGAGGGGGGGGGGGGTATAGCGGGAGGGGTGGTAGAAAGGATGTGGGGGGGGGGGGGGGTAGCGAGGGCGAGGGAGGGGGGCAAGAGAGGGAAGGGCGTAGAGAGGCAGGGGGAGGGGGATGTGTGTAGAGGGAGACAGTTGGGTTAGAGAGGGAGGGGAGGGATAGAGAGGGAGAGGGGGAGGGGAGTAGAGAGAGGGGGGGGAGGGGGAGGGGGCAGAGTGGGGGAGGGGAGTTGAGAGGGTGGGAGGGAGGGTAGATAGGGAGCAGAGAGGGGAAGGGAGGGGGTAGAGAGAGTGGGAGTAAGGGTAGAGAGGGGAAGGAAAAGTATAGAGGGATGAGGTAGAGGGTGGGAGTGAGGGTAGATACAAAGGGGGTAGAGAGGGGTAGGGAGGGGGCTAGAGAGGGTGTCTTCCTCCTCCATCCCCCCTCCATCTCCCTCTACCACCCCACTCCCCACCCCATCTACCTCCTCCTCATTTCCCTCATCCTCCTCCCCTCACTCCCATTCCCTGCCCCAGGACCTACCCAGGTCGTAGAGCAGCGCCAGGGCCTGGAACTCGGCCTGATTCTCGTACTTGGCCCTGGCTGTAGACTCTAGCCGTCAGCTGGGCCGCCGCCTGGGCTCCAGTGGGCCCGACACTGACCCCGGGCCCAGGCTTGTCCTTGCTTCCAGCGGTGGCTTCTTTTTCGGCCCCGGGATAAGATCTCACTCCAGCTCCAGCACCACCCTCCCCGTCGGGCGCCGGCTGCCAAGCGAGTGCGCTGGAGTACCCCTCCAGTCCTACCTTGCGAGTCCATTGTGACGTCACTCGGGTTTTTTTTACGCAATGGATGAGTTTTCTGGCTTTTCAAAAAACTTTAAACAATTAAATAGTCCGGAAATATAGGTGGGAATGCGATGGGAAGATGTTTATCATCTCGACGGGAAGAAATGTGAGTAGAATGTGTGAAAATGGAAAGGCTGTGGCCTAGCGTTTGGAAGAAAATAGGAAAATAGAAATTGACACACACACATTGCCACAACCAGATGAAGAGTTTTAGTAATAGTATAGAAGATACTAGACTAAGTGGGACCCGTTGGGTCCCGTGTTCACACGGGAGGGCTGGTCCCCCGACGCAATATTCCACCTCTCCACCAATTCCAATATTGGTGGCCAACGGGGGGGGGGGGGGGGGGGGGGGGGGGGGGGGGGGGGGGGGCTTTCTGGAGCACTGGTGTGGGTTCTTGGGGTGGCAATTCAGTCCCTTAAGCCTGATCTGCTGGCAGCTCACTCACGGCTGGTGGGCTGGCAGTGGACTCATGGCTATTCCTTGAAATTCCATTTCAAGCAGGGTGCAAGGCCACCAAATTCAAGTGCAGTTTCATACCACTTCAAGCTGGATCCAAGGCCACCAAAACAGTGCAGTTTCATACCACTTCAAGCAGAATGCAAGGCCGCCAAATTTAAGTGCAGTTTCATTCCATTTCAAGCAGGGTGCAAGGCCACAAAATTCAAATGTAGCTTCATACCATTTCATGCAGGGTGAAACCACCATAAAACCACACAAAACACAAGCTCACAGTTCAGTAGACATTCAGTGTGTTCAGCTGATTCACAGCTCAGACAGTCATGACCTCTCCCTCCCCCATCAAGCAGAGACTGAGCCACACCCACACTTCCGGGTTTTATAACCCCTCCCCCTCCCACCGGAAAAGGTGTGGCCTTCATGGCGTGATTGACAGGAGAGAGATTCATTTTTTAAACACTAATAACACTTTTATTTTTCATTGATGGGAAGAATTCTCTGCACCTGCTGAGCAGAGGGGGACTGAGTAAGATGGTTAAAAATCACAGCCGTAAGTGGTAGCGTTTTATCTAAAATCAATATACAGTGCAAACAGGAAGTAAGTGCATTTGCAGTAGTGCCTTTTAAATTCAAGCCAAAGCACCTGCCGCCATTTGCAGTAAGTAGTGCCTTTCAACTTCAAGCCAAAGCACCCAAGCCACCATGTGCAATAAGTAGTGCCTTTCAACTTCAAGCCAAAGCACCCAAGCCACCATATGCAATAAGTAGTGCCTTTCAACTTCAAGCCAAAGCACCCAAGCCACCATTTGCATAAGTAGTGCCTTTCAACTTCAAGCCAAAGCACCCAAGCCACAATTTGCAGTAAGTAGTGCCTTTCAACTTCAAGCCAAAGCACCCGAGCCATCATTTGCAGTTAGTACTGCTTTTCAAATTCAAGCCAAAGCACCCAAGCCACCATTTGCAGTAAGTAGTGCCTTTCAACTTCAAGCCAAAGCACCCAAGCCACCATTTGCAGTAAGTAGTGCCTTTCACCTTCAAGCCAAAGCACCCAAGCCACCATTTGCAGTAAATAGTGCCTTTTAACCAAGCCAAAGCTCCCAAGCCACAATTTGCAGTAAGTAGTGCCTTTTAACTTCAAGCCAAAGCACCCATGCCACCATTAGCAGTAGGTAGTGCCTTTTAACTTCAAGCCAAAGCACACAAGCCACCATTAGCAGTAGGTAGTGCCTTTTAACTTCAAGCCAAATAACCCAAGCCACCATTTGCAGTAAGTAGTGCATTTTTACTTCAACCCAAAGCACCCAAACAACCATTTGCCTTTTTGACTTCAAACAAACCATATTTTCATTTTCAAACAACATTAAGGGGACTCACAGTTGAGTAGACATGTGTTCAGTGTTATTCGGAGCTCATGGAGACGTGCCCCGTTGGCTTCATCCATCTTGCAGAGACTGACACACCACTTCCTGGTTTTATAGTCCCCCTCCTTCCAGCAGGGACAGCAGAGAGAATGGTGATTTAAAAAAACAACATTAATATCTCTCTGATTTGTCATCGATGGGAAAATTCCTCCAGTCCAGGAAGGCGGATGGGGGCTCTGAGTGAGGTGGCCAAAAATGACGGCAGTAGGTGGCAGCATTCTCTCGGAAATCGCAGCACATTGGGCCAAAAGCGGTCAAGATCTGACGTTTAGTAATATAGAAGATAGATAGATGGTGGGAAGGGAGGGCTTTGATTCCTTCAGTAATAAGCAATGTTACTGAAATGTAACAAGCAAGCAAAACCATTATTGGTAATCTTTATTTTCTCATATGAACCTGGAATTCACCCTGGCTGGGTGGGAATAGCCTGACAGAGAGATCGTATGAGTGGCAGTCTTCCTACATGTGGCATGTCTCCATCACTATGTTATCCAAAACCTAACTCAGGATCAATAATTTCCTGGGCTTGGACCCAATTAAGAAGAGTTTTCTATTGAGTTATAGAAGTTATAGAATAGAACAATTTGCCCTTAATCTTGTGCTCTATTCTCTACCTCCAGTTTCTAAACATGCTCTTCTTTCCAAATGTGATAATCTTTTCCTTTCCAATCACCTACTTTCCACCAGAATAGCAACATGGTGATTCTGGACCATGATGGACAGTTGCAAAAAAGGACATCTGAACAAGTTTTTGAATTATTTGCTTTTTGGAAAAAAGTTTTTGTTGTGTGGTTTATGGAGTGTACCAATATTAGTTCCGTAGCTCACATGGAGGAAGAAAGGAAACAGATTGCTTCAATAGTCAATAGTCAATTTAATTGTCATTTGGACCCCTTGAGGTCCAAACGAAATGCCGTTTCTGCAGCCATTTACATTACAAACAAATAGACCCCAGACACAACATAATTTACATTTTACATAAACAACCATCACATAGTGATGGAAGGCCCAAAAAACTTATCTCTTAAAGTTCTCCCCCCCCCCCGATGTCAGAGTCAAAGTCAAAGCCCCCGGCTGGATGGCGATTGTCCAAAGTGTTCTGACTAAATAATTAGTTAGCTATAGAGTAAAAAATTATATGCTAAGTAAAACTTGCTGCAGATGAATTAGAACAATTGCCTAGACAAGCGCGGGGCGGTGAACTGTCCCCGCATCCAGGAGCTCTTGGACCCCCGCAACTGGGGATGGAGAAGTCGCCGGGTGCCCACTGCCAGCGTGAAGGCGGTCTCCTATTCCGCGGGCTCCCGGTTTTTCTGACTGTGTGAATTTTAATGTTCCGGAGGTCGGGCCGCAGCAGCAGCAAGCGCTCCACCACCTGATCCACCCGCTCCGGACTAGGCCAGCTCCACGAGAAAATTGGTTTTGATGAGTCCCCGGTCTTCTTCAGTTGGAGGCAACGCTTCATAATAACATCACGAACAAGGAGAGACCCGACAAGAAAAATGGGTCAGTTGCAAAATTTAAAAAGTTGACCCCCCTGAACACACACAATTACCCCAACATAAAAAAAAAAACTTTTAGAAACATAGGTTTAGAAAATAATTAAAACGCGGACGGGCTGCAGAGGCCGCTGCTGACCAGAGTCGCGCCGCCTACCTGCTTACTAACATCTTTGTGTCAAAGCCTAGAGGGCTGAAATAAAGCAGCAAGTTTCTGCTGCATTGTGTGAACTGTTTTCTTTTTGTTTTAATTAATGTCTAATTAAACTATAACTGCTTTGTTAAAGCTAAGAAATGGCATTCAAATGTATTTCCGACAAGAGGAGTGGAACCAATCTCTCTTTGGTGTAATTGTGAATGGAAGGTTCAGAAAAGAGATCGAGAGGCTCCATCATTGAGAACAGCTGGAGAGAATAGATAAATTCTTAACTGCTGCTTTTAATGATTTTTTCATTAAGGAATTAAGTATTGGAAAACAAAATCCGATACTGCATAGCAGACTCTTTATTCAGTTTTAAGTCACAAAGAAATATCCAAAAGGGCCCTCTGCCTGTGAAAGTTGAGTACTGTTGGTTGCTAGGATTGTGATACCTTTTGAACTAGTATAGGATCCGACAGTTAAATACCAATAAGAATACTTGTCTTTGGGTGGTTTTTGAAATTCTGTATATTTTGAAGGTCACGTTAATTGATTTAAATCCAAATATTTTTTTTTTCTGGATTATGGTGTTTTAGTTTTTTAACTGGGTGATCCAAGGTGCATTATATTCTGGCAATATGTAGCTAGTGGTTGGAGTCAGAGTGATTTATTTTTTTAGTCACAGAACCTTTCATTTGATATGTTGAGAGAGGTACAAAAACAACATTTAAAAGACATTTGGTACATGGATAGGATAGATTTAGAGGGTTTATGGGTTATCTTGGATGAGGCATCTTGGTCAGCGTGGATGAATAGACCAGAGGACCTGTTTCTGTGTAAGAAAGAACTGCAGATGCTGGTTTAAATCGAAGGTAGACACAAAATGCTGGAGTAACTCAGCAGATGAGGCGGCATCTCTGAAGAAAAGGAATGGACGATGCTTCGGGTCGTGACCCTTCTTCAGTCTGAAGAAGGCCTGTTTCTGTGCTGTGCTGTACGACTATATTCTGTTGACTGAAAAACTGTAATACAAGTTATTTTTAAGGACGTATTTGTTTTCTTTCACAGAGAAGTAAAGGGCAGAAAAGAAAAAGAGGTACCAGCTCGGATGGAGAAAAAGCTGAGGTTCGTGCTATTCTGGAGAGCACATTTATTTTCATCTCATAACATTAAGTATATAGCATCTGAAAATTCATTATTTTCTAGGAACCAATTCCTCCTAGAACACGACGGCGACGGCAGACCTCATTACAGAAAAGACCAAAATCAGAAGACATGAGGACTGAATGTGCTACCTGCAAGAATCCAGGAGACAATGAAAATTTAGTCAGGTAGATGTTTTATGTACTTCGCTACTGATACTTTTTTTCTTTCTTTATATTTACTCTTTACATTGTATTATAAAATTGCAAAATTGTAATCTTTTAAAAATCCCATTCTAAGCAGAAACTTTGGAAAATCCAATTGATTATATCTGTTTAGATGCCACAGCATTTACATTATGGATTTTGATGTAATTAAGTAGGATAAAAAAATTTCAGTAAAGGAGGATTAATTCTACCTTGTCAGGTTGATGTTCATGTAGTATAACACCAGGTCACAAAGATAAACAAGCAGTAATCCAATTGAAGTATTTAGAGTTCTGCATTAAGTAAAGCCTATTTGGAGAGCAAATAATCAATGGGTTAGTTTGCTTCTGAAGGTAGACAAAAAATGCTGGAATAACTCAGCAGGATTGGCAGCATCTCTGGAGAAAAGGAATGGGTGATGTTTCAGGTCGAGACTGAAGAAGGGTCTCGACCCCAAACATCACCCATTCCTTCTCTCCAGAGGTGTTGCCTGTCCCGCTGAGTTACTCCAGCATTTTGTGTCTCCCTTCGATTTAAACCAGCATCTAGTCTACTAGTTTGCTTCTGACATCTAATCACCCTGATCTGTAATTAGATTACAACACTTTTGCTTACCAATTCTCAAAAATAAAGTTGCAAACTAATTTAAATTAATCTCGACATATTTCTGAATATGTTCTGAATTGTTATATCAAGTAATTGGTCTAGTACTTCTTATGCTAAATGTTGCCTTTTAACCTATCTCTCAATTGGGTCCACTGCAAAAAAAAAAAGCATGACATAAAAGTAACTTGAAACAGTGTTAGAGTAGTTGCACTCACAAATGTGCACTAAAATTATTTTGCCGAAAGGACCTATACTTAGTTGAATACAGCTTTGAACAATTTACTGCCTCCTATTTTGAGAATCCTGGCCCACTCTCAGTGGCCTTTTGTAGCTAGAGCACCTCCAGCAATGTTGGCAGGACTGCCTATAGTGTCACCACTGAAGGACTGTGTATCTCTGCAGCTAAATTGGATAATCATAGCCAAGGCAGCAACTGTGCAGCTTTCAGATTAAGACACATATCAAAATGGTCTGTTTCCAATTTGTGATCATTATGCAGCAACCTGTAGACAATTGTATGAAACTGAGGTCAGTTGTTTCAGGATTGACTTTGATTGGTAATATACCTTCCAGCTAAATTATGTGGCAACATGCAACCTCTGTTTCAGAGATGGGCTTAACCATTTAAGGAAAATGCCACCAGTGGCTGTATTTGTACAATAGGAAATAGTGTTGTGGGTGGAACAATTAAATATTCTGTAGTTTGTGGAATTCTGGAAGTTAACTTCACAATGTGAATTTTTTAGCTTCCATGGCATTACAAGAGAATCTGTACATGCCCCTGTTGCCCTTCAGGCCCCTTTAAAATCTTTCCCCTCTCACTTAAATCTATGCCGTCCAGTTTTAGGCACCCCTTCAACGGAAACAGTCACTGGCAATCTATCAATGGCCCTCATGATTTAAAAACCTCTCTTATGTCACCTCTCATCTTGGATCATCGTACATTCAAATATTCTATTATAGCATAGAAACAGGCCCCTTGACCCACCGAATCTATGCTGATCACCATGCCTATCTATACTTATCTCACTTGCCTGCATTTAATTCCACATCCATGCCCTGCTTATCCATGTCAAAATGTGGAACAGACACTGATTATCTACTCTATGGCTCTCATAATTTTTTATACCTCTATTATGTCACATTCAGCTCAGGGGGAAAAAAGTTCCAGCCCATCCAATCACTCTTGCTAACTCAAGTTCTCCAATCCAGGCAACATCTTTGAGAACCAAATCATGTATTTTCCATGGTGTGGTGACCAGAAATGTACACAATACTCCGTATGATCTAATCAAGGTTTTATACAGCTGTAACATGTCATCCCAACCCTTATAGTTAATGCCCCAGCCGATGATGGTCAGCAATTCATACGCCTCCTTCATCATTCTATTTGAGTTGCTACTTTCAGGGAACAATGTACTTATACCTATAGGTCTCACTGTACAAGTGCTTTCCAATATAAATCACTTTGTACTTGTTCAATATAAATTCCATTTGCTATTCCTTTGCCGAGTTTCTTTTTTGATCTAGATCTTGCTGTAACCTCAGACAACCTTCTTCACTATCTACTATATCATTGATGTTGGTCTCATCTGCAAACTTACAAATCATGCCATGCCAGAGGCTTCCTGTCAGGAATAACAACTCTCCACTATCATGCTTTGACTCATCCCATCAAACCAATTTCATATCCAATTTGCTATCTCAAGCTGGATCCCAAATACTCTAAACTTCTAGATCATGTTAAAGTCCTTGCTCTAGTCCATATACACAACATCTACTATGCTGCCCATGTCAGTCCTGGAACATGCTATAATCAAACAACATACATATTTTTCCTTTGGCTGATTTTGCCCTTCAATAAAAATCTACCAAGTTAGGCATGTTTATAAAACATTCTGTACAAAAATATAAAGTCTCCTTTATTTTTTATGCAATACCGTTAAAAGTAATCCCAAGCCTGTTCCAGACTGCTGATTACAGATGTTGGCAAAGGTACATGGCTCGATGTGGATAATAACTTGTTGACCTTTCACTCTTTGGATTTGTACATGAAAAGCAGGGTGCAGATTTGAGGCCAGCTTTTATTCAGAAATCCATGCTACAGCAAAAAGGGGTGCTTAATGTTGAGGTGGAAAATAATCAATTGATCAGAATTGTTTGCTATTTTATGTGATTTGCTGTATTCACAAATATTTTGCATTATATTCCAGATTATAGCAGTTCATTAAGTATGATTATGTTTTCACTGGATAATGTTTATGAATTGCAGTCAGTGTTGACTGTCTTCTGTGAGAATGTGCATAGCTCATTGCTTTTGTGAATAAATTCAAATTCAAAATATGTGGTGACACAAGAAACTGCAGATGCTGGAATCGAGCAAAAAAAAAAAACAACTGCTTGAGGAACTCAGTGGTTCAGGCAGTATCCGTGGAGGGAAATGGACAGATAATGTTTTGGGTCAGGTCCCTTCAGTCTAATGCTGTCTGATGTGCTGAGTTCCTTCTGCAGTTTAATTATTTTGCTAAAAGTAGGTGGTGCAAGTTACCAAGTTCATTTAAGTTCCTATTCACCAACTGATTAGCTACTAAAGAACAATGCAACCAAAAATAATTGCAGATACAAGGAACTGCAGATGCTGGTTTAAGAAAAAGACAGTGGAGTAATTCAGTCGGTCAAGCAGCATCGCTGGAGAGAATGGATAGGTGACGTTTTGGGTTGGGACTCTTTAGATCCTTTCCAATGTAAATTTGTGTGCTGACTTCAAGTTGAAGTCGCTGCCAACCATCTTATATGAATGTATGAGATCCAGTTACATCATTGCAATCTCCTTAAATCAATGTCCCTAAAACATGTTAATGACGCAGTTAACTACCGTATTTCCCGGCAATGTAGACACAATTTTTTACCCAAAAATAAAACACGAATATTCCTTTCACGGCGTGTGGGGAGTCTGGCCCGGGTCAGCACGGCCTGGGCTGCAGAAATTGGCTGGGCCGCCAGGGGTAAAGTTGCGGGGAGGGCAGGAGCGTTGAGAAGGAGGGGGTCGGGGATCATGGTAGCAACTCACTCACCGCTGCCGCGGAGCGACCGCACGCATTGGGGAGGGAAGTAGCTCGGGTGCTGCGAGCTGCCGCTGGGACCGGACAGCGGAACCGCCCGCCACCTCAGCACCTTCTGCCAGCCACCGGTGGAGGTCATAGTTGATGGGTAGCTACTGGGAAGGCTGGTTGCTCCCTCTCCCTCTCCCTCTCCCCCTCCCTCCCCCCCCCCCCCCCCCCCCCCCCCCCCCCCCCCCCCCCCCCCCGCCCTGAAGTTCAGCTTCTTAGCTTCCTTATTTTCTTATTGAACAAGGGAAATATTTTTAAGAAGTAAAACAAGTTCACTTTTTCAGTTCTTGCACTGTCAGTTATTGCTGAGTAACATGTTATAGAGTCATGCACCACAGAAATAGGCCCTTCAGCCCAACTTGCCACAGCTGACCTAGTTGCCCCATTCACACTAATCCCACTTCCATAAGATCACCCCTCATCCACTACAAGGAATAGAGTCCTAGCCTGTTCAAACGCACCCTATAGCTCAGGCTCTTGAATCCTGGCAACATCCTCATAATTCGCTGCACGCTTTCCAGCTTAATACCATCTTTCCTATAGCAGGGCAACCAAAACTGAACAAATATTAAAGATTTAATAGGAACCCAAAAGGGCTACTTTTTCCACACAGAGGGTGGTGGATATATCTAATGAGCTGCCAGAGGAGGTAGTTGAGGCAGGTACTATAACAATATTGCTTCTTGCTCCACCATGTTCTATTTACCTGTCGCCCATACAGTCAACCCAATCGATTCCTTCCCCCTCTCCTTACTCTTCCCATCTGCCCACCATCCATCCCTTATTTGGTTACACTAATCACCTTCCTATATCAGCTTTCACAATCTGTAGTTCGTTTATATATTTTTTATCACTCAAGCCTCTGCTCCTATCTCCACCCTTCTATCCGTCAAAGGAATCCATTTGCCCATCAACCCCTCCTCAGCAGAATTTGCCTATCGCTTGCCAGCTTCTCACCCATCCTTCATCTCTGTATATTGGCTAACATCCCTAAATAATCTCAGTCCTAATGCGGGGGCTCAACCCACAACATTGACTATATTTTTTCCGCTGTGGATACTGCATGACCTGTTGTGTTCTCCGGCAACTTGTTTTTTGCTCCAGATTCCAGCATCTGTGGTCTCCTTTGTCTGCAAACTTCGAGAAAATCTGCTTGCTTGCAATGGGACCGGTACACTATGCAGATTGGTCAGCATTATGATGGTCCACTTATGTTTCAGTCAACGAATACTTACAAATAGATCTATACTTGATTGTGATGAACTTGGATACATTTCATTGTTTTTTTTATGAATTACTTGCTAATTTAAATTAAAAAAATGAAAATTATCAAAGAGTTTTTTAGAACTATTATTTTTGCATCCAACCCAATACTCTGGTTTTTGCATATATTTGGAATGCACATTTAGTTTCAAACAGAAGAATTAGAATATGGATTTGCAGAGGTATTTTACACTGTCATTTATATTTAATGTAAAGATAACACCGTTATTTCTTCAATCTATTATAGTTATAGAATCATAGTCTTACAGCATGGAAACAGGCCCAACTTGCCCACATCGGCCAACATGTGCCATCAACACAAGTCCCACCTACCTGTGTTTGGCCTATATCTATCTAAACCTTTCCTATTAGTAGCTAATTAGTCGTAACGGCAAAGAGCAAGGCATATTGACCGATCAAATCTTTGCCAGACTGAGTAGAGAAATCTATTCAGTCCTATTTCCCCTCTCTTTCCCTGTAAGCGCAATGTGTTTATTTTCCTCAGAAGCTCACCGAATTTCCTTTTGAAATCCTTGATCTGTTCTAATATCGACTGTCGTCATGGGTGTTTTATTGTCATATGTCCCAGATAGAACAATGCAATTCTTTCTTGTAGCAGCACAACAGAATATATAAACAGAGTACACTGTAAACAATATAATAAACGAGAAAATGTTCAGTGTGTGTATATATACATATATACATATACACACATGCACACACATGCACGCACACACACACACAACAAACAATAGTGCAAAAAGACTAAATCCAAGTCTATGTAGTTCAGAGTTTATTTGGAGGTTGTAGTGTTTAATGTAGGGAAGAAGCTGTTCCAGAACAGTTTTCAAGGTCCCGTATCTTCTTCCCAATGGTAGGGGTGAAATGAATGTGAGGCCAGGGTGGTGTGGGCCTCTGATTATGCTGGCTGTCTTTTTTGAGGCAGCAACACCATTAAATCCCTTCGATGGCGGGACGTCAGAACCTGTGATGGACTGGGCAATGTTCACCACTTTTTGCAGTCTTCTTCGTTCCTGGGGCATTCAAGTTGCCGAACCAGGCCATGATGCAACCAGTCAATATGTTCTCTACTGTACATCTCTAGAAGTTCAAGAAAGGCCTCTCTGACATACCGAATTACCGCAATCTTTTCAGGAAGTAGAGACGTTGATTGGCCTTCTTTATAATTGCATCAGTGTGCTGGGTATTGGAAAGATCTCCAGAAATATGCACGGCCAGGAATTTGAGGCTTTTGACTCTCTCCACCATTGTCAATAGACAATAGGTGCAGGAGTAGGACATTCGGCCCTTCGAGCCAGCACCGCCATTCAATGTGATCATGGCTGATCATCCACAATCAGTACCCCATTCCTGCCTTCTCCCCATATCCCCTGACTCCGCTATTTTTCCAAGCCCTATCTAGCTCTCTCTTGAAAGCATCCAGAGAACCTGCCTCCACCGCCCTCTGAGGCAGAGAATTCTACAGACTCACCACTCTCTGTGAGAAAAAGTGTTTCCTCGTCTCCGTTCTAAATGACTTACTCCTTATTCTTAAACTATGGCCCCTGGTTCTGGTTCTATCCCGTCGATAGAGACAGGTTTGTGGAACTAAAAGTGAAAAGCGGAGGCAAGAACATGATTTTTACACACTTTGGTTGCAGAAGCATGCTCTGCTCTTGTCACCCATACACCTTTTCCTTCTGGGCAGTTGATAAAACAGAAATATATCATATTTCTCAATAGGATTTGTGGCATTTAATATATGTTTTTTAATGGGCATAATGGTGTCAAAAAATTATCTTCATTATAAAAAGATTAAAAAAACTTTAGCATGCTCTGAAATATGTTATTTTGAGAATTTTGATGTGACATTTTAAGCATTCAGCAGCAATTAAAATCCTTAGTGTCAATTTTGTTTAATCTGAAATATTGTGGACAATGTTCAAATTATTAATCTTAAATTAGCTGCTTTTTAGAAATTAAATAGTATAGTAACTAATTACATTGATCCAACAGTATTAGAAATATCAGTTTGTCAAATTATGATTTTCTGAAATGCAGCAAATTAATTTTGATATCTAATGGTAGGCATATAATCCTAACTTTTGATTCGTGTTTAACCCTGCTGTGCAAAACATGGTCATTTCAGCTTTTATTTTCTCCTATCTGTGTTATTCGCAATAACTAAGTTTAATTGCGGGGGCTGCAAACTCAATTTAAAGAGTAAACATAAATATTTAATGAGAAGTTATAACTACAATCAACAGCACCACAAGTCCTGCATGTGTTCAGTAAACCATTTAATTGAACTGCATTATCTAACCATGTCTAATTAGTTAGAACATTCAGTAACTAAAGGAAATTGCTTCCTTAAAACCCATCAAATAACATTTCTTTCATTTGAAAGATGACAGCGATTTTGTTTCTGTGCATTGCATTATCTGTGAATCTACTAATCTTGGCATTTAGATCAAAATCTATAAATTTAACTCCAATTTTCTCCACAGTTTTTGATCTGTAATTGCTAACAAAAGCAAATGAATATGAAATTAGTAATCAAAGGTAGACACAAAATGCGGGAGTAAGCAGGACAGGCAGCATCTCTGAAGAGAAGGAATGGGTGATGGTTCGTGTCAAGACCCTTCTTCAGACATTAGTAATTTATTTAGAAATTAGTAATGTTATACTGAAAGTATGCAACTGTAGGAGTTGCAACTCCTTTCATCTTTTCTCTTCCCATCTTGACTTTGTGTCAGCAGACCTCATTCAGTGTTGGTTAGTAAGAACATCTCCTCCTCACTGACCCGCAACAGGTGCGCCTCAAGGCAACATGCTTAGCCCTCTGCTCGACTCTCTTTACACCCATTATTGTGTGGCTATGCATGGTTCCATGCCATTTATACATTTCCCGACACCGCTGTTTTTGGCTGAATCATAGATGGGTGATAAATCAGCATGCAGGAGAAAATTAAAACACCTGGTTGAGTGGTGCCACAACAACCTGATGCTCAACAACAACAGTGGGAGGTACAGCGGTAGGGTTAAAGTGCCAGACCCCGGTTCGATTCTGACTATGGGTGCTGGATGTACAGAGTTTGTACATTCTCCCTGTGACCACGTGGGTTTTCTCCGGGTGCTCCGCTTTCCCCCCACATTCCAAAGGCGTACAGATTTGTAGGTTAATTGGCTTTGGTAAAATTATGAATGGTCCCTAGTGTGTAGGATAGAACAAATGTTCATAGTGATCGTGGTTTGCATGGATTCGGTGGACTGAAGGGCCTGTTTCCGCACTGTATCTCTAAAGTCTACAGAATCAAGGAACAAAAGTCGACAAAATCATTGGCTTCTGAAAGAGGATGTCAGGCATCCATGAGGCAGTTCTTGTTTAGGAAGGAACTGCAGATGCTGGTATACACCAAAGATAGAAAATAGAAACAAAATGCCAGAATAACTGTTATTCAGAATGATTCCGATCAGTCTGAAGAAGGGTCTCAACCCGAAACGTCACTCATTCCTTCTCTCCAGAGATGCTGCTTGAACGGCTGAGTTATTCCAGCATTTTTGTGCCTATGCCAGAATAACTCAGCAGCTCAGGCAGCATCTCTGGACAAAAGAGATGATGCCTGACTTCAGACTCGGACTTCAACCCGAAACGTCGCCTAATCATTTTCTCCAGAGATGCTGCCTGAACGGCTGAGTTATTCCAGCATTTTGTGTCTATCTCAGTTTTTGCTGGTGGGTTGGTGATGGAGGAGTTAACAGCTTCAAATTTCTGAACATTACCGTCACGGTTGACCTGTCATGGGCCCAGAACATAAATGTAATCACGAAGAAGGCACACTAGAGCTTCTACTTTTTTAGATGTTTAGTGAGATTCAGCATGTCACCAATACTCTTGACAAACTTCCACAGATGCCATTTAGAAAGTATCCTGACTGGTTACATCATGGCCCAGTACCGTAATTTCAACACACAGGAATGTCTTCTCTAGCTTCCCACAGTGTTCTCGAATATATCTGACCCGGGAGATCAGATATGTATTTTTTGCACAATTTCTTGTCGTTTTCTTTTCATTGTCTGGTTGAATATGTTTGATTTTTGTATAATTTGTTTTCATGTGTTGTTCGAGTCTCTGTGCCTGTGATACGGTTGCAAGATTTTCATTGTTCCTACACCTCATCGTATTTGTGCACATCACAATAAACTTGGCTGACTTGATGTGGCCAGTGTCTTTTCTTGAAGATTTGTTTAATCTGTGGTCAAGTTGCGCTTGTAATATGCTACTTTTTTTTTCCGTGGAAAAAGACAAGTCTATCTGAGACACACAAGGGTGTTGGAGGTACAAGTATTAGTGAATGTTTAGATGTTGAGGTTATGATATTGATGGTGTCACAGATATTGTCAAAACATTTTTGTTTTGACCATTTATATCAAGTATATTACATTTCTTACAACACTGGAACCAAATCATGGGGCCAGAACCCAGGGCTGATATCTTTTAAGCAAGATTGTTGCATAAGTGTCTTGTTAGCAACCACTAGCCTCTTGCAGGTTGAAGATATCACTGGTTCGTCTATCCTCCATCAGCATACCCAGTCCATGTCAGATTAACTACTTAGAACTTCCACTTCCAGCATGGGTCCGCCATATTTATATAGGTGCTTACTTTCTGTGGAGAGTATAATAGGTATTTATTGTTTAAGTGTGATACTTTCCAATGTTGTTTTATTCAACAACACTTTCTTACTGCTTTGAAAAAAAATGAATAAAACAGTTGATTGGTCAAGATTTGGAACTTGCTTTGAAAAATCCATTACATGCATGTTTTTTGTACACCCTGATTTCCTTAATCACAATGGCTGTAAAAGTATTTGGTGGTGAGATATCCTAAAAGGTGTGTAAAATGGTGTTATAGAAATACAAGTCTTCAGACATACCTCCCTTGATGTCAGTTACTTGTTGATGAGAGACGGGTAGTGGCAGATACTCTCACAGCATTTAAGAAGAATCTAGACAGGCATTTAAATCATCAAGACATAGAAAGCTAGACTGAATGTTGGTAAGTGAGATTAGAGCAGATAGATACTTAACGGTCATCATTGATATGTTGAAATGAAAGCATGTTTCTGTTCTGACTCTTATTCCAATAAAAGAAAATGGTACATTCAAAGGAACCTTGGTGATGAATGGTGGAACATAACGTGTCAATGAAGACACCGTTATTATATTTAAATCTTGCCCTTGGTCGACCTGCAAACTTCCAGAAAAAGTCGTTAAAAATCAACCAGCCTGAGGAGTTCTGGTTGATTTTCTGCTTTATTTGGTGCATAGGTTGATTAAAAACTCCAATTAATCTGCTGATTTTCTTCTGATCAGTATAAAGAATCATATCACACATCCCTGAACTATATAATTCAGTAACAGTACTTGGGGAAATATCACAGAATTATCAGATCATTCTTCCAACATATCTACATTAGATTATTTCAATTTATGGGAACGTAGTCTTTGACACTAACACATCAGGATTTTGAAAAATTGATGTAAATTTATTCATTTTCTCTAACTGTCTTGTCGACCATCAGCTAATTAATACCCAATAATCCTGTACTTTAATGCTCTGTTAAATGCCAGGGTTCTTTAAATGTCCCATTACACATACTGAGAATAATGGCAAATCCTGTTCACTGAATAATTGTGTATTCTCAGAAGAGCCTTAAACCAGATAAAATGTGCTGAGAGAATAGTAATCTTTCTGGTGACAAACCTATTTCCTGCTAAACATTTAAAATAAAACATTACCAAATAATTTAGTGTTAACATTCTCTTGTGTTGAATCCCTAAGTTCAAATAAATTAGAAAAAAGAAAACAGTAGATTAGATGTGTGAAGAAAGAGTGGCCAAATATTCATATGCTATTACAAGGTTCACTTTGTAAACAAAAAAATGAATCATCTGCATTATTTTTTGACTAGGTTTTCTACCTTTTGGGAACAATAGTTTTCGACACCTGCTTCTTTGGAACTAATTTATGTTTGTCTCTTGTGTTGCAATTGCATTCCAATAAACCTTATAAATCAGAAGAAACCAGCTACTAATTAGCAAAGAGGAAACCCAATGAATTAAATACCGAACCATAACCACTTTCTGTTTGTCAATCAAGATACTTTATGAGCCTGGAGCAGAGGTAGTGAAGGAAAGGCAAAGTTTAAATATGTGTAAAACTGTAGAAGGTCATTTCTCAGGGATGAATTCTACATAAAGCAATGTAGGAACAGTATGGAGCGGGGACACAATTTAGATGCCTTGTCTGCATTAATGCAAATAATTTATACGGTAAGGCAAAATAATTATTCAGCTGTAATCCAGTGCAAGCAAATGTGGCTGTTTTGGATTCTTTGTTGGAGTTAGTAAACGCTCCAAATATTGCATCGCATTTCATGACATTAGCCTTGACAAATTTGGTCAATCCCTCAGAGTCCTTTTGATAGCTTTATTTTTAATCTTAATGGGATAGGCAATCTGTTTTCACATATAGAAAGAATAAACTGAATCTAGATGCCACATTGGGTGGGTAATGAAACTTAAAGTAATTCTGATTATTTTCTGATTTTTTCTCTCTGCTACTTGTGACCACAGCTAATGTTATTTTCTATGAAACCAGATATTTGTATATGTAAACTTTATAACTCAACAAATGAAAACGATTAATGGGGAGACTTCTTGTTGACTTATCTGCATACATTTTGTTGGTCACGTAGTTAAGGACGATCAATTGTCAGTATTTTACCTACCTACCTTAGATGGGTAGTAGATAAGTTTAAAATCAATTGGTCGCAACATTCTACTGAAGGTTGACTTGATGATACAGGCATTCCCCAACCTGCATAAGAGGAGACTTATGTAAACCTGTACTTACGTAAACAATTCACAATAGGTGGTCCCGTTTCCAGAATGACCTGTGTTATTGAAACAGGAGGATGGGGTGAGCTTCTCGTCCACTTCAAAGATATAAAAGCGTTGTCCGAGCTCACTGGGAAGGTGAAAGAGAACAAGGGAGGCAGTGAAGAGCAACTCCCAGCCGAGTCACCGAGATCTTCCACAAAGCGCACCAGCAAAACATTCCTCATCAGCTGCCTCGATCTCCACTTCCTCCAGTGGACGTCATCCACCTTAGACACCGAGGAGCAGGCGGTGGAGGGGGAGCGGACAAAGCGACGACCAACAGGAAGAGGTAGCAGCTGACGAGAGGGGAGGTGAGCCCTCACGATGATGGAGCGCCAGAAAGACCTGTCAGTCAGGGGCTACAACGTGAGCCACAACAACAGCATCTCAACAGGGTGGTACAGCAGCTTCTGAAATAGGGCTCACTGGCGCGGACCACCATCAGCAGCTCATTTTAAGGTGAAATTACACAAAGTGCTGAAGTAATTCAGCGGATCAGGCAGCATCTGTGGAGAACGTGGATAAGTGATGATCAGGACCCTTCCTCAGACTGGTTCAGTCGTTTTGTGTATTAACCAACGTCTGCGTTTCTTTGTTTCTACCTAGTGTTAAGGTGATTCAGACGCGTATAATCTGGCTTACGTAAGGAGTTGTAATAACATTGACATGGATCATATATCATTCCTTTTTATGTTAGTTACATTCAACAATATATTGTCTCTTGTTTGATACAGTTTAGCAATTGATCATTACTTTTTATCTTGAACGATTGATCCATATTAGAATGAGTCTTACCCTAGACTATTTGAGTTAATTTATAAATATGTATCTTGGCTGTTTCTAACAATTACTTTAGCCTTGTGAAAGAATGTGTTTAGTTATCTGTGGAGTGTCTAGCTACAATAGTAAACTAGAATAAAATGTCAATTTCATTTCCTGCTGACCACCAAGTTTTTCTCACGGTTGAACATTTCTTATGTGACTGTCATTGATTAATAGGGGTAGGAGATTGCAACCTTCACGTAGTCCACCTTGTTTCGACTAATGCAATCAACCCGACAATGCCAACGCAATGCCAACACCAACAACGGAGAGGTCATCACAGACCTCCATCGCAAGCAATGGCTAACCCCGAACAGAATCCGCACCCTCCATACAAGAACAGCCCATCACCTGCATAAGTGGGGGATGACAGACAGCCCTGCTTGTGATTGGGGACATCCAGACCAGACCATTCCACACATCGTGAATGACTGCTCACTGAGGTTTTTCCCTGGTGGCATCAAAGCCATCCACCCAGCAACTGATACTGTCCTCGCCTGGATGTCTACCTTTGATCTACAACTTTAGGCTGTGAACGCCATACGCAAGAAGAAGATTGATTAATAAATGAAGTAATAGTAAATGTAAGGAATGTTTCGAGAAAAAATAATTGTATGATAACATAGGAAGCACTTAAGGGTCTCTGTGGGTGGATGAATTGTGTTTTTTCATCTTTGTCTAGAGACAAGCTAACTTAGTGTCTCCTAAACAAATGAACCCAATATGGCAAACATATGTCAATGAATTTTGATGAGATAGAAAGGTAGGGCAGGGAGGCTTTGCACCATTGTAGAAGAAAATAATCTTGTTAGCATAACAGAGTAGGAGTAGGAGTTCAGTCTGGTGTTGTTGATTTTACACAGAAACTGAGGAGACTGCCACGGAAACTGAACCAGAAACAGGTGCCAAAATGAATTCCTTCATGTAAGCAATACATCCAAGAAGCTTTTACACACGTCAAGTCCCTCAGTATACACTGGAGGAATGGCATTATACTGTGTCCATACCAAACTTCAGTATGTCCATCAACACTTTTTTTGGATCTTGGAATGCACCAGATTGAATCACTTTGGCTGTGGACAGCACCTTGCAGTGGAGGAACAGAAGGTTCGAGGCATCTGAAAGTGCATTTTGTTTCCTAGCAGCAATTGAAGTTTGTCTCATTCCATGCAGGCAGTACTACCTGACTCATTTATGGTTAAAGGAGATCTTCCATACAACCTTTCTGTAATGAAAAGATGGTACTGCATTGTTTAACTGAGTTGAACATTCTGTAGCAACATGGCCAGCACTATCTATTGCAATAGCATGCAGTGCTGTACAAACTCAGTGGATCAGGTAGTATCTGGGGAGAGAATGGACAGGCGACGTTTTGGGTCGGCACCTTTCTTCAAACTGATGGGAGTGGAGGATGTGGGGGAAGAACTGTAATAGAGAGGTGGGGTCGGGACAAAGTCTGGCAAGTGATATGGATACAGGTGATGGGGTGGAATAAATAACAAAGGCTAGAGATGAAAAGGAGATGAAACAATGACAGACGAAAGGAAGGGTGAAATGTAAAGCTGGAGAGAGGGATGTGCCTGGAGCAGATAGAATGATTCAGTGTTGCTGTACCTGAATATGCAAAGCTTCATGGCAGCTACATGTAAAGATTGCCATGGGGATGAGAACTGTTGGTATATTCCTCCCCTTTTTGGAAATGTATTTACAATGTCTAGATAAAAAGAACAATAGCTCAGTTGACTTCTCCAGCTCAAGTGCAGGGAATGCACCACACTGTGCTTAATACATCCCAATCCTGGTTTCTGCTTCACCCTGGTTATCTGCTCCATCCAATTCTTAGTCTCAGAACCGTGGTTACAACATCTTCAGAGAAGCAAACCTTACAAGTAAGATTAATGAGCAATCTTACTTGTCAGAATGACCAGTTAGGAAAGATCGTGGCCTTTCATTTAATACGATTCACTTTGGCCCTGCGACCAGTTCTGACTCAGTCAAGATGGTCATTAATCTGAAGATTGTTCTCATCAATTCCACTGCCAGGCACATCAACTTTCTGTGACACACATCCTTCCTGGTGGTTTCGGTGAAAGATCCAACATCAAGACAAGACCAAGACGGGAAGGCAGCATTATTTTCAGTGCCTAAAATTGGGTTTAAACTCATTCACAAGCATGGTCTTTTCAATAAAATATATATATTTGCAAACAATATTCTTATATTCTTATTGTGAACACATTAAAGCACCGAGCTTCTTAATGTCAATTGTTGCAATTACAGAGGGAAATCTTTTAAAAGTAATGCACATTTTTCTCTTGCACCAAAATTTTCATTTTCTTTAAAACTAATGGGCATTCATTTTAACCAGCCTCCAGCATCTGTCATGGCTTCATTATCTTTAAAACCAAAGGACATTCATTTTATCAAGCCCACAGCAACTGTTGTCTCTGGTGCCTCTATTTTACTGTTCTTCTGCAAAGTCTCTTCAAGGTATGCCCTCTTTGAACAAGTTTTCCTCCTCCTTCTTTACCGTTCGGTGCACACATTTTCCAGTGCTAAACAACTTATTCCCGAGCGTTCAAGAAGGAACTGCAGATGCTGGAAGATCGAAGGTACACAAAATTGCTGGAGAAACTCAGCGGGTGCAGCAGCATCTATGGAGCGAAGGAAATAGGCGACGTTTCGGGCCGAAACCAGACTGATGGGGGGTGGGGGGGGAGAAGGAAGGAAAAGGTGAGGAGGAGGAGCCCAGGGCGGGCGGACTTATTCCCGAGTGTGTTTACATTTATAGACATCGATCTTCACACACCATTACAAATGAGTAACTATCTTAAAATACATGTAAGATGGGACGAAATTAATTAGCTCATTTAATTTGCAAAATTATTTGCCAGAATTACTAAGAAACCGACTTGTGATTGGAGTTTTTGAACATTGTTTGCTTCAAGGGAAGCAGTTCCACACAGCGTGCCCAGTTCAATATCTTGGTTAAAGTGGCATTGATAGAGCATCAGCCTAGATACTAATAGTGCTACACCCAGAAGTAAAAGTGCTACTGACTGAGACGAGTTGACAATTTATGTGCATGTCTTCCTTCTGCAAATACATTACAGTTGAATTTCAGTCTTCAAAAGTATGCATGCCATACTTACCAGAACAGTGAACAGTCTGAGAGCATTGATTATGAAAGTGTTGTATAACACTGCTTTAAGGATCATATTTCATCTGCATTCATCATGGACAGTTTCTTGCCAGCTGTTAACAGGCAACTGAATCATCCTCTTACCAACTAGAGAGCAGTCCTCTCCTCGCTTCTACCTCATTGGAGACCTTCGAACTGCCTTTATTCGGACATTACTGGATTTTATTGTGCACTAAACATAGCCTTTATCATGCATCTATACACAGTATACGGCTTGATTATAATCGTGTATAATCTTTCCTCTGACTGGTATCATGAAACAAAAAGATTTTCAACGTACCTCATTACACGTGACAATAGTAAACTAAAGTAAACTAAAATTCCAGTACACAAACCTTTTCAATTTGTATAGGAACTTTCTGTTTTGTAAAGAAAGGCCAGAGTAATTAAAAACGTCATACCCAAATGATATTGGCATGAGAAATATCATGGTGAGAGATTTTCATCAACGATCACACAGGTTACAAGTTGCATGCATAAGCACGGCAAAAAAAACCAAAGGAAGGGGGGAAATATGTTTATGGAGGTTGCAGAAAGCAACATTTGCAGTTCTAACATCTGAATTTTGTGTTAAGAAATAGATAGTCGAAGATTAGAAGGTAAAATATGGGTAAATATTGAAAAGTTCAGAATGTGTTTGATTTTAATTCTTCATTTATGCATAATATTTTGTCATATTTTATGGTTATTACAGTACAATAAAACTCAAAAATTCATGCATGCTTGGGATCCTTAGTGGTGTTGGATTGATGGATTTTCCAAACCATTGGATGTTAGTACATAATACCCCAGAACATTTATGATTCACTTTTTTCAGATTACAAAGTATTGTGGTGGCATCCGGTGGTTGGGCCGCGAGCTACACGAACCCTCAGCAGTCGCTGGTGCGGTCAAGTGACTTGGCAATGGGAGGGAGAAGTTGTCATGGGGTGTAGGGGTGTGTCCTGGGATATATAACGATCCGTGGGACAACCCTCTCTCTCTTCTCTCTCTCTTACTTCGAGCTGACCAGCTCTCTTCTCCCCAGGGGTGAGTGTCCTTCCACCTCAGCAGGGGCTCAGCTCGAGCCCACGAGGCAACAGCCTCGCAGCAGTAACAACAACTTTATGTTAGAGGACCAACGTGCATGTATAACAAACCTATTATGCCTGAATAAAGTAACCCATTTGTTCATCATGTTTGGTGCCTCTACAGTATTTAAATAAATTTTCCTGGGAACATGGTAAGTTTAAAGAGAGTGCAGAAATTGCATGCCCTGGTAAGTATCGGGTAATACAGGAACCCCAGACCCCATCCGTACGTGTAGGAATACCAGCTCTCCTGAGTGTCCGGTCAGGTGCGGGAATATCAGCCTCGGTAAGTGTCCAGTCAGTGCAGGAAAACCAGCTCTGGTGAGTGTCAGTTCATTGTGGAAACCCCAGGGCCCTGAGCAGTTTTGTGGGAGTACAAGAAACAACACTCACGATTCAGATGCCAAACCATAAGGATTTTTCAATAGGCAGACTGCAGGTTATCAGAATTTTACTGTTTTAAAGCAATGAAATGAGCCTCTGCCTTTGTAAGTACTTGAGTACATTAACAGTTTGAATATCAGAAAATTATAATATCTTTGTCACATGTCTGCTATTCCCTTACATTTGGAACTGTTAGTGTGGCCTCCTCTACATCTGTGAGATCAATCATGGACAGGGTGGCTGTTTTGTGGAGTACCTGCACCCTGACCACAATGGCCATCTTGAGCTTTTGTGTAGATGACATTCCAACTTCACTTCCCATCCCACACTGACCTTTCTGTTCTCCACTGCCACAGTGAAATTAGACAGAAGAACGGCATTTCATTTTCCATTTGGATAGCCTACAAGCCCAATGATAGGAACACTGAATCTTTCAATTTCAGGTAACTCTCCTCCCCGAGTGCTGTTCCCACTCCAGTCGGTTGGGAATAGTATTGGGTAGGTTAATGGGACAGAAGGATGATAAATCCCCTGGGCCTGATGGTCTGCATCCCAGGGTCCTCAGGGAGGTGGCTCTAGAAATAGTGGACGCATTGGTGATCATTTTCCAATGTTCAATAGATTCAGGATCAGTTCCTGTGGATTGGAGGATAGCTAATGTTATCCCACTTTTCAAGAAAGGAGCGAAGAAAACGGGGAATTACAGACCAGTTAGCCTGACTTCGGTGGTGGGAAAGATGCTGGAATCAATTATTAAAGAGGTGATAATGGGGCATGTGGATAGCAGTAAAAGGATTAGTCCAAGTCAACATGGATTTATGAAAGGGAAATCATGCTTGACTAATCTTCAGGAATTTTTTGAGGATGTGACAAGTAAAATGGATGAAGGGGTGCCAGTGGATGTAGTGTATCTAGACTTTCAGAAAGCCTTTGATAAGGTCCCGCACGGGAGACTAGTGACTAAAATTAGAGCACATGGTATTGGGGGTAGGGTGGTGATATGGATAGAAAATTGGTTGGCAGACCGGAAGCAAAGAGTAGGAGTGAACGGGTCCTTTTTCAGAATGGCAGGCAGTGGCGAGGGGAGTGCCGCAAGGCTCGGTGTTGGGGCCGCAACTGTTTACCATATATATTAATGATTTGGAAGAGGGAATTAGGAGCAACACTAGCAAGTTTGCGGATGACACAAAGCTGGGTGGCAGTGTGAACTGTGAAGAGGACGTTAGGAGGTTGCAGGGTGACCTGGACAGGTTGAGTGAGTGGGCAGATGCGTGGCAGATGCAGTATATAGCAGATGCGTGGCAGGTGCAGTATAATATAGATAAATGTGAGGTTATCCACTTTGGCGGCAAAAACAAGGGGGCAGATTATTATCTCAATGGAGTTAGGTTAGGTAAGGGGGAGGTGCAGCGAGACCTGGGCGTCCTTGTACTTGTCACTGAAAGTTGGCTTACAGGTACAGCAGGCAGTGAAGAAAGTTAATGGAATGTTGGCCTTCATAACAACAGGATTTCAGTATAGGAGTAAAGAGGTTCTTCTGCTGTTGTATAGGGCTCTGGTGAGACCACATCTAGAGTATTGTGTGCAGTTTTGGTCTCCTAATTTGAGGAAGGACGTCCTTGTGATTGAGGCAGTGCAGCGTAGGTTCACGAGATCCCTGGGATGGCAGGACTGTCATATGAGGAAAGATTGAAAAGACTAGGCTTGTATTCAATGGAGTTTAGAAGGTTGAGAGGGAATCTTATAGAAACATAAAATTATAAAGGGACTGGACAAGCTAGATGCAGGAAAAATGTTCCCAATGTTGGGCGAGTCCAGAACCAGGGGCCACAGTCTTAGAATAAAGGGGAGGACATTTAAGACTGAGGTGAGAAAGAACCTTTTTCACCATGAGAGTTGTGAATTGATGGAATTCCCTGCCACAGAGGGCAGTGGAGGCCAAGTCACTGGATGGATTTAAGAGAGAGTTAGATAGAGCTCTCGGGGCTAGTGGTGTCAAGGGATATGACGAGAAGGCAGGCACGTGTTATTGATAGGGGACGATCAGCCATGATCACAATGAATGGTGGTGCTGGCTTGAAGGGCCGAATGGCCTCGTCCTGCACCTATTCTCTATGTTTCTATAGTTCAGTCACTTTCTCTCTTTGTTCGCCTTTTCCATTCGCTCTTCTCCGCATCCACTTGGTACCTAGACATGTTAGCCTCCATCATTAGTTCCTTGTGTCCATCACTCACACGTTTCTATTGGGTTTTTTTTCCTCTCTTACCCTACCCTTTCTAACTGCTGTCATGCCTGGATCAAATTACCCATCTACCTTCACTTGTACGGCTATACTTATAACTCACCACCTCACTGGCACATATAGGGTAGATAGTCAGAATCTCTTTCCAGGGTGTAAATGTCAAACTCTAGAGGGCATAGCTTTAAGGTGAAAAGGACAATGTTTAAAGGGCACATTTTTACATAAACGACGGCAGGTGCTTGGAATACGCTGCCAGGGATGGTTGGTTCCTGGAAGGTGCTATTGTAGGTGATGGTTGAGGTAGATGTCATAGTGGCGTTTTGAGACTTTTAAATAGGCACATGGATAGGGAGGGAGTGGAGGGGTATGGGCTATGTGCAGGCAGATGAAATTATTTTAACTTGTCATGTTCGGCACAGACATTGCGCTTTTCTTATTTCTGTTTCTATCTCAAGTACCCTCTTCTATCAAGGTCATGCAGTGCAAGGTTCATCAGGACACTCGTGAAAAATGGTTGAACATTACTGGAGTAAAGTCCTCCTTCATGCCTTTGGAAATGTGAAATGGTGTTGAATTGTTACTTCTGGGGAGAATGAGATCCATTGTGAGTTATGGAAGTGGCAAATTCACTAGTAATTCCTGGGACAGCTGAACTTGGCGTGCATGACCTAGTGTGCTTTCCTGTTGACCGTGCCGTAGGTCTTCGTCGGGTCGAAAACAGCCTCACCGTGTACTACTCAGTGCATTTTTCCTGAGCCTGTCTAATCGAGAAACCTTGTGGCTAATGCTGCAGCCTGGTCTGAAGCCACACAGAGCCTTTGAGATGGAGTTATCAGATGGTTAAGGATGACCTTGCACAAATCTTGACAGCCATGGATAAGGGGAGCGATAGTTTCAACAGTTTGTTTTGTTACCTTTGTTTTTGAAGTGGGAAGAGGCTACTGTGAAGTCATGGCATAGTCTCTTCCTCCCAAATGCTGGTTCGGATGTCATGGGTACATCCAGAGACTCAGGACAAGCTACTGTGAGTTCAGCAGAAAGCCTGCCCATGCCAAATGCCTTGCCAGAGCTGGCCTTGCAAATTGCTTTATTGGCCTCTTCCAGAGATGGGGTGGGTCAAGGTCATCAAGAATTAGCTTCTGTGAGAGAGCCTGTTGAGGAAGTTGGAGAAATGTTCCGTCCAATGCACAATAATGCTTCTGGTGTCTTTAGTCAAGGTGGTGCTATTGGAGGGGAGGGATGAGGTAATGCTGGACTTTGGTGGGGTGGTTGGGGTGGCTGTAAGCAAACTGAAAAATTGATTTGAGTCAACGTAATGTATATATACGATATATATCTTCAATTATTGTTGTTGAAAAAATTAAATTAAATTAAATAGGAGAATTTGACATAAGACTACAGACTCCTATGTATTGACAGAGAAGGAGGAAACATCAACAGCTGGAAGTAAAATTTGGAAGAAAACAGGAAGCAGAAACTATATTTAGCTGTAACATTAATAAGAAAATCTTACTGAATAGTTCTAATTTTATTGCACCAAGCCTTAAATATATCTTTAAATTGTGCTTTCTGACCCGAAATGTAGGTAATTATATAAATATGGGGCAAAACACAATTGAACAGTGAAATGTTTGCAGTAATTTATTTTGGAGACTTGTTTCTTTATGTTTTAAATATAATTATTTGAATGTTTGGAAAGAGCAAACAAAAAACTTTTCATAGATCTAAGCCTTTAATATTCTTACATTGGCATGTTTGATAGTAATATCTTTCTTTATCAATATGAACTACTTCATTGTAGAGACACAAGAATCAGCAGATGCTGGGAGATTTAATGAATCATCTAACAACCTCTGTTTCACATCTTCCTTTCACTTCTATATACAGGCTCTCTTCCCTTTACACTCAAATGCAGGGTCTCGACCCAAACTGTCGACCATCACTTTGTCTCCATAGACGCTGTTTGATGAGTTGAGCCATTTTGTTTGCTACTTCACTGACAATGTTGATGTCTGCAGAAAAAGTGACCCAAGGACTATAGATAATAAAGAATTCATTTATCTAAAACTTATAAATGTAGCGTATCCATTCTGTTGAAATCTTTCTTCAATATATTCTGTGATATTAAGAATCACTGATGTGTGTAAATTTACTGCTGCTGATGATGCAATTTCAAATACGAAAATGTGGTGTTCAACTACAATGTTTGAAAGGTTGCAGATACTTCATTACCTTGTTTGATTTAACAATTCTTTTTTAATAAGCTTAGAATATGGAGAGTACCAAGAGCAGGCTATTCACCAAGTCTATTTCACTAGGGAGCAGTGAGTGTACTGCTGTTTTTGTCAGATAACAAGGCAATAACATAAGCTTTCATAGTTTAGATAAATTGGCATCACTGAATGGAATAACCTTGTGAGTACCAAACTTCCACAGCAATTGCAGGGCATTTTCCCTACGTATTAGAAATTGTCACTCTTAACTAACCTGCAGCAATAGTTATATTTGCAGGGAAGCATTTTCCCGTAAACATAATCAGTTGAATAATGCTGTGTGTATAAGTATTACAGAACTTCAAATCAACCATATATCCAATGGAAGATAATAGTGGTCGGATTTTTCAATGTGTGTTATTTTAATATTGACAGTAGCCCAGTCATTTATTTGTTCTAGTGGCAGTAACTTTGATTAGGAAAGCCACGTTTTGATGGATGTTTTTTGTAAGGCAAGTTGTTTGATGTTTAAATTTATTGCACATTTTAACGTGGAGCACACAAAAAAGTGGTGGTGACCAAAGTCCCCTTGGACCTCCAAAATGCTGATCGCAATGCATGTTTCTGGAATGAATTGCGCTCAGTACCAAGTTTATGAAGGCATGAGGATGGAGTGAAAACTGAAAGCTTGATTCAAATGTACGGAATGGGGACATTGTGAGATTGCAGGTTGGTGCATGCATTGACTAAGTGTGACATAACTGAACACTCTGAAGGACTATTAAAGACCTCACCAGTGCTTTTCAAATAAATCATCAACTACATCCAGCCTTGTTTCTGTTTCATTTCTTCTGATAGTTAATATGATTGCAAGAGAGGAAATGGCAAACATTGAGGAACTTTCTGGTGATTTGAAGGCTTTTTCACAAACCAATGGCTTCTGGAAATAGGTGCATTATTAAACATTCTTCTTGCTTTGAAGTATTACTGAGAAAATTAGCCAGTGGTACACAAATCAGAACAGGCTATTGTAAAAGAGGCGCAAGGAACTGCTTGTTGCTGGTATGACCAAAACACAAAAGTTCTGGAGGAACTGGCAGGCAGCATCTGTGTGGGGGAATGGATAGACGACTTTCTGGGTCAGGTCGAGATCCTCAATCAGTCTGAAGGGTCCAAATCCAAATTGTTGCCTGTCCAGACCCTCCGCAGATGCTGTCTAACCCACTGAGTTCCTCCAACACGCTCTGTTTTGGCTGTTTGGAGGGAGGGGGACTGAGAGAGAACTGGATTAGGGCTGGGTAAGAAGAAAAGGGAAATGGATTATCTGCAATTTAACAATATTTGCATTTTTATTACTTCAAAAAGGATTCCTCATTCAAAGTTGTGACATGCTGTAGCTAATACTGACACTTTAGAGTGGACCAAGAAGTGCATCATGGCTGCCAATTGTCAAGGTAACATTTTACTTTCTGGCTTCTTCCAGGATGGAGCTGGAGATATCCTGCGATTTCCCATCAACTCTTGAGAGGAAAGTCACAAGCACAGTGTATAAAAGGACTGCTAATTACATTTTTATTGTTGCTTTAGACTAGCATGTTGACTGCATGGCTCTCCTCGGAGTGCAGGCTTACCCCACGTTGCAGAGTTCCATGGATTGTACACCCATCATTTTGCAAATATTGCATTGCTGGATGCTCAGTTGTTGCGTCGCTAGCAAATTTTGCATATCTGTATTTTTGTTTATACTTCAATAAATAGCAGATATGTTACTGTAACCACTAATGCGCCATGAGAAAGAAGATCTATCTGTGGTTCGTTGACGAGGTCGAGGAAGATGCTTTTTTACATTTCAAATAATGGTAATAGACCGAAAGAATAGAAGAGTTTTAGAGCAAAGATGACCAAAGGATTTATAATGAGGAAATAAACAGGACATCAGACTAGGAGAGCTACAATTGAGCAAAAAGAAAGGGTAAAGTGTAAATAAAGGCTGCCTAGAAGATGAAACGGGAGAAAGTAGAAAATTGTTATTGTTAAATACATGTAAATGTATTTCATCCAGTTGTCCTAATAAAATAGAGTACATGAACAATATCATCATAGTGACATTCAGCAAAGAAACTTTAATAATATCATCATAGTGACATTCAGTGAATTTTCATTGAAAAAGTGCTTTACATAATTTAGTTCCCAACCAAGCATATAGTGGGTTAACATGATGACTAAACGGAGCAAAATCACTGTGTGGAAAAAAATTTGCCATTCCTTTCAGCATTGGCCCCAGAGTCCAGTCCAGTCGGTCTTTCCAATGTCCAATGTGTCATTTTTCAGCATTGGCCCATAGTCATCTGTACTTTGGCATTTCAAGTGCTTATTTAGGTGTTTCTTAGATGTTATGAAAGCATTGTTCAAGATAGCAATGATAATAAATGTTTTGTGGTACTCAATGACTGGATGCAGTTTATAATCTATTAGTTTAATTTTGGAAGGTGGTAGGGAGAATATTTGATGAAATGAAAAAGATTGCAGCAAGTGTGTTTAGACCAATACAATATGGGTAGCTATAGAACATGGCTTTTCCGTCATAAGGAACAGAGCCCTTATGTAACATGGGGACTGCCGGTACAGGCTAGTTGACCAGTTGTCAAGAAAGTTGTGGAATCCACCATTAGGGAAGCGGTAACTACCATCCTTGGCAATCATGGTATAATTAGACGGAGTTAGCAATGGTTTTATGGGAAATAAATTGTATTTTACAGAACTAATAGAGTTTTTGAGATTGTAACATGCGGTATAGATTAAGTGGAACTGGAGTCTCAAATGCCATGTGATAAAGTGCCACATAAAAGCTTATTAAGGAAAATACGAGCCACATGTTCTGCTGCTGTAACATGTTAGTATCAATAGAAAATTAGTTACAGTAATGAAAAGAAAGGATAGGATAAATTAGTTATTTTGGGGTTGGCCAGCCATTTTGAATGTGGTAGAGAAATTATCAATCATTCCATGGAATCAGCTGTTCACAACATATAATAACAAATAACAATACCCAATGTAATATATCCAAAGTAAGCTGCGGGGAAGACTAACTGAGATATATACTTGTTAATGAGCAAGAACGTGACAAATAAAGCATAATGTCATCATGTGGAGAAGTGAGGTTGCTTATTTTGAAAGTACGAAAAGAAAATCAATATTTCTGAAATTAAGTCAAAGAGAAGTACTGCACAAAAAGCTACTTCAGCCCACTAATCACTGAGCACTCATTTTTACACTATCCATACATTAAAACACGTTATTCTCCACAGGTTACTTTCAACCCCCCCTCGATCTTACCTATCAATTTTTATCACATGATTTTTACAGTCTGAATGCATATACATCAGGTATTACCAATTTCATCAAGAAATGCATTCACGTCTACCTTCCAACAGAGCTAGTTAGGTCTATCGAAACCAGAAACCTTATATGAACAGGGAGACTTACAAGAACGATGACCGAGCATTGTACAAGAATGCCAAGTATAATCTCCACAAGTGCATCAGGGATGCCAAGAGAGGATTCCAAAACAAACTGGAGGCTCAATTCAATCAAGTGGCTGCCAGTTGACTGGTGGAGCCTGAATACAGGCTGTAAACCGGGGCGATCTCTGGCGATGACACATCTCTACCAGATGCCTTTTACATCTGTTTTGATCAGGCAAACAAAGCTCCACTAAGGCTGAATGCCCATTCCCCCAATGGCTCTGTTCCCAACAGACCAGCTTTACAAGGGTAAGCTGGGAAAGCAGCTGGTCTGGATGGAGTCCCTGGACAGGTTGTGCACTGATTAACCTGCCAGTCTTTGCCAATATTTTCAGCCTCTTACTTTAACAGTCTACTCTCCCCATCTTCTTCAGTGAAATTCCATAATTCCAGTTCTTAATAAAAGTAAAGTGACCTGTCTCAATGAGTACCACACAGTAGCTCCAATATTGCCTATAAGGACTATTTTGAAACATTTCCACAAATGTGGGCCATAACCAGTCTTCCAGACAATCTAAACCCCTTGTAATTTGCATGCAGGAAAAATAGATCTGTGGTTGACACCATTTCTCTTGCACTATATTTAACTCTGGATCACCCAGACAATAAGAACACTATGTCAGGATGCTATTCTGTGACTACAGCTCAACCTTCAACACCATAATATTGAATAAGGACCGGAGAACTGGAGAGGAGGGAGTCGACGACGGCAGCAGATGCTGAACAAAGGAACGGTGAGAACAGAGGGTTTTACCTTCTGCGCCCTCAAGGTCGGCTATGGGAGGCACCCCAGGGCACGATGGCTGAAGGTGGCCGGGTGAGGACAGGGACAATGCTATGCGAAACGATCCGGATGGAGGCGATAGCTACAACAGGCCTTTACATCCAGCTGCAACTGGGTCTTTGGAAATGCTGTCAAAACCTAGCAACTCTTGCATATGGACTAAGTGGGTTGTTTCTATACATTCTATACGTCCGCGTTTTTATTATTTTTTGTCTATGTTTCTATGTAGTTTTTGTTATTTTTTGTTGGGGTGTGTGTGTGGGGGGGGTGGGAGGGAGGGGGAAACTTTTAAATCTCTCCCTGCACGGGAGACCCGACCTTTTCTTGTCGGGTCTCCGTTATCGTTGGGGCTGCAACAAGGAGCGGCCTCCAACAGGAAGAGACCGGGGACTCTGGTGCCGACGACTCACCGTCACCGTCGCGGGGCTGGCCGAGTCCAGAGCGGGTGGAGCGGTGGAGGAGCGCTGCTGCTGCGGCCCGACCTCCGGAGATTCAGAGGCTTCAACTGCAGGTCTGGTGGACGGCGGCACCGGGAGCCCGCGGGTCCCTGGAGGGAGACCGCTTTTCAGGGCTCTCGCAACGGCGACTTCTCCCGCCCGATTTGTGGGATTGAAGAGCTCCTGGAGCGGGGCCTGACATCACCGCCCCGCGCGGCTTGGAATGGCCACGGGACTCTGCGAGCGCACGCCGGGGGCTCCAACACCAAGACCCGGTGTGCGACCTCGCACCACCCGGCGTGGCTTTAATGGCCGCGGGACAATTGCCATCGCCAGCCGGGGGCTTTGACTTTGACTCTGACATCGGGGGGGGGGGGGGGGGGGGGGGGGGAGAGTGCAGTGGAGAGAGAAGTTTTTTTTGGCCTTCCATCACAGCGATGTGATGGATGTTTATGTAAATTATGTTGTGTCTTGGGTCTATTTGTTTGTAATGTAATGTATGGCTGCAGAAACGGCATTTCGTTTGGACCTCAAGGGGTCCAAATGACAATTAAATTGTATCTTGTATCTTGTATCTTGTAATTGGAATGTGTGCCAATAATCCTTCTGATCTGCATGCAAAAATGATATTTCGCTGTAGCTTGGTAAATGTGATAATAAAGAACCATTGAATTAACGTCAGTAAGATGAAATAATTGGTTGTTGACCTCAGGAAGCGATGGGGTGAACATAATGTCACAGAGCTGGTGTGAGGGTTGACGACTTCAAGTTCCTAGGCATCTATATCAAGCAGCAACCCAACCTTCACACTGATGCAGTGATCAAGAAAACACAACGATGTATTTATTTTCATAAGTGGCTGAAAAGATTAGGCATGTCCATTCAGATTCTCTCCAATTTCAGCAGCAGCACTAGAAAATATTTTGATGGAATGCTACTCAGCCCGGTACGGTAACTGTTCTCTTGACCACCTGAATCTGCAGAGAATGGTGAACACAGCCCAGTCTTATCACAGGTCGGTCACTTTCTTCTAGCCAGTCCATCTTTATGGTGCGTTGCATCATGAAGGCTGGGTCTATTGTCAAGGATGCCTGCCACCCTGAGCAATCCCTTTTCTTTATTGTGCAGCAGCAGAATGTTTTGCTCATAAATATACTGTTTTACTCTGTGAGCTTCAAGTGACCAAGGAATTACATTGTACCCTGGTGCATGGGACAACAGACTAATCTGAATCATCTACACAGGACCAATTTACATTGGCCATTTAATCATCAAGCCTTTCGGAGAGCATCTGGAGGAAAACCATGCAGGGAAGAACATAAAATTTCTATATAAATAAATAGCACTGGAGGTCGAATTAACCACTATCCACGTATCACTGTGCTGTCCAAAGTCGTATATATTCAGAGATGTGTGTGTGTACCTTTACATTCAAGAGACAGAAAGTTAATATAAAAGTATATCTTGGAGGGCAAATGATATGCATAATATTTTTTGCCTGAATATAAAGATAGTCGTGTATGGCCAATTCGAAATATTGTGTTTAGTTTTGCGCCCCCTGCTATGCGAATTATGTCTTTGAGTTGAAAAGGATGGAGAGAAGATTTAAGAGCATGTTGCCATGACTCAAGGGTCTGAGTTATGGGGAGAGAATTGGGCTAGCCAGGACTTTATTCCTTAGAACGTAGAAGGCTGAGGGATAATCTTACAGAGGTGTGTAAAATCATGAGGGGAATAGATAGGATAAATAAACAAAGATTTTTCCCAAGGTAGGGGAATCAAGAACTAGAGGGCATAGGTTTAAGGTGAAGAGGAGAAAGATTCAATAGGAACCTGAGGAGTAACTTTTTCTCACAGAACGTGGTGGGTATATGAAACAAGATGCCAGAGGAAGTAGTTGTGGTGGGTACATTAACAACATTTAAAACACATTTGGACTGGTGTATGGACAGGAAAGCTGTAGAACATTATAGGCACACATGAGCAAAAGAGACTTGCTTAGATTGGGTATCTTTCTCTTACTCTATATCGTTGCCAGGTTGCAAGTTTTTGGTATCTCAAATTAATGTTTGGGCAAATGAAGAAGAAAGTAGGGCTAGTCTGCTTATTCCACTCGGTTTAATTGAAGGCTGCGATTGAGCAGAAAGCAAGCTATGAAATCATGAATTCATTATGATGACATTGTAACTTTGATTTTGGGCCCAATATAGGAACTATCCAATATTGCTGGGTGGTGGTGGTTATAACAAATATGTTTATTATAACCATATAACAATTACAGCACGGAAACAGGCCCTCGGCCCTACAAAACCGTGCCGAACAATTATTTTCCCTTGGTCCCACCTGCCTGCACTCATACCATAACCCTCCATTCCCTTCTCATCCATATGCCTATCCAATTTATTTTTAAATTATACCAACGAACCTGCCTCCACCACTTCCACTGGAACCTCATTCCACACCGCTACCACTCTCTGAGTATAGAAGTCCCCCTAAACATCTGTCCCTTAATTCTGAAGTCATGTCCTCTTGTTTGAATCTTCCCTATTCTCAAAGGGAAAAGCTTGTCCACATCAACTCTGTCTATCCCTCTCATCATTTTAAAGACCTCTATCAAGTCCCCCCTTAACCTTATGCTCTCCAGAGAATAAAGACCTAACTTATTCAACCTTTCTCTGTAACTTAGTTGTTGAAACCCAGGCAACATTCTAGTAAATCTCCTCTGTACTCTCTCTATTTCGTTGACATCCTTCCTATAATTGGGCGACCAAAATTGTACACCATACTCCAGATTTGGTCTCACCAATGCCTTGTACAATTTTAACATTACAGCCCAGCTTCTATACTCAATGCTCTGATTTATAAAGGCTAGCATACCAAAAGCTTTCTTTACCACCCTATCTATATGAGATTCCACCTTCAAGGAACTATGCACGGTTATTCCCAGATCCCTCTGTTCAACTGCATTCTTCAATTCCCCTACCATTTACTATGTACGTCCTATTTTAATTTGTCCTGCCAAGGTGTAGCACCTCACATTTATCAGCATTAAACTCCATCTGCCATCTTTCAGCCCATTCTTCCAAATGGCCTAAATCACTCTGTAGACTTTGGAAATCCTCTTCATTATCCACAACACCCCCTATCTTGGTATCATCTGCATACTTACTAATCCAATTTACCACACCTTCATCCAGATCATTGATGTACATGACAAACAACAAAGGACCCAACACAGATCCCTGAGGCACCCCACTAGTCACCTGCCTCCAACCCGACAAACAGCCATCCACCATTACCCTCTGGCATCTCCCATTCAGCCACTGTTGAATCCATCTTGCTACTCCTACATTTATACCCAACAGTTGAACCTTCTTAACCAACCTTCCATGAGGAACCTTGTCAAAGGCCTTACTAAAGTCCATATAGACAACATCCACTGCTTTACCCACGTCAATTTCCCTAGTAACCTCTTCAAAAAATTCAAGAAGATGAGTCAAACATGACCTTCCAGGCACAAATCCATGTTGACTGTTCCTCCTCTGGTTCTCCTCTGGTTAACTCTTACTGCATGCATCCAGTTGTGTAACGCTTTAAACACATGTCAAGCAATCTATTTGGTTGATGTGGGCGTTGTGGTTAAATAGTGCAAAGTAAAAGATTTTGAGGCATTTGCAAGACCAAGATGTACAGTACTTCTGCAGGGAAGTAGGTGACCTCACATCAATTACTGAGTGTATCTTCATTGTTCTAATTCCACCACAAACCTCAGATGCCATTTAATTCTTCACCACTTAATTACCAACAATTTTTATAAATTGGGACCAATGTTTAAGATTCGTATGGCCCAATACCCCTGCAAATACTTTGAAATGATCAAATTCGGTTAGCAGAGAATCATGTTGGTGCGTTCGAGTTAGATTCGAAGTGTTGTATTTCTCTAAGATTTCGCCAAACTGCTCCCGCCATCATAAAATTTAAGGTTTTACTTCAGAATTTAGAGAGTCAGGCCCTTCGGCCCACAGAGTCCATGCCGAACAGTGATCACCCTGTACACAAGCACTATCCTACACACTAGGGACAATTTACATAAGCTAATTAACCTACAAACCTGTATATCTTTGGAGAGTGGGAGGAAAACCAGAGCGCCTGGAGAAAATCCACTCGGTCACAGGGAAAGCGTACAAACCCCGTACAGACAAACCCCCATAGTCGGGATCGAACCCGGGTCTCTGACACTGTAAAACAGCAACTCTACTGCTGTGTTATTGTGCCGTCCTGTTTTGAACTGTTTGAACTTTAGCTACTTGCCTTGGTCAAGCTTCTTCATTTTAATAGGTTGAAGAGATATTCTGTTGTTGTCTTTTCTCAAACTCGATACACATCCATTAGGATACCCTGAGATTGTACGACTCAATTCAATCATTGTAAATTGATTCAAAGATAACACCATGGAACGATCCCAACAAACCTAGAATTAACTTACAAACCCACTCGACTTTGGGAAGCGGGAGGAATGCAGAGCAAATAGAGGAAATCCATGCAGTCACAGGAATAACACGCACACTCCACTCGAGATCAGGATCGAACCCGGGTCTCTGGTGCTGTGAGACAGCAGCTCTACCAGCTGAGCCACGGTGTTTGCCCATGGTGTTTATTTCAGTGCTCTGTCATTGAAAATGTAATTACCTAAGGTGAAAGATGAGAATGACCATTTCTGGACTATTTTTGTCAATGAAGAGTTTTGACTGAGACCCTGCCTCTCCTTCCTTCCCAATAACCTCACAAATGTTTCTATTCATTGGTCTCCGAAATCAACTTTTCATCTGCCTTCTAACCCCCTTTCACACTCCCTTACCTTCATCCTAGATCCCTTGCTTGTCCATCCCCTCCAGCCTGGTCCCAGTCCCAGTCAGCACATTTACATTTGTGGAAACATGCCTGTTCATTGAGCTCAGGTGGTACTGCAGCTTACAATGGCAGACCCATAATTAAACCCTCTCTAATAATTGTTCACAGCACCTACAAGCAGACATTACAGTTTCTGCACTTTCAACTGCCTCTCAACTGCAGATAAAAGTCGGCCCAGCAGTCGATGTGGAGAGTAATAAGCACTGTTCCTTTTCCACCGATCATAAAATCTGACCATCAATTTTTTTTAATTAAACCTTTGTTGGAGTCTGGTGGATAAAGAAAGACACTTGCAAAGAATGTGTTTGTTCATTTCAACAGTAGCTAAATAATGTGAAATTTGGATTTCTGTGTTATTGTTTGACGGACAGTAATTGATTTGTTACTTGCTGATGACAAGGAATTTAATTTGTTAATGTTCTGTAAAAGAGATCCATTGGATAGCAAAGTACCAGACGAATACTTTACTAGGATCATAATAGTATGTAATGAGTTCTCCCAAGTGAATTATCTGCAAATGATGATATGTACACCATGAATGCAATGAAGTGTGACGGAAACCCTGGGAGAATTTCGGATGTTCAGCATTGACTTTGAATTGATTTTATAATGTTTGGGTTAATCTCATATGTCTCTGGCATGGGGATTTTGCTCAAGTGACATCACATTTTATAACTGAAAAGCAAAACTCTTTCTCTTGTCTATTGAAGCAGTCCCTGGGAATCAGGTATGACTGGCTTACATTCCAGTACCATGAATTCTGATAGCTGATGGTAGATTATTGTCATGTGTACCAAGATTCATCGAACATATTTGTTTGCATGTTATCTGTCAAATTATGCTATACATGACTACAATAAAGTCATGCACATGTATAGCAGGTATTGCAAAAATAGAAATACCAGGGTATAGAATATAGTGTTACAGCCTTGTAGATTACATTTACAGAGAAAATGTTGAATGTCTGCAATAAGGTGTTGGAAGATTGCGACTGAGCCCTTTTTGGAGGACCTTTCACTAGTCTGAGAACAATGAGGAAGAAGCTGTTTCTGAATCTGCTGGTATGTGCTTTCCAACTCTTGTATCTTCTGCCCAACAGGAGAGTGGAGGAGAAGGAATAACTGGAATGTAAATTTGATTACATCAGCTGCTTTCCCAAGGGTGTGTGAAGTGCAGATAGAATGAATGGGGAGAGGTTGGTCTGGTTGATGGACTGGGCTGGTCTGCAAGTTCTGGCAGTCTGGGGCAGAGCTGTTCCCAAAACAAGCTGTAATGCCTCCTGACACGATGCTTTCTGTGGTGCATTTGTAGATATTGATAAGAGTCATTGGAGACTTAAGTCTTCTGAGGAAGTGCAGGTGTTGGTGTGCTTTCTTGGCCACAGCTTCATTGTGGTTGCTCCAGAACAAATTAGTGATATTTATACCAAGGAACACAAGACTCTCGCCAATCACTTCAGTACCATTTATGCTGATTTGGGCATGTACATCACCTTGCTTCCTGGGGTCAATAACTAACTGTTTCACAGCTAGTTATCATTATCACTCGCTATAATTGAGCGAGAAGATGTTGTCTTAACACCATGCTCTCTAAGCTCTCTATCTGCTTCCTGTACTCCATATTGTCATTGCTTGAGATGGCCACACAGTTGTGAGTATATAGGGAGTATTGTAAGGGGCTGAGAACACATCCTTACAGGATACCCATGTTGAGGATAGAGGAGGAGGATGATTTGTTGCCAATCCTCACTAATTGTGATATATGGATCGAGAGCTGCTGACTGTTAGGTCTCGGAATTTGGAAATTTGCTAGCTAATCATGTATTTGTATCACAATATTATTCATTGGATTTTAGATTTCATTCAGTATACTTCACAGTTATTCTTGTTTTTTCCCCCATTTACTTAGTTATTCACTCTAATTATTTACGTTTATTGCTGTTCTTCCATAAAGTCATACAGCGTGGAAACAGGCCGTTCGGCCCAACATGCCCATCTACACTAGTCCAACCTGCCGATGTTTGGTCCATATCCTTCTAAACCTATCCTGTCCATGTTTCTGTCCAAATGTCTTTTAAACATTGAGATGGTACTTGCCTCAACTACCTCCTCTAGCATCTCATTCCATATACCCAACACCCTTTGTGTATTCTTCATTTCTCATTGATTATTAATTGATCAATCTTCTTACTGGATAGCCAACCATTCAATTCAGTGTGTAGGAAGAATCTGCAGACGCTGGTTTACACCAAAGATAGACACATAATGTATTGTGTCGTGACCCTTCTTCAGACTGAAGCAGGATCTCGACCCAAAATGTCACCTGTTCTTTTTCTCCGGATATGCTGCCTGACCCAGCATTTTGTATCTACATTCAATTCAGTGTTTATTCCCAGCTTTGTGACTTTATAGCTCATTCGGAACTCTTCTTCATTTCTTTGAAAAGTGTCTTGGGATCTTAACTATCTTCGTAAGATAGCATACAAGTCCTGTTCAGCAATCAACTGAACAACAATCCCTCAGTTGAGATAATTGGCTGAATTTATGGCTCAGAGACGGAATAATGTTGTCTTTGAACAAAGCTTGGCACCTAATAAGATGATGTGGACACCCATGCAAAAGTGCTGAGGATTTCAGCCTCACTCTGGCTGATGAATAACAACCACTTCCTATCCTTGTGAACTCTTAAGCTCAGCGTTGAGTTTCAATGCTAACCCTGAAATATTGGCCTTGATGGAAAAGGATATAAATTTTAAAAACAGGTTTACCGGGACTGGTGTTCTGTGCAGTGTTAGCTACACGTTTAAAGAAGGATATACATGTATTGGAGACTGTGTGAACAAGGTTCACAATTTGATTCTGAAGATGAGGAGTACATGAGCTGGTTGGATCTATCATCATTAGAGTTCAGAAGAATGAGAAGTGATCGTATTGACACAGGCAGGATTTTGAGAGGGATTGTGGGCTGGATGCCGAGAGCACATTTCCACTCAATAATTGGGGGAAATTGTTTAGAGAAATGTGTCAGAAATTAGGAAATATTTCTTCACTCAGAAAGTCCGAATTCTTGGAGTTCCCTGAACAGAAATTTTGAAAGCAGTTTTTAACTGCTGTCATGAATTTCTGTAAATTGTGCTATTGAAGGGGTATGAATCTCCAGGCAAGGCCACATTTTATGTCTAGCGTCAATAAGTGTCAAAATCAAGTGTTGCGGTCTTTGTTTTAGATTTGTTAAATGTTACAAGATGTCAGAGGAGAAAGCAAAGTATCTTATGTTTGTGAATTGCATAGATCGTTCTTCTCTCTCCATAGCCAACCATTCTATTCAATGTGTAGGAAGGAACTGCAGATGCTGGTCAGATTTGCTGGTCTGGATGGATGTAATGTTGCTTGTGTTTGGAACAAAACACCCCAATTGTGTTTCGATGTCAACTCATATCGAGAAGTCATTACTCGTACCTTATTGTAGTAAGACAGCGGTTCTCATTTCCAAAACTGAAATACTGTGTAACAGTGAAATACAATCTCTTGCCAATCCTAATTTATTTTGTTTTATGTACAATATATGTTTTGAAAACAACTTCTAATGAATGCATAGTTAAACTCGAAATGCAGTAGAGTGAGATAACGAGTTCAGTGGGCTCTGGCCACTAATGGATATTAGCAGTGTCACGAATGAAAGGCAAGACTAGTCACAGGGCTGTTGGAGGGATGTGAGAAATAAAAGCTACTGATTAGTTAATTTAAATAGGATTTTTAAAAAGTTATTTTGTTGTTTTGTTGTTAAGTTTTTAAGGTTGTTAAATTTAAGTTGTTTTGATTGCTTAGTTCATCCCTTTTATATTAATTGAAATGTTACATGTGTTTCCACTTTTTTATTCATAGGACCCTTTGTCCTAGGAAATCTTTCTCCAATATGTTAGCACTAAAATGTCTGCAAACCAGCTGATAAGACATTGCAGGAAACCTAATAAGGTGAAATTTAGAATCAAGCTATGTTGCAGTCAATCTGATTGATCCATATGTTAGTTATCTGATTTACAATACAAAGTACAGTTCACCTTGATTGATCAGAACATAATTATACAATATGGTTCACCTCAATTGATTAGAATATAATTTTACTTCGAAGTCACGTGAGTGACTACGTGAAGAAGGGCCGTCCGTCTGCATGCGCGTCATTACGTCTGAACGCAACGCGCACGACGGACTGGCAGAGGCACTGCGTCCTCCCAGCCGTCGGGATTTTCAAAAAATAGGCGGCAGGTAAGGAAAGTTGAACTACTTACCTGCGTTCTTTCGGGCTTGAAGCTGTTCGTAATTTCAGAGCCCAGATGTCGAGGAGACGGTCCGCGGGGAAGTCGACTGCCGAAGACCGCAGCATTCCCAGTAGTGGGCGACGGTCTTGTTCCCGACATTACCGCCGGTAGCAGAACCGGCTGGAAAAGACGGTGCAGAAGGAGAGCTCCGTGGTGGTCCTGCGGGACGTAAAACCACACGCAAGTCTGACAGACCCGTTGACTCGGATGAGTCCGGGGAAAAGGGATACCCTCCCTCAACGGAGAGCGTCTGAGGACGACTCTCCCACAAGGAGCAACTTATGGAGAAGTTGCTCCAACAATGATCTGCTCCGAAGGAGGGAGCAGTATCAGCACGGGCCTCTACAGCAGACCGTGCCAGGAGCCTCACACATGAGGCAGCCCAATGTCTTCCCCACTGGAGGGGGAAGAACATATGGAAGAAACCACTCTGAATCAGAGTTCAAAAGCACAGGGGGGAAAACCTTCCCAGGGACAAGCAGAAGTAAGTAAAATAAGTACCTCTGCAATCATCCAGGTTTTCTATCACAACACTACTGGGTGCTTCCCTGGATGAAGATCTAGCTAATAATATCAATTACCTAGCATCCCATCAACTTTAAGACCTGGCCATGGAAGGAACCATGAACAGGTACCCCCCACCAGCTACTGTGCTTCCCTGAAGGTCCAAGCAGTGAACCATGTCATCTGGGGACAGATTGGACCTATCATCCGAAACAAGTAAAATTCCAGAAGGTATTAAACCTACTGGGGTCTGGGATCACATCATTTGCAGGAGGAGTGGAAGATGGACTCCTCACTGACAGAGAACAGGACACAATGGCACTATTGTGATATGCCCACTTTGAGAGAAATTGTATTCAGAAGAATGCAATCAAACCATCAATTAACTCAAAGTTCACTGTCCTGTGTAAAGCCAGCAATGTCCAGCCCGCAAACTACCTGTTCGGGGAAGACCTGCCGAGACAGGTACGGGATCTGGACGACGAGGCAAAAACGATCCGCCTAATAAGCAGAGGTCAGGTTACCCAAAAGGGTCCATCGCCAAGGATGCATCCTTACAGCTCTCTGCGTTTTACGCCTAGAGGGCCAGGCACTGGAGGAAGGCCCACACCGGAGTCAAGGTATTTTTAGGGGCAGGGCCCAGCCGGCCCACAGCGAGGATGAGGAGAGAACAACCACCAGTTCAACCTCCAAAACCTCGCGAATGAAAACCAGCGCCATACCGCCAGTAACGTCAGAGGTAAGTCAAACCAGTTCCTTAGGGAACACCTCAGACAAGCCTCACATACTGGTGGGAGGAAGGTTAAAATATATTTTGAAAGAATGGTGTTGGGTCACAATGGATCCGTTTGTACTGCACAGTGTAGAAGGGTTCAAAATTGAGTTCATTTTGAATTCATCACCACCCACAAAATTTTGCACGTAGGTGTTCTCTCAACAAGAAACTATGGATATACAGGAGGAAATTGGAACTTTATCTGACAAAAATGTCATTGAGAGGTCACATACAGAACCTCACCAATTTATATCCAATATATTTCTCAAAAGAGAGAAAAGATGGAGGGTCCGCATCATTCTGGACCTTACAGAACTCAAAAAACATATGTGCAATATAAACATTTCAAAATGGACAATATTGGAAGAGCAACTCAGTTGGTTTCCAAAAATGGTCACATGGCATGCATCGACCTCAAAGATGCATACTATTCGGTGTCTATTCACAAAGAGCAGGAGATATTTGAAGTTTAACTGGATGGGTAAATTATGGCAATACATGGCTCTGCCAAATAGGTTGACATCAGCTCCTAGACTATTGACTAAACTACTGAAACCAATTCTGGGTCTACTAAGCTCTCAGAACCACATAGTAATGGCATATTTGGAGGACATTTTCATTTTTGGAGTCACCAAGAATTGGCAGAAGCATCAGTCAAAGCAAACCAAAACCCTGTTGAAAGACTTGGTTACCTCATCCATCCAGTTAAATCAAAATTGACACCTACAAGGGTAATTGATTACCTAGGATTTACTATCAAACACAGTAAATATGTTGGTGACTTTGCCTAGGGGTAAACAACAAGATTTGAGTAAGCCTGCTATGACCTGATAGTCAAATACAAGCCATCTATCAGGCAAACAGCGGGTGTAATTGGCAAATAGTAGCTGCATTTCCAGCAGTACGTTACGGGCCTTTGCATTACCAGAATTTACAGCGAGCAAAGGAATGAACACTCAGATTCCATGCAGGCCAAATTGGCAAAACTATGGATTGCCAGCAGAGGCCATTGTTGAATAACTATGGTGGATAACGAACGTGAGACAGCTCAAGGGAAATCTTGCTCGAAAGCCATCGGTGGTTCTTCAGACCGATGCAAGAGGCTAAGGATGGGGAGCCACAAACACAGTCAAGAGCTGTGGGGGCAGATGAAATGAGCAGGAGTCTGTAATTCCCCAACACATGGAATCAATTACCTAGAATTGTTGGGGGCACAATATGGGCTCAAGGTTTTCTGTAGCAACATGCAACTTGTGCTTGTTCAAATTCAGATTGATAACACCACAGCGGTAGATGGGGAAAAACCAAAGGCAACACAGCTTTAGCATTTCCAAACCAAAGGCAACCAAGCTTTAGCATTTCCAAACCAAAGGCAACACAGCTTTAGCATTTCCAAACCAAAGGCAACACAGCTTTAGCATTTCCAAGCTATATTTTCAAACCACACTAAGGGCACTGACAGGTCAGTAAAACCACTCACAGTTTAGTGAACATGTGTTCAGTGTTATTCACAGCTCAGACTGAAAGACGTCATTCACTCGCTCCCCCATCTTGCAGAGATTGACTGAGGCACTCAACACTTCCGGGTTTTATAGTCCCTCCGGAAGGGGCATGGCCTTCAGGAGAGAGAATCTCAACATTTTTATTTTTAATCGATGGGAAAAATACTCTTGCCCTGCGCAGCGGAGGGTGACTGAATAAGATGGCCAAAAATCACAGCCGTAAGTGGCAGCGTTTTTTTCGAAAATCAATATACAGGAAGTGGTCAAGATCAGACGTTTAGTAATATAGATAGATAGATATGATGTAGAAGATGAACAAGAATTAGGAAATGAAAAGAGAAATAAAATCTAGAGTATCATTTTTAACAAATACATAAGAATATAGATAATTTTAGTTAGAGGGAGCAAATACATGATATTTAGAAAGAGTTTTGTTGGGCTAACTCAAAAGTAATTCAATTAAAGCATTGAAATAGTTAAATCTGCATCTATTTTAATTCTAAGTCCTTTCAATGGTCCTTTAATGGAAATTACAAAGTACAACATTATCACCCGCACTTTAAAATGTTTAAAGTTAAGAAAAGTTCTCCAACACACCAATGCTCGAAAATTAGTGGTTGCCTGGGTGCCATTGACCACCCAACGTGCTGCCGGGCAACCTATACGCCGAGTCATTTTGCCCGGCTTGGCACTGCAGATACTGGTTTGTACCCAAGATAGACACAAAAAACTGGAGTAACTCCGCGGGTCAGGCAGCATCACTGAAGAAAAGGAACGTGACGTTTTGTGTCGGTGACTGCTAGATTGCGGGGCAAAGATACTAGGTGCGGGGTGACGAAGGGTCGGAGCGAATGACGGGCCCCGTACAGCGGCAGCAGCGGCCACGACAGCAGCTCCATCTCCTCCTCCCTGATAGCGGCTGCTGCTTACAAATCCGCTTACGGCGCTTTCAAAACAAACCCTCCCGCACGCCGAGGCCGGAAGGAGGGAGGGACGGAGGGGGAGGCCTCGGCGTGCGGGAGGGTTTGTTTTGAAAGCGCCGTTAGCGGATTTGCAAGCAGCGGACGCTATACGGGAGGAGGAGGTGATGGAGTCGCAGCCGCTGCTGCTGCCGCTGTGCGGGGCCCATCATTCGATCCGACCCTTCTGAAGCAGCTGCACATTGGATCTTTGAGCTGCACCACTCGGCCTCGCACCTTGCTGTTGGCTGGTGGAGGAGGGGAGGCGGTGGCGAGGAAATCCCAACCGATTCCCCCTTTGGCGGCGGCACTTAGCAAGGACAGGGACAGCCAAGGTAGCGGGGCGATGTTGTCCGAGGAGCGCTGACCTTCCTTCCTCCCCACCTAGCACCCCCTCTCTCTCTCTCTCTGCCTCCCACCCCGCCCGCCCCCTTATCCTGAGACCCCTTCTCTCCATCCCGCACTGATCCCCATTCTGCCCTCTATTCAGTCCTCACTGACACCCCCTGTGCTCCCCCCCACCATCTTCATCCTGCGCTGATCACCCTAACCACCTCCACCTCGCATTGATTCCCCCCCCCCCCCCCCCCATCCATCCTACACTGGTCTCCCAAGTCATATCCTGTACTTCCCCCCCTTCCCATCCATCCTGCATTTCTCCTCCATCGATCCTGTACTGATCCCCCATCCATCCTGTACTAATCCACGCATTCATCCCGTACTGACCCACCCTCATTTATCCTGCACCTTCCCTTCATTCATCCTGTAGTGATCCCCCATTCATCCTGCACAGACCCTCCGATCCACATTGTACTGACTCCCTCCATTCATCCTGTGCTGATCTACCCGCCCCCATCCATCCTGTACTGAACCCCCCATTCAAGAAGAATGGGGGGAACAGTCTGAAGAAGCGTCTCGACCCAAAACGTTGCCTATTTCCTTCGCTTCATAGACGCTGCTTCACCCGCTGAGTTTGTCCAGCACTTTTGTCTACCCCATCCATCCCGTACCTAACCCCCCCATTCAACAACCCCACTGACATCCCCCGTGCTCTCCCCTCATAATTTTACCTACTCCAACCAACACATACTAATTCATCTGCCTCAATCCATCCATTCTGCACCGACTGCCTTCTAAACCTCCCCCACCCCCCGCCATCTATCCACCCCACACTGATTCACACACACCACCCTTCCCTGACCCTATTGTGCTGGAAATGTCTTCAGAGCGAACATTGACTATGTTTGATAATGGAATGCAATCAAATGTGTTTTAATTCCCAATGTTATTATTTGTTTTAGTCCATAAAGATGAATTAATTCAATTGTGAACATATCAAACATTAAAACCGCAGTGTTCGATTGTCACTGCTACCATTGACACGTTATTACAGAAATAATTTTAACGGCAAATCAATGCTCTTAATATGGAGTATCAGTACTGTAGTTAATTAATGAGCAACATTCACAACTTCTCCAGTCTGAAGAAGGGTTTTGGCCCGAAACGTTGCCCAATTCCTTCGCTCCATAGATGCTGCTGCACCTGCTGAGTTTCTCCAGCTTTTCTGTGTACATTCACAACTATACGTTGGATTTATCCAGGTTTTACTTCTACAGTCGATCATATACATCACAAATTTGGTCAGGGATATTTCAGTTGAAATTTTAATGTTAATTCTGAAGTGGGAATGATGGAAACAGCATTTATCAATAATTTTTTTTTAATCTGGTGCGTACAAACTGGATGTCTTCGTTGCTGTTCACAACACATACATCTAATCTGAATGTCCGGTAATGTGGCGTTTTGACACATTTAAACATATTACCAAAAGAACATTTGCTGCAGTTATGTCCTTTGGCCATCTCTTGTCAGTTAGTGTAATGTTTAACCTGTCAGATGGGTATAGTCGGTTTTAACAGCTATTATCATAAAATGCCTATAAAAATGTCCTTGCAACCTGTATATTTTGTTGTGGATAAATTATGTGGGAAGCGAGTGTTTCTGTACCAATAGCAATAACGACCCATGCTATGGCCATGTCATGGTAATTTTCGGTCCTTCACAGAAAACATGCTTGCATCAATCTGTAGTGTGCATGGTTAAGCATATATGTTACCATCGTTCAGGATTTATTGACACAGGTTGATCATACGCTGAATAATCCAACCACATTTTAGTTTGGAAGTGGAAAGAACTAATAGAAATTGCATTAATTGCAATGTATAATTGACTGGGTTTCAGCAACTAAGTTAAAGAGAAAGGTTGAACAAGTTAGGTCTTTATTCTTTGGAGCGCAGAAGGTTAAGGGGGGACTTGATAGAGGTCTTTAAAATGATGAGAGGGATAGACAGAGTTGACGTGGATAAGCTTTTCCCACTGAGAGTAGGGAAGATTCAAACAAGAGGACATGACTTGAGAATTAAGGGACAGAAGTTTAGGGGTAACATGAGGGGGAACTTCTTTACTCAGAGAGTGGTAGCTGTGTGGAATGAGCTTCCAGTGGAGGTGGTGGAGGCAGGTTCGATTTTATCATTTAAAAATAAATTGGATAGTTATATGGATGGGAAAGGAATGGAGGGTTATGGTCTGAGTGCAGGTAGATGGGACTAGGGGAGAATAAGTGTTCGGCACGGACTAGAAGGGCCGAGATGGACTGTTTCCGTGTTGTAATTGTTATATGGTTATATGTTATAAAAAGAGTTGAGATACTGTCTTATAATTTTGCTGCATGTCATTGTGGGATATATCATGTCTTGATTGGTGAATATGTTTAGTTTGTGACTTTATTTGAAGCAGAAATAATATGTGAATGCTTCATTGAGCATAATTCCGACTGGTAACTACACACTTCATCCGAGTACATTATCTCACGCGTCATGCAAACCGTCTTAAATGCCCACCTAAACTGTAATTTGGCAACCTAAAAAGCTGCCAAGGTTGCCCGGCTGGCAACAGGGAAAAAAAGTTAAGTGAGAGCCCTGCACACCATTCAATTTCTGTGGCATGCACACTTGATATCTATGACTCATGATGCAGTTGTTTCTGCTTAAAATCCCAAACCCTAGCATAAACGTGGCATACATATACTTTATTAGAATAATAAAGTATATTAGCTATTTCACTTTTTACCTGATATTCATTCTCCAATTGTCATGTTTTATTCATTTCTCCAGGACCTGCAGCTGATCATTTCTTCTGGAGGGGAGGAGGGGAGTTATGATCCTCATAACTCATGACAATTAGAAACTAACTAAAAACGCATCTTAAAATGTGAAGCAATTCAATGGTAAAGGATATAGAGCTTATACAATAGAAGTTAACGAACGGCAAATTGAAATACCAAGTTTCATTTTAATTTATAAGCTCAGAATTTTGCTACCCCAGAACACACAAGGCCTATATCATTGGTATACTAACATAGAGGTTATGTAATGTAGCATGGAAACAGGCCACACAGAATCTGCACCATTCATCAAGGCCATTTATACTAGTCCTCCATAAATCCCATTTTAATTTCCCCATATTCCTATCAATTATTCCTAGATACCACAATTTATCCATATATTAGGTTCATTAACTTATCAACATGACTATTTAATCTCCAAACAGGAGTTTAATTTCCACTGTGATAGCTGTGAAATTGAAATACAAATTATTAGAGGACTATGGCCATAGTCAACAGTAGAACTGTACTGATTCCAGGTCCACTTTCTCAGGGAGTATTAGAGATGGGCAATAAATGAGAGCATACCACATCCCATGAATGAGGACTTTTTCTTTTTAAAAAGCATCTGCACAGTATGTGGAGAATGCATAACCTTTAAAGAATGGATGGACTGGGACATAGGCAGGCAATAATTCCAGGTAGATAATCTAAAACAAAACTGAAAGATGCTAGAAATACTCAGCTGCTCAGGCCACAACTGAGGGAAGAGAAACGGACTCAACGTTTCAGGTCAGAGGCCTTTTATCAGAACTGAAAAAGAGATGTTAGATACTCTGCTTTTATTAGATGAATATTTTTATCCAACTTGACTTTCCAATACAATATCAGCCTGAAAGAGTGTCTCGACCCGAAACGTCACCCATTCCTTCTCTCCAGAGGTGCTGCCTGTCCCGCTGAGTTACTCCAGCATTTTGTGTCTACCTTCGATTTACAATACCAAACATATATTGAAATACTTTGAATACACATTTGCAAACCGACAAGATTAAATCTGAGCCAATGTTTCAGTAATGACCCATCGTCAGAACTAGTGAAAGATTAATCCAAAATGTTAACTTTCTCCACATCTTTATTGGCTTGTATAAAAATGTTTCCATAATTGGTTTAGTATTTAATAAACCGAATAGTTAATTTTGAAAGTGACATTTTTTTTAACCCTGGAGGCTATCTCAATTGTGTAGGTAGGGTGATGCCAGAGTACTAAACACTAAATGGTTTATTTCTCAGCCTCAATGCACACCCATTTCTCCAATCATCATGCCCCTCTCCCTCCCCCCCCCCCCCCCCCCCCCCCCCCCCCCTCTGTTTCCTTCCATCCACATCCCTCTGGCTTTACATTCCACTCATTTTACTCCTTTCATTCTCCTTTTCATCTCTTGCTTTTGTCCACCCACCCACCAATCTGTGTCACCTGTCCATTCCTTCACCAGATGCAGCCTGACCCACTTAGTTACTCCAGCACTTTGTTTTTTTGCTCAAGATTCCAGCATCTGCAGTTTCCTGTCTTCCCATAATATCAACATTGTCTGGATTAGTACATTTTATTAAATTAAGAAGTCAGCACCTGCAGTTCATTGCATCCCCAACTCGAAAATAAGTCAATGTTATATTCATATTTCTGTTTATTAACATATACTGTTCTTCAAGCTTGCATTGGGCCTTGTTAAAACCGCAGAACCATAGGTAGGAGTGGGATTGAGATTGAAGGTTAAATTGACAGAGTGTAAATTGACTGGAAATGGTGATGAAATTCAAATTCTGATCATAAATTCTAGGAGCAGAATTAGGCCATTTGGCCCATCTGCCGTTCAATCATGGGTGATCTACAGTCCCCTCCATAATGTTTGGGAAAAAGACCCATCAGTTATTTATTTGCCTCTGTACTCCACAATTTGAGATTTGTAATAGAAAAAAACGCATGTGGTTAAAATGCACGTTGTCAGATTTTAATAAAGGCCATTTTTATACATTTTGGTTTCACCATGTAGAAATTACAGCAGTGTTTATACATAGTCTCCCCATTTCAGGGCACTATAATGTTTGGGACACAGCAATGTCATGTAAATGAAAGTAGTCATGTTTAGTATTTTGTTGTATATCCTTTGCATGTAATGACTGCTTGAAATCTACGATTCATGTACATCACCGGTTGCTGGGTGCCTTCTCTGGTGATGCTCTGCCAGGCCTGTATTGCAGCCATCTTTAGCTTATGCTTGTTTTGGGGGCTGGTTCCCTTTAGTTTTCACTTCAGCATATAAAAGGCATGCTCAATTGGGTTCAGATCAGGTGATTGACTTGGCCACTCAAGAATTGACCATTTTTGAGCTTTGAAAAACTCCTTTGTTGCTTCAGCAGTATGTTTGGGATCATTGTCTTGCTGTAGAATAAACCACCGGCCAATGAGTTTTGAGGCATTTGTTTGAATTTGAGCAGATAGGATGTGTCTATATACTTCAGCAGTTGTATCAATGAATATGTAAGCCAGCACCTTCAGCAGCCATACATGCCCAGGCCATAACACCCCCACAACTGTGTTTCACTGATGAGGTGGTATGCTATGGATCTTGGGCAGTTCCTTCTATCTTCCATACTTTGCTCTTGCCATCATTCTGATATGTTAACCAGTCCCTGCGAACCTGTACTGTCTCTGCCTGCTTCAAAGTCTCCATTATTGTCCCTGTACCCAAAAAGGCAAGGATTACTGATCTTAATGGCTAGTGTAGCACTGACCTCTGTAGTCATGAAGACCTTTGAAAGGCTTGTGCTGGCCAAGCTGAAAAATATCACAAACCCCCTGCTGGACCCTCTGCAGTTTGCATATCGGGCCAATAGATCTGTGGATGACGCATTCAATCTGGGCCTGCACTTCATCCTCCAGCACCTATACCACCAGAGGACCGATGTAAGTATTTTGTTTGTTGATTTTAGCTCTGCATTCAACACCATTGTGCCAGAGCTACTACACTCCAAACTTTCCGAGTTGACCGTGCCTGAACCCCTCTGTTGATGGATCACCATATTCCTGACAGACAGAAAGCAGCATGTGAGGCTGGGACATCTCGGACCCGCAAATCTTCAACATAGGAGCACCGCAAGGCTGCGTACTCTCCCCTCTACTCTCTCTACACCAATGACTGCATCTCCATTGACTCCTCTGTCAAGCCTCTCAAGTTTGCGGATGACACAACCCTGATTGGACTGATCCAGGATGGTGAGGAATCTGCCTACAGACAGGAAATGACACAGCTGGCGTCCTGGTGCCATCGCAACAACCTGGAGCTCAATGCCCTTAAGACAGTGGAATTGATTGTAGACTTTAGGAGAGCTCTCACTCCACTCACCATCAACAACACCACAGTCATATCTGTGGAATCTTTTAAGTTTCTGGGAACCATCATCTCCAAGGACCTTAAAGGGGGGGCCACCATCGACCCCACAGTCAAAAAGGCCCAACAGAGGATGTACTTCCTGCGGCAGCTGAGGAAGCACAATCTGCCACAGGCAATGATGGTCCAATTCTATATGGCCATCGTAGAGTCTGTCCTCACCATCTCCATTATGGTCTGGTTTCGTTCAGCCACCAAGCACGACATCCGGAGGCTGCAGCGAATCATCCGATCAGCTGAGAAGGTTATTGGCTGCAACATTCCCTCCATTGACCAACTGTACACTATAAGGGCCAGTAAGCGAGCGGGTAAGATCATCTCTAATGCCCCTGTCCCACTTAGGAAACCTGAATGGAAACCTCTGGAGACTTTGCGCCCCGCCCAAGGTTTCCGCGCGGTTTCAGCCTCGTTTCCATTCGGTTCTTTGGCTTCGACTTCTTTGCTTCGGCTTCTTGTCCGTCGGCACCACGTCCGGGTACCATTAAACATATCTGAGCAATTACAAACACCCGTGAAGCCACGTGTCCAAACATTATGGTGCCATGAAATGGGGGGGACTATGTATAAACACAGCTGTAATTTCTACATGGTGAAACCGAAATGTTTAAAAATGGCCTTTATTAAATTCTGACAATGTGCACTTTAACCACATGTGATTTTTTTTCTATTACGAATCTCAAATTGTGGAGTACAGAGGCAAATAAATAAATGATGGGCCTTTGTCCCAAACATTATGGAGGGCACTGTAGATAGATTAAAGTTTGCATCGTAAAACTGATTTGATCTGTAAATTATTTTCTTGTGCAGATGTGATGAATGCAGACTCTGCTACCATTTTGGTTGCCTCGATCCACCCCTGAAGAAGTCCCCAAAGCAGACAGGCTATGGCTGGATCTGTCAGGATTGTGACTCCACGTCTTCAAAAGTAAGATTAAATGCATGCTACCTTAGAATTCACTTCAGTACACAACACTCAAAGATAGTGCGTGAAAATTACCTGTCAGGAGTAATTTGGAAATCCAGCTTAGTCTTAGAATGCTTAAATATCTTTGTCAGTTTTGGAGGGAATCAAAAATGGTATTTAATTTCTTTCAGCCATTTAACATGGAATGGGTGATCTTAAAGTAAAAGTAAAAATACCCAATTACTTCCATCTTGAAGTTAGTAGAAAAGTCCAATTCTGCATTGTTGATAAATTAGAAGGAAGAAACACAAACTTTACCAGTGGTCAACCTTTCAAAGTTTAACCTCCGTTGTTTCAGTTATTTCAGATAACAGAAAGTTAATTAGTTTCCTCCGTGTCATTTAATCTTTGTGTTAAAGGAATGTGCAGTACTAAGCAAAATGTTCGAAGTGAGGAAGTAAATTTATTCTGTTCCAATGTAGATGTCTTCAAAGTCTTCCTGCTGTGTCAGCTTTCTAACACGTATGAATTCTGTAACTTGGCCTTGCTCTGCTAGGCAGGTTATTAAAACCCAAGGCCTTCACAGGATATAAGTGGAAAAGTAATAAAAAAACTGCAGATGCTGGAAATCTGAAATAAAAGCAAAGGATTCTGGAAAATTTAGCAAGTTGGCAGCACCAACAAATAGAGAAAGATAGCATTACAGATTGATCATCTTTCAACAGAACTATGAAAAGTACAAATCAAACGTATATTACAGAGAATGGTTGAGTTTAATAATAATAATAATAATACATTTTATTTTTGGGCGCCTTTCAAAGTCTCAAGGACACCTTACAGAAATTAACAGAAGAGAAAAAAACATATAGTCGGAGTAAAATAAATAATAAGGACATCACCAATACACAAATTAAAGACAGAAATCGCTCCAAAGACAAAAAAATCAAAAAACACAATGTGAAGAGAGAGCAGCGGCAGCTAAAGCGCGCCAGCGTCCACTCTCCCTTCCGACAGCCATCTTGGACACAGACTAACATGTTAACTTAACATACAGAAAAAATCATCCCCCCACAATGGATACCACTGTGGGGGAAGGCACAATGTCCAGTCCCCATCCCCAGTTCACCCAAAGTCAGGCCTATTGAGGCCACCGCTATTGCCTCTGCGGGGGCCCGATGTTCCTGGCCGTTCTGGCTGGGTGTTGTTGCCCCGGCGTCGGGAGAGTCCTCACAGCGGCTGGGCCACCTGGAACGGCCGCTTCCTAGCTGGAGATCGCGGCTTCCGAAGCCGACAAGGCCACGCAGACCAGATTTGACCAGATCAAAAAGAAATGTTAATGAAAGGGTTAATTGAATAGCACAAGTGGTGGTGTCAGATGAGAGAAGGTGGTAATAATTTGTTAATAGTAGCTGATCTGGCTGCAGGAGTTGTAAATAAACTTTAAAAATACATGGATTGTGTGAGCCAAAATATTGCAAATGATGGAAATATAAAATAAAGCACAGTGCTGGAAATACTCAACATATGTAGGGAAAGACAAATGTACTTAACATTGCAGGTTGATAATCTGCCATCAGACCTGGCCTGTTGCGATCCAAACTGATTATCTGAAATTCTAAGGGCTGCAACTGTCAGAGGAACTGCTCTGTGCAGTAGTCAACCAATCTGAGTATGGTTTCTGCAATAAACTATACGGAGACCGTATTGTGAGCACTGAATGCAGTACACTAATTAGAAGATGTGCATGGGAATCATTGTTTCATTTGGAGAAATCACTGCAACCAGAGAGCAGTCCTGAACTACTGTCAGTCTACCTTTGATTGGACTTTACTGGTTTTACCTTGCACTAAACATTATTCCCTTATCATGTGTCTGAAAACTGTGAATGACTTGATTGTAATCATGTACTGTCTTTCCACTGACTGCTTAACACGCACCAAAAGCTTTTCACTGTACCTCGGTACACATAACAATAAACTAAACTGAAACTGAATCTGTCGATGATGGGAAGGGAGACAGAAAAGTGAAATGGTGCATTCCCTTCACTTTCATAGAAAATTGTGATGAAGAAATTATCTTTGTCAATGTTGTAGATGGAAGAGTGGGCAAGGAGTTGCAGGAGGCACAATCTCATGAACTGCTGAAAGGGACGAAAGAAAGTTAAACTTCAGGGTGGTATCACACTGAAAGTGGCTGAAACTATAAATTATGATCAGTAATTCCGGAAGTGGAAGACTTGAAGTGGAAGATGAAGTCAAGGAAATCCAACACCCTGCTCTGGGTGGCGTAGAGAGGTTAAGAATAGTGCAGGAGATGGTGCAGAAGTGGTTGAGAGCCTTGTCAAGCCTGATGGAGAGGGGAAACCACAATTGTGGAAAAAGGAAAACACCTTGGTTATACTAGTGTGGAAAGTGTTACTAATTTTATTTTTAGTATGTTTTATTATTTATTATTTATTTATTTTTATGATACTGCCTGTAAGGAAAATTCATTTTGTTGTCTCTAATTGATACAATGACAATAAATTTGAATACAATACAATACAATACAATAATGGAACATATATAATGTAGCCAAACAAAGCTGCAGGATGGAGAGGAATCCTTTCAGAAAGCAGCATAGAATGGAACAAGGAAATAAGCCATTTTGCCACCATGTACATGCCAACCAATAGGCACCCATCCGTTTGGGTCTACATGTAGTCGGACTAGCCTGGGAGCATATGAGCTTGTAATGGATATTGCCCCTTCAGCTATATTATGAAATAGAGCCAGAAATGCTTCAATACATCCAAAGGGAAGGTAAGGCACTGTTCTTCAAGCTTGCATTGGGTCTTGTTAAAACCGCAGAACCATAGATAGGAGTGGGATTGAGATTGAAGGTTAAATTGACAAGTGTAAATTGACTGGAAATGGTGATGAAATTCAAGTTCTGATCATAAATTCTAGGAGCAGAATTAGGCCATTTGGCCCATCTGCCGTTCAATCATGGGTGATCTACAGCCCCCTCCATAATGTTTGGGATAAAGACCCATCATTTATTTATTTGCCTCTGTGCTCAACAATTTGTGATTTGTAATAGAAAAAAACACATGTGGTTAAAGTACGTGTTTAATAAAGGTTTAATAAAGGCCATTATTATACATTTTTGTTTTACCATGTGGAAATTACAGCAGTGTTTATACATAGTCCCCCCCATATCAGGGAGCTATAATGTTTGGGACACAGCAATGTAATGTAAATGAAAATAGTCATGTTTAATATTTTGTTGTATATCCTTTGCATGTAATGACTGCTTGAAGTCTTGTTTTAGGGGCTAGTTCCCTTCAGTTTTTTCTTCAGCATATAAAAGACATGCTCAATTGGGTTCAGATCGGGTGATTGATTTGGCCTCTCAAGAATTGACCATTTTTAAGCTTTGAAAAACTCCTTTGTTGCTTTAGCAGTATGTTTGGGACCATTGTCTTGCTGTTGAATGAACTGCCGGCCAATGAGTTTTGAGGCATTTGTTTGAATTTGAACAGATAGGATGTGTCTATACACTTCAGAATTCATTATGCTACTACCATCAGCAGTTGTATCATCAATGAAGATAAGTGAGCCAGTACCTTCAGCAGCCATACATACCCAGGCCATAACACCCCCACCACCGTATTTCACAGATGAGGTGGTATGCTTTAGATTTTGGGCAGTTCCTTCTCTCCTCCATACTTTGCTCTTGCCACCACTCTGATATAAGTTCATCTTCTTCTCATCTGTCCACAAGACCTTTTTCCGTATCTCCCATCCAATCTGACTGAGCTTGAGCTATTTTGCAAAGATGAATGGGCTAAAATTTCAATCTTTAGATGTACAAAGCTGGTAGAGACATACCCCAAAAGACTTGCAGCTGTAATTGCAGCGAAAGGTGGTTCTACAAAGTATTGACTCAGGGGGGCTGAATACTTTTGCACGCCACACTTTTCAGTTTTTTATTTGTAAAAAAATTTGAAAACCATGTATCATTTTCCTTCCACTTCACAATTATGCACCACATTGTGTTGGTCTATCACATAAAATCCCAATACAATACATTTACGTTTGTGGTTGTAACGTGACAAAATGTGGAAAAGTTCAAGGGGTATGAAAACTTTTGCAAGCCACTGTAAGAGGGAGTTAGATGTGGCCCTTGTGGCTAAAGGGATCAGGGAGTATGGAGAGAAGGCAGGTACAGGATACTGAGTTGGATGATCAGCCATGATCACATTGAATGGCGGTGCAGGCTCTAAGGGCCGAATGGCCTACTCCTGCACCTATTTTCTATGTTTCTATATCCAGAGAAGAGTGTTGGTAAGCCATAAGCTAACAGAGATTTGATGGCAGCATTGAACTGGGCGGACACAAAGGGAGCAGCCCAGGGACAAAGCACACCCTGGAGTGTTGAGTCCTTTGGGCTTGGCTATCTACCCATATTTTCGTGTTTGGTTGGATTGGGTAGCAAAAATTATGAGCTCAGGTTAGATTTAGTTTAATCACACTAAGGTGAGGTTCGGATCAGATTTTAACTTAAATACCAAAGCAGACCTCTACCACAATCTTTCCATTTTTAATGTTCTGCTTTGGCGTTTATCTTTTGAGCTTCAGTTTTTACTTGGAGTAAACATTTCCAAGAATCTTAATAAGCTCCATGAGAAAGCTGTTTGGACTGTTTTGCTATTTAATAACGAGTTCTGATGAACCTTCTGGTGATTATAGAATTTACAAATCATTGCATGAAAAGCTCGCTGCCAGTTGTTTATTTAATAAGTATTGTCTGCGTGATTGTTGCCAGCTTCTCACAGCTTGATGCTTGAATTTGATTTTAAAGATAGTAATTGTTTGTTTGGATTAACAGTGCACTAAGTATAAAGTCTGATGGCACAAGTGATTGTAGATGGTGGGATCTGGACCAAAACAAAGGAGGGCTGCTGGAGAACTGTCCAATGGAGGGAAATTTGTCCAACTGTCCAACAAACTGTCCAATGGAGGGCTGAATGCCCGAGCTGCAGTTAGTGAATAGCTTCTGACATGGGTGTTCTTATTGTTGAGATGATCCAGAGCTGAAGTTAGTGCAAGAAAGATGTCTTCCATAGAAGTTTTTTTCCTGTATGCTCATCGCATAGGGTCTGTATTGTCCAGGAGACTGGTGCAGATGTGGGCCATTGCCAGCCTTTTGAAGCACGTCGTTGTGGCCATTGTTAGAACTAATGGGCAGTAGACATTGAGACAACTCAGTTTACTCTGGGACAGGAGTGATAGAGGTTTCCTTAAAGCAGATGGGGACAGTAGAATGTTGAAGTGAGCGGTTGAAGGTGTCAGCAAGGACTGGACGTTAATTAATTCACAATTTCAGAAACCATCCACCCAGGCCAGCCACTTTCCGAGCATTTACCCTCGTGAAAGTGGATCTGACTACTGCCATCGAGATGTACGGGACAGAACCAGTGGGGCATCGGAAGTGGTGGAATTTTAAGGAAAGTAACTTTTCCTACTGGAATTTTTTTGCTTCTTCAAAGTGAGGTAAAAGGCATTGAGCTAATCTGGTAGAAATGCATTGTTGTTCGAAATTAGCCCCATATTCAGTTTGTAGAGCATGATGGTATTCTGGCCCTGCCACAGTCATCTGACATCCACTTGTACTTCTGGTGGCGCTGGTGTCAGCAGCCTCCACCTACAGCCCGGTATCTTTTTGTTTTTTTGTTTATTTAGTTTGGAAAAGTGTTTTTTTGTGTGGTTTTTTGGTGTTTTTATGTGGGGGAAGAGGGCACGGTGCGGGGGATACCATCCTTCAGCCGCTTCCTGGTGAGGACGCGACTATTATTCGAAATTGAGACAATGACAATAAATTTGAATACAAAACAATACAATACAAAATGGACTCTCCATATTTCGGGTCAAGACCCGCCTTCATTTCAGTTGAAGGGTCTCGACCTGCTACTTATGAGCAGTGCACATAGTATTTGTGGCTAATAGGGTTAGGTTGTTTCACATTTCTTCTGCCATGATACAAAACCTGTGTATCTTAGAATTGTGTGAGCAATGCCATTCTATTTAGTTGGCACTTTCAGTCAAAGGAACTCAGTAAGTAGTTTTAGGAGGATTATAAAGAATATGACAAGTGGCATCAGAGATGCTAAAGATTATTCCATTATTTTTGCAGAGGCAACAGGATAGTTTAGTAGCATATTTAGTTTAGTTTATGATTATTAACACATTACCAACATTTTTGTTTGCGTACCGTTTTTGTTTGCGTACTAGCCAGTCAAGAAAAGACTACACATGAATACAATCAAGCCTTCCACAGTGCACAGATAAAGGATAAAATGTACAACATTTTAGTGCAAAAATATAACATTGAAATCTGCTTAAAGATAGTTCAAAGATCGCCAAAGAGGTAGATGGGAGGTCTGGACCACACTAGCTGATGAAAGGACCGTTCATTTGCATGATAACAGCTGGAAATAAACTGTAATGAAATCTGGAGATATGCGTTCTCAAACTTCTATACCTTTGCCTGATGGGTAGAAGGGAGAAGAGAGAGTCACTAAGGATGAGACTAGTCCCTGATAATGCTGGCAGCCTTGCTGAGGCAGCGTGAATTGTAAATGGAGTCAATGGAAGGGAGGCTAGTTTGTGTGATGGTCTGGTCTACGTCCACAACTCCCTGCAATTTCTTGAGGCCTTCTGTGGAGCTGTTCCTAAACTAGGGTGTGATGGATCCCAACAGGATACTGTAGGGGGGAGGGGAAGAACAATGGAGGACCCAGCATAGGGGGAGGTGGGGGGGGGGGGGGGGGGGGGGGGGGGGGACATGCTAAACTTCTTAAGATTTCAAAGAAAATATGTGCTTTCTTGGACATAGCTGATATGGCTGGTCTAGGACAAATTGCTGGTGATATTTATTCTGGGAACTTGAAGCTTTCAACTTTCCCGACCACACTATGGAGCCATCAATGTAGACTGGGGATGTGTGCTGCTTTGCTTCCTGAAGTCAATCACTATCTCCTTTGTTTTTCTGACATTGAGGGAGAAGTTGTTGTTTTAGCACCAAGTAACAAGGTTCTCAACCTCCTTTCTGTACTTTGTTTCATCATCATCATTTGATATTCGGCCCACTTCAGTGGTGTCGTCTACAAAGTTGTAGATTGAGTTGGATTGGTACTTGGCTTCGCAGTCATGAGTGTATAGGGAGTATAGTATGTGGCTGAGAACGCATCCTTGTGGGGGGCACCAGTGCTGAGTGATTTGTCACCTATCCTCACAGATTATGGTCCAAAGCGCATCCGGAACAAAAGTGGGAACGTTGGACAGAATGACCGGCAAAACGGGACCCCCCCATGGGTCCACCACCGCAAAATTCCCGCCTGCTTTTACCCCCCTTTCCAGAGCCAGAGCCACCGCCTGTTCAGTCTTTAGTAGAACAACAACCTTCCCACTGACCACCGCGCCCGAGACTATGGCTTTCTTGCCAACAGTCTCACCCAGCGCATCTAGAAAGGCCTTGAAGGGCAGGTTGCTCTGCATGTACATTTTTACACCATATGTGCGCCCCATCAACTCGTGGCCCTCAGTCTCGGAGACTGCCGACCGTGCGACAGCTGCATAACTCTGAGGGGCCGCCATCTTTAGGGCGCGGCGCAGCACACAAAGTATCAGTACTTTATAAATCAAAGCAATCTTTCTGCTGTTGCTGCACCGCCACTCTTTTGCAACAGTTAAATAGTCCTGTGAAGGCTTTCTTGGCAAGCAACAGAAGCAGTCTCCTCCTGATAAGACAGGAATGTCCGTGCCAATCCTCCCCATCGTCAAATTTGAGCTTCCTGAGGCTTCTTCCCCAGGTCTCCGTCGCCTCCCCGGCTTCAACGAAATCCAAGGCACTGTTGCCGTTCTTACCCAGCACACCTGGACCGGGCAAGTCGGTGAAGGAGGGAGCTTTCCGATGTTACTGACCACAAACACCATTCCAGACTCAGCTCCCACTTGTACGAGTGTAACTTGGCCTTCCGCCAACCAAAGCCGCTCCTACGACTTTCCAGATACATGGACAAATCCTCACTAATTAGAGAAATCTTTGAACAAAGAAAGTCTCTGCAGATCGACAAGGCTCTGAACTGCAAAGTCTGACTGCTTTTGTTTCTCCCCGCCAAACAAAACCTTCCGAAAAGTTCATCAAATCCTCCCCGCCAGCAGAACAGCTCCTCTCCTGGCCCCGCTCTGGGAGTAGAAGTGGGGGCGGATCCAGACCGCAACGGCCGTGAGCCCCAGTCCGAGCTCGTCGATCATTTGCCTGCTTCTGCTGCTGTTGGAGGTGAGACGTTGCGTAGCGCCAGGGTCTTGGGCTTGTCCCACTTTGGCAGTCAGTTCCACGACAGGCCGGTGGCGCGTGAAGATTTTATTCGCTACAAAATTTCGGAGCGCCGCGCGATACCGCACATATCTCCATACCCCACCGCGCTTCTCAGTGGGACCGGCCCCGCGCGGCCACACGATGCCCATGCGCCTCAACGCGACGACGAGGTCACATAATTTGCATGCCAAGAACACGTAAGTGGGACAGGGCCTTAACATTGTTTTCTGATTGGAAAGAATAATAACATAAGCTGATGCTTATGGGTGCAAGAATTCAATAGTTATTAACCGCCCAATCCTACTTGGTGCTACAGAATGATAAAATATCTGGTCCGGATGGAGTGCTGGGCTTTGCCCTTAGGTCCCGTGCGAGTATTCACGGACATCTTTAATCTCTCTCTTCATCCGTTCTGAGGTACTGACCTGCTTCAAGCAGACCCCTAACATCCCGGTGCCAAAGAAAAGTAGGATCTCAAGCCTAATAACTACTGTCCAGTGGCCTTGGCATTCACCATCATGGAGTCCTTCAACAGGCTGGTTATGGCACATCTTAACAGCCTACTAAGGAGCTTTGATCCACTGCAGTTTGCCAACCACATTATTTGCCTTCCACATGTAAGGAAGCTGGGGGAGGTGTGGTCAGGGCTCACCAAACTGTTGTGCAGGTTTGACGATCCTGAGATGCAGCATATATACACGTTCAAGCGTCGCGTGCATATACAGTTGACACAGGGGACGGATACGGGGGGGGAGTTTTGAGGTGGAGGTGGATGATTTCTGCTATCGTGTGTTCTGGAACGCGGGCCAAGTGCGTTGTCACGCTTGCAAAAAGGTGGGGCATTTTCGCAGGAATTGTCCCAGGACCCGGGCTGCCAGTTCCACCACGATGGCCCGGGAAAGCACTGCTGGCCCATCTGGGGCTGCTGGTTTTACCACGGTAGCCCGTGAAGGCTTTACTCCCCTACCCCCAACCCCTATCCACCTTCCAGACTCGGGCTCGGTCATTGAGTGCGAGGAGGAGGGGTACGTGGAGTTCATAGACAGTGAGTTGACGGACTGTTCCACCCGCGGCCCCGTCTATCGACTTGTCGAAGTCTGGGAACTTCGGAAATTCTTAAAGGACACTAGAGGGAGTAGGAACAAGGTGGATTTGGCTGTCGACCGCTAGTCGGACCTGAGGACGCCCATGCAGTCCATTTATGCCATCCTTCACCTGGTCGGGGCTAATAAGAAATGAGAGGTGCCAGTTCCAAGAGCTTTTAAGGCCCTAAAGAGAGGGCAGAAGGCTAGGGGCGGGTAAAAGATCTAGTGTACTTTCAAAATGAGGTTCACTATAGTCAGCCTGAATATCAATGGGGGCAGGGGGTCTCTCCGTAGGTTTCACCATCTCACAGTGCTCTGGGACGGGAGGTATGCGGTGAACTTCCTGCAGGAAACACACACTGTGGCTAGTGATGAACCCACCTGGCTCCTGGAGTGGGAAGGGGGGGCGTCTACATGAGTCATCTCAGCTCCAATTCGAGTGGAGTGCCTTCCTGTTGGCCCCGTCTTTCCAGCCGGAGATCCTCAAAGTGCAGGACATTGTATCAGGCCATTTGCTGTATCTGGCCGTGCGCTTGGATGGCTTCATTAATGTGTACGCCCCCAAGATCGGCACAATGCAGATGTGCTTAACAAGGGAAGCGACCACGTTTTTGAATACTATTGACCGTGGGGAGTGTGTTTTCCTTGGGGGAGATTTTAATTGTACCCTCGAGGCAAGAGATTGCACTAGCGTTCAGCGTGACCCGGGTGCAGTAAAGACTTTAAGGGAGATGGTGGACTCTTTTGAGCTGGTAGATGCTTGGCGGAATTTCCATCCCGACTCTAATGCCTTCTCGTACAGGTTTGAGGGTGGTGGTTCCCATATTGATCATTTATACGTGTCCAAGGCCTATGTCTCCTATGTTTCGGCTGCCTCCATGTTGGCCGGTGCCATGCTCGGACTCGGCCTTGTGCGAGTGGATTTTATCCCGGGCTGGGTCCGTGTACTGACATTTTAATAGTCAGCTGTTGGAGGATCGCCGATTCCGGGATTCATTCAGGCAGTTCTGGACGAGGTGGAGAGAGAGGCAGGGGCGTTTCCTTTCCCTAAGGCAGTGGTGGGACGTGGTGGACTTCCTGCCGGAGGAGATGGCAGGTTTTGCGTGGAGTACCACGCACCTCCTCTATCTGGGGGTCTACCTGAGTCCCGCTGAGGGGGGGAGGCCGGTGAACTGGCAGGAGCTGGAGGCGAAAGTGGTCGCCCGGCTGGGACGTTGGTCAGGCCTACTTGGTGTGCTCTCTTACCGGGGCAGGGCTGTAATTATAAACCAGCTGGTGGCCTCTCTGCTGTGGTACCGGATGGCCACTATGGTCCCGTCCTCTTATTTTATAACCATGTTACAGTGGAGATTGGTCAACTTCTTCTGGGGTGAGAGGAACCACTGGGTCTCTGCTGGGGTTCTGAGTCTCCCGTTGGAGGAGGGCGGTCAGGCGCTGGTCTGTATTCGTACCCAGGTGGCGGCTCTCCGACTCAGGGCCCTGCGGAGGTACGAATACTTGGACTACCCTCCTAAATGGCACGTGCTGGCGACGTACTTTTTCCACCAGGGGCGCTGCCTTCAGGAGGGCTCACGGCTCCCGGTAGCGGGAATGAGTCGACGCGCTAGGCGGGAGTTGCCTGGCTTTTACCGTCACCTCCTGAAAGCCAGGAATTTGGTCACCTTCAGCTCCTCAGGTGGAGGTGGGTGTCGTGGCTGTGACGGTGGGTGTCGAGGGGAGGCGTGTGCATGGAGCGATTCCGGACCAGCTTACCCCCACTCAGTCGGAATTGTTCATAGGGCCCACGGCCCGGGTCCCTCCCCGAGAGCCAGCCCTGACGAGGGGAGCGGTCCCCAGTGGAGGTCTTTCTACAAGGGAGTCCTCCCCCTTTACATCGGGGACCTGGGGTGGAGAGTTTTTGCACAAAGCCGTGGCCTGTAATAGGTACTTGAGCCGGTTCATGGACTCTTCCCCGCTTGTCATTTCTGCGGTGAGGAAGAGACCGTGTTCCATGTGTACATAGAGTGTGAGAGGTTGCAGCCCCTGTTTGAGTATCTGAAGGGGCTGCTCCTCAAGTTTTGGCTACATTTTAGTCCAAGTTTAATTTATGGGCACCCGGTACAGAGGGGGGAGGGTCGGGAGGGAGGAGGGGGTCTCCCTGTCGGTCTGCTCCTGGGCCTGGCCAAGATGACCATTCGCGGGTCCAGGCAGCGGGCAGTCGATGGCCGCACAGCGGTGGCTGCCTGCCCCTTTTCCGGGGTTACGTCCGAGCTCGCATGTCACTAGAGAGAGAACACACGGTGTCCACGGGGACTGTGGAGGCCTTCTGCGAACACTAGTCACCGCAGGAGGTTGAATATATTATAGATAAAAATGTTAATATTTTAATTTGATAATTTTGTTTAAGTGTTTTTTTAATTGTTTGAGCTTTCTACCTTCCCTTGTAAATTGTACATTTGTTTAAAAATCTAATAAAAAAAAACATTTACGGGGGAAAAAAAAGAGCTAGACCAAGAAAATTGAAGATAGAGACAAAATGCTGGAGTAACTCAGTGGGACCAGCAGCATCTCTGGAGAGAAGCAATGTGTGACGTTTTGGGTCAAGACCCTTCTTTTAGACTGAAGAAGGGTCTCGACCCGAAACATCACCCATTGCTTCTCTCCAGAGATGCTGCCGGACCCGCTGAGTTACTCCAGCATTTTGTGTCCATCTTTAAATGACGTCACGCGCTCCAGACGGCTGTGCAGACGCATTAAGTCGCACGCGACCTTCACGGGACCATCACGCCTCAACGCGACCACGAGGTCGAGTAATTAGCGTGCCAAGGACACGTGTGGGACAGGGGCTTTACTTCATACTTTATGCTGCCCCGAAGCATTCACATGATAATTTTGATTTCTTTCCTAATTTTCAAAAATGATTTTTAAAAATGCTTTATCATGTCATTTCCAGAGCATTGCAACATAGAAATTTTGTGTCATAATATAGCCTTCGCGAGCTACTTGATGTAACAATTTATGATTTTGGTATTAGAATGACTTAACTTTATGAGCACTGCAAGTAGTATACATATTGACCTGAGACAGAGTTAGCATAATTAAGTTAGTTAATTATCTCACTCTGGTGAGTTTACTGGTGAAAGTAAATTAAAGACAAAGATCATTACTCAGTCATTTATACTTCAGAGTTTGCAGAGATAAAAGATCATTATTCAAGTGAAGAAGAATTGCATTTTATTTTCCACATGGGATATCCTCCTTGTTTTCCTTTCCATTCCCTGCTGTCTACTAGATGAAGACATTATTTTAAACAAAAGTGCAACCAAAAAGTAATGGGCATGCATTACCACATTTCCAAATAGTCTTTTATCACATTTAGTTCTTGGTGCAATGGCTTTTTAAATGAAATGTCCTTAATTGAGTAGTGAAAGCATTTTCCATTAACACTTCCTGCACCATGGAGAAAAAATAATTGGATTAAATTAAGTTGTTGGAAAGTGAGATTACATAATGAAGGATGAAAAGTCGGTGACATTTTCAAAGTCACTTTTAGGGGTCATTAGTTAAATGAAGGTTATTCAGTAGTGATTAATAATATATGGTAAAAAAGTATGTTTCCCCTCAAACTTTAAAGGTTATCAAAGTAGGTAGCCTACATTTAATAAAAAACAGACTTATTTAGGTAATGCCTCAATGAAACCTATAGAAGATGTCAAACTGCATAAACTGTTTTGGGGTTATCATTTATGATATTTATCTTAGCTAAGAAGTTGATGACAACATTTAAACAAGTTTAATGGTGCTATCTGTTACTAATAGGTAAATCTGCAAGCAATTCGGACAGAGGGATAGGCACAAGAAACTGCAGATACTGGTTTACAAAAAAAAACATAGCGTGCTGAAGTAATTCAGCAGGGCATGCATCATCTCTGGAGAATATGGATAGATGACATTTCGAGTTTTGACCCTTCTCCAGTCCCGACCCAAAATGTTGCCTATATAAAGTTATTCAAGTGCTTTGTATCTTATTTTTTTAAACAAAGGGATACTCTTTATTTCTTCTGTGAATTGTCAGCTTGACCATCTTAGTTACCTTTCCTTCTACAAATTAATTGGCGTTTCATTAAAATTATCACATTGTTAAAATGTTACAAAGAGATGAAAGCTTATTTCATGAATTGTGTGGAGTCAACTTTCCACATTCAATGTAAAGAGCATACCATTTTTGGTGCACAGTTGAAACTAGGAATAATGACAGGTCATTGGGTACCAAAAGCAAAGGTCTTCTTGAACATTTCGTGCAAAATGGTGTTTGGATCCAGCTTCCCAACAACCTGTTTCAATTCTGTATCATAGTTTCAATCTTGTATCTAAATCCATAAACTTTTAGTCATTAAAATCCAGTACCGAATTTCCAACATTAAAGATAAGCACAGGCAAATTGTACTCTTTTCAGATTCAGATTCAAATTCAGATTCAAATTTATTGTCATTGTGCAGTGTACAGTACAGAGACAACGAAATGCAGTTAGCATCTCCCTAGAAGAGCGACATAGAATATGAGCAATAAATAAATATATTTACGTGCATACAGTCATAGTAGTACAATTATTTTTTTCCTAGTGGAAGGAGTGTCCGGGGGGGGGGGGTGATTGGCAATCACCGAGGATGAGTAGTGTAACAGCCGCAGGGAAGAAGCTGTTCCTGGTCCTGCTGGACCGGCAACGGAGAGACCTGTAGTGCCTCCCGGATGGTAGGAGGGTAAACAGACTGTGGTTGGGGTGAGCGCAGTCCTTGACAATGCTGAGCGTCCTTCGCAGACAACGCTTGCTTCGGACAGACTCAATGGAGGGGAGCGAGGAACCGGTGATGCGTTGGGCAATTTTCACCAACCTCTGTAGTGCTATCTGGTCGGAGACAGAGCAGTTGCCATACCATACTGTGATACAGTTGGTAAGGATGACCTCGATGGTGCAGCGGTAGAAGTTCACCAGAATCTGAGGAGACAGGTGGACCTTCTTTAGTCTCCTCAGGAAGAAGAGACGCTGGTGAGCCTTCTTGACCAGAGTTGAGGTATTGTGGGTCCAAGAGAGGTCATCGGAGATGTTGACCCCCAGAAACCTGAAACTGGAAACACGTTCCACCTCCGTCCCGTTAATGTGGATGGGGGTGTGCGTGCCGCCCCTAGATTTTCTGAAGTCTACAATGAGCTCCTTGGTCTTCTTGGAGTAAGGGCCAGGTTGTTGTCAGCGCACCATGCTGCTAGGAGCTGGACCTCCTCCCTATGGGCCAACTCATCGTTCGTTGCTGATGAGGCCAATCACCGTTGTATCAACTGCATATTTGATGATGGTGTTAGTACCATGTACAGGTGTGCAGTCGTAGGTGAGAGGGAGTAGAGGAGGGGACTCAGCACACAGCCCTGTGGAACGCCGGTGTTCAGGGTGAGGGTTGAAGAGGTGTGCTTGTCTAACCTAACAGACTGGGGTCTGTTGGTTAGAAAGTCCAGTATCCAGTTGCGGAGGTAGGGGTCGATGCCCAGGTTACCGAGTTTGGTGATCAGTTTAGATGGTATAATGGTGTTGAATGCTGAGGTGTAATCGATGAACAGCATTCTTAGGTAAGTGTCTCTGTTGTCGAGGTGGGAGAGGGCGGAGTGAAGTGTCGTTGAGATGGCATCCTCCGTACTCCTGTTCTTGCGGTAGGCAAACTGATAGGGATCCAATGTGGGGGGTAGGCAGCTTTTGAGGTGTGCCAGGACCAGCCTCTTGAAGCACTTGGTGATGATGGGGGTAAGTGCAACTGGGCAGAAGTCGTTGAGGCTTGCCGCAGTGGAGTGTTTTGGCACCGGCACGATGGAGGTGGTATAAGGCACATGGGAACAACTGCTTGGGCAAGTGACAGGTTGAAGATGTCAGTCCAGACGTCTGTCAGCTGCGCAGCACAGGCACTGAGCACGCGCCCGGGGATGCCGTCAGGGCCAGCAGCCTTACGTGCATTAATCCTGCTCAGTGCCACGTATACGTTGTAGGGGGTGAGTGTGAGGGGCTGGTGATCGGCAGGGAGCACAGCCTTTATGGCTGTCTCTAGATTGTCCCTGTCAAAGCGTCCATAAAAGTGTTTAAGCTCCTCAAGGAAAGAGGCGTCGCTGGATGTGGGTGTGGTGTTGGTGGGTCTATAGTCCGTGATGGCCTGGATGCCTTGCCACAAGCGTCGGGGGTCGGAGTTGTTGTTGAAATGCTCCTCAATCCTTAGTTTATGGCAGTGCTAGGCCTTCTTGATGCCCCTCTTCAGGTTAGCCCTGGATGAACTGTAGGCTCGGGCATCGCCTGACCTGAAAGTGGTCAGATGAATGTACGATATCAGATGAATTTAATTTCAGGAAAAATTAATTCACATGATTCTTCCAGGGCTGTGACATTTCTGAGGTGACCATATCTTCAACTTTGTTTCATTAAGGTATATGGTTGATGGCAAGACCCTTAAACACCATTGATGTGCAGAGATTATCTTGAGATCTGTCCATAGCTCCCTGAAAGTGACAACACAAGTAGGTAGAGTGGTAAAGAACATGTATGGTATGCTCACCTTCGTTGGTCTGAGCATTGAGTATAAGAGTCAGGAAGCCATGATGTCGTTCTATGCAACTTTGGTTAGGATACATTTGGAGTGGTGTGTGGAGCTTGGGGGCCCAATTATAGGAAAGGTGTGGAAACTTTGAAAAGGGTACAGAAGAGATTGACCAGAATGTTGCTTGGATTAGGGTTTATTTTGGCTATAAGGAGAGATTGGACAAACGTGAGTTGTTTTATCTAGCATGTTGGAGAGTGGTGGAAGATCTGATAGGTATGCACAATTATGAAAGGCATAAACCTAGACCAAATCTAATAGTTCAAAACCAGTGGAACCCAAATTATCCTGGGGCGCTCCTGCAGCCATGTTCTGGTAGATCTTTTGTTAATAGGATGACAAGTTATGAAAAAAACATGTAAATGGTTACCGACAGATTAAGTGAGTGAGCAGTTAAATAACAAGGGAATATGGGGAATACATAAGGGAATAACAAGGGAACAACAAGGGAATATGGGGAATACATAAGGGAATAACAAGGGAACAAGGGAATATGGGGAATACATAAGGGAATAACAAGGGAACAACAAGGGAATACGAGGCAATGAGGAAATATGGTTATCCTCTTTTGTAGGAAAAGTATTTTGTTGAAATGGAGACAGGCTAAAGAATAGTGCTGAATAGTCCAAATGTTCGTGTATCTGAAATATTGAAAGCCAAAATTCAGGTAGAATGAGTAGTTTTCCTATCCTGCAACATTGATGGATAACAATGGTAACAAAGTATTTTTACATCTATTTTGATTCATGCTGAGACCACAGCTAGAGTACAGCATAGAATTTTGGTTTCTTTATCCAGGCGTAGTTTTGTGAGGAATAGTGGAATATTTTGAGCTTACCCTCATTGGAATTTAGGAGATTGGAAGGTGATCTTTTTTGAAACTGATACCATTGAAGAGACTGATGTATGGAAATCTACAATTGGGGGCATAGTTTTTAGAATAAGGAGACCCCATTTAAAAATGTTTCTTCTCAGCAAGTCATGAATCTTAAGATTTCTATTTCTATTAAAACCAATGTTCTTAATAGAAACAGAAATGGACGGATTTATTTTGGCAAATGGCAATTTGAAGGTTATAAAGAAAAACATCCACAGACTCCATTACTCAAAGACCAAATTACATCAAATCTACCCTGCTATTTCTCCATTATGTGACAGATGCAAAAGTGCAGATGGTTCTTTAACACATATTTTCTGGCTCTGTCCCCATATACAAAGATACTGGTCTAAAATATTTAAGTGGTTTTCTGGGGTCTATGGAAAAGATATTCTCCCTGATCCAAACTGGCACTTTTTGGATGCTCAGAGACTGCTTTGTACTTCACGTCTGAAGAACAACAAGCACTGATGCTTGGTATGGTGGCAGCCAAGAAAATGATCCTAACAGACTGGAAATCATCTACACCCCCCTGCTTCGAAAAATGGCTCAATGAAATGATAATAATCATACAGATGGAAAGGATACGCTTCTACAACTCCAAGGTACCAAACAACTTTTTAAGTGTTTGGGGACCATTTATCAACCATCTCAAAGTCCAATAATTTCATAATTTCATATTATCTGCAGTGATGTAGTCCTGTGACCTTTACTTCTGCTTTTGCAATGCATGACTGTGTAGCACCATGTGGATTGTACCAATACTGTTATGTCTGGCGGCTTTGTTTTATTATTATTTTTTTTTATTTTTATTTTTTTCCTTCCTTTTTCTTTCCTGTTGTCTTTTTCAGTTTTTATTTTATTTTTTTTTTTTTGTTTGTTTTGTTCTGTATTGTTAAAAAATTGTATAAAATAATAAAAATATTAAAACAATAAAGAAAAACAGGAAATTGTATTTGTGACCATGATCAAGTAAACCATTATCTTTCTAAGTGAGAGAAGGCGCAGGGTTCTTGGCCAACTTGTACTTTTACTTTTGCGTCATTTATAAAACGATGACATTTATGCAAAGGCTAACATTTCTTGCACTTCTCTGCTTGTCCTCAAAGTTGTAGTGAGCCATCTTCCTGAACCAAGCAGTCCGTCTCTTGAAACTATTTCTACAATGTTGGCAGATTTGGGGTAGTTTCTATCTGCTGAAGTCGCTGTCATGTGGCCACATAGCACCTAATATCTTGTTGGAAAATGTTCAAAAGATCTAGCAACCAAGGTAGCATTGTTGTATCCACTTAAAAATGTTAAAGACTTAAGAACTAAGTACATAGATAGATTAAACCCCTGATGACCAACTCCACTTTATCTTCATCCAGAAGGCCCTTTAATTACTTGTGAAAAGATTGACAACAAGATTATCAAGCAAGTATTCACAACAAAGTATAGGCTTAACAAAGTCAGTTGCATTAGAAATAAAGTCAGATAAACCATTTGTGTATTGTTTCATTATAGCAGTTCAAATAAAGCTTCTCCTGGCAGCCTAAATTACACCTATTACACTGCAACCTGAAAATTTCAGTCATAATCTCGTTCTGATTCATGTTAATGTATTTTCATCCTTTCAACTGACACCAAAACCAATTAATGAAATGAAATGAAATGATTCAAATTATTGTCATTGTCAGTGTACAGTACAGAGACAACGAAATGTATTTTTAGCATCTCCCTTGAAAGGGAGACACAGGGCGTCGCGGTGTGCCCGCGCCTGCCGCCGTAATTACATTCCATTACAGGCAAAGGTGGGTGAAGTGTCTTGCCCAAGGACACAACGACAGTATGCACTCCAAGCGGGATTTGAACCGGCTACCTTCCGGTCGCCAGCCGAACTCTTAGCCCATTGTGCTATCTGTCGCCACCGTCGTATATATTACTGTATATACCTGTGCATTATCGATAATTTGAATCCACTGTTCCCACTTGAAAGCTACACTGGCAAGGTGCATGAGTTGGAGGATAGGGGTTGTAATGTTGAAGCCCTGGCAGTTGCCAACTGGACTAGGGAATTGTGAAATTACCCATGTAAAATATGTAAATCTCCTCGTTTCACTGCCTGCGAAATGTTTATAACTGAGGCAATAAACTTTGTACTTTGAGGCAATGAACTTATACGTTACTTTGAGTTTTGTATTTTAGCAAATACTTTAGGACTTAGTTCCATACGGTTAAAATTTGCGTGACCTGGTGTCCCACTTTTTAGCTCAGGTACTGATAATCAGATATTTCGACACACCCAAGATTGTGTTGGCCAAATGATTCCTTTGATCAGCACTTAAGTGATTTCACTGCCAATTTTGGCTGATTTAAATTATTAAGTATGTTGTATAATAGTAAGATTAAACAAGAACTTACCTGTTTGAAGTTTGATCTGTATTTTATGAGGAGTTACGATGAGGGATTACGTGAAGAACCCGTCCAGCACGCATGCGCGACATACTTCAAAGCAGCGTAGTGGAATCACAGAAAACAACACAATAATTGAAATAAACATAGTAAAGCCAAGGGCAACTAAGATACCAGTTGAACTCTATAATTGAGGGTGGGAGCGGAGGGCACGTAATCCCTCATCATAACTCCTCATAAAATACAGATCAAACCTCAAACTGGTAAGTTCTCGTTTAATCTTACTATTTTACTTCGGAGTCACGTGAGTGATTACGTGAAGATTTTAAAGCTCTGTGATTTCAAACCGTGTAACAGTTCATACTTCACTTGCTGCCGAAGTCATTCAAGGGAGGAAGTATGTTATCGTAATCAACCAATGAATCTGTTTGTAAAACAATAATGGTATTTATTAAACAATAACAAAAAGAAAATAATGCTCCCCCAGTCTTAAATTATATGTTTGCAGATTCTAAAACTCTTTCTGAAAATAAAACAGGTTCTGCTAACGGCTTATCGTAGATCGTTTGGAATGTTTTCTCCATGGACCACCCCTCTGTAGCCAGGATGTGGTCCAATGGCACGTCCATCCTTTTAGGATAACCAATCCGCCGATGTGGATGCTGCCCTTTTCGAGTGAGATGTATATACGTCAGTATCTACTCCAGCAGCTGCCAGTACCTGTTTGAGCCATCTGGAGATGGTTTGGCTCGACACCCGACCATGAGGTTTCTTGTGGCTGACCCATAAGGCTTTTTCTCTCCCTCGGGGATCTCTTGTTGTATTGATGTAAGTTAGTAAGTGAGTCATGACACATAACCGTGGGTCAGGTGGGTATGCCCGGAAATCCATAACTAGGCCTGAAGTTCCTGGCCTGCTCTGTTTTACCAGCCCTTGAATAGTGAATGTGATACGGTTTGGTGTTATAACCATGTTGTCCAGTCGAAATAAGTGGAGGGACTGGACCCTCTGTGCTGAGACTAGTGCCATCAGCATGACCGTTTTCAGGGTTAGCTGTTCCAGGGTGAGAGACCTGGCTGGTGACCATCCCCTTAGGTATGTCAGGACAGGAATTGAATGTCCCTCTCATTAGTTTGATCCGGGTGAGACTCTATGGCCTGTTGACCTCTTCCACCCCTGCAACGTACTGTTCCAGCCGCTACGGTCACCCCTCCGTTGCCATGCAGTGAGAACGGAGAGGTTGAGAAGGAGTTTCTTCCCAGAGGCAATTCGGACTGTAAACGCCTTTCTCACCAGGGACTAACTCTACAGAACGTGTTTCCTTCTATTATTTATTATGTAAAAGAATATGTGTGTTATGATTGTGTTTATAATTTGTTTGGTTGTTTTGTTGTTTGTCTTTTGCACAAAAGTCCGCGAGCATTGCCACTTTCATTTCACTGCACATCTTGTATGTGTATGTGACAAATAAACTTGACTTGACTTGACTTGGTGCCTGATTTAAGTAGGCTGACAGAGCACTTCTGGCACTATTGATGGCACTGTAGCTCGGTCCTTCATTATGGTGAAGGCCGGCCAGGAACTCCAATGCATTGGTTACAGTTGTTGATGAATATGTTGTCCCAGTTTTCGAGCAGCATGTTTCCCAATTCCTCATGCTCGATAGGTATTGTTTCCTGGTGGACATACGGTGGGACGCTGTCATCGTGTTGATGGTCCTGTCAGATAATCCCAGGCCCAGCAGTGGCCTTTTCAGAATCTGCAACCCAGTAGGTTAATTCTGTCACGGCATGGATGACTTATGCCTTACACCGGGTGAGTCAATAGGTCTGGGCTACTGGGAATGGTCATTGGAGTTTCAATGACCATGTCGAGGACCACTGGGAACCATGGCTGTGTAGGTCAGTCGGGTACTATCCAAATACCTGAAGCAGAGTCCATCTGTATTTTGCGTAGTACCCGAATGATGAGGCAGAAGGGGGGAAAGGCATAAAAGAAATGGTTCCCCCAGTCTAGCGCAAATGCATCTATCGCTGCTGCCTCAGGGTCTGGTTCCCAAGCGACATACATTGGTACCTGGTGATTTAGTCTGGATGCAAAGAGATCGATATCTGGTGTGCCATATTGCTTTGTAATTTTAGCAAATACTTTAGGACTTAACATCCATTCGGTGTTATCATTGAATTTGCGTGACCTGGTGTCTGCCACTGTATTTAGCTTACCTGGTAGGTAAGTTGCTGATAATCAAATATGTCTATCGACACACCATTGCAAGATTGTGTTGACCAAATTGAGTTCCTTTGGTCAGCACTTCCAGTGATTTCACTGCCAATTTTGTCTGATTTTAATTATTAAGTATGTTGTATAATATTAAATTTGCTCAGTTTGCAGCAGTTAATGCCTATGAGATTTTGTATTGATTCTAGGGATGCCTACATTTTGGTTTGGGAATTATGTGAAAGACTCAGGCTTTTAGATTTTGAGATTCAAATTTAAGGGAATATTAAAAATCCTAAGCGACAACAATTCTGTACATTTATTTGTGGAGAGGGTTTACTATAAAAAATTAACCGTAAGTCTTAACTTTAACAGTGTAGGTGTTTACTTCCCCATTTCCGAAAAATATTATTTTGATAGAAACAATGTTTTTTTTTTTCTGAAGGATTTGGTGATGTTTTGGGTCGACAGAGATGCTGCCTGTCCCGCTGAGTTACTCCAGCATTTTGTGTCTATCTTCGGTGTAAATCAGCATCTGCAGTTCCTTTCTACACATTTATTTTTATTCTAATTGATAGCAATAATTAGAAATGTTTTATTTATGTGAAAAATACTTTGATTTTCTGTGACCAAGCTGTTCCCTTCCTATTTGTCTACCTTTTTTCAGTTACTGTGCAAGACTGACAGATGGCTCAGGTGAAAAGGGCTAGCCCTTGATGACTCCTCATCACAGTTTTTTACAAGTGCTGGAGACCGGGTATGGAGTTGACACATTGCCAGATTAGTAATCCAAGAGACCGAACCAATAATCTAGATTTGTACCATAAAAATCCCACAAGAACGCATGAGCAATCCATTTAATCAAATAATCTAGAATTTTTTTTTAAAAGGACTGGGTCAGTAAAGATTACCATGAAGCTACCAAATTGTGGTTAAAGACAATTTCATTTGCTCAATTCCTTTTGGAGGAAATATGTTGTCCTTAACCAAAATGGAATTTGTTAATTCTTTAATGTAGCAGATCTCTGAAATTACCTAGTTAACCACTCAGTTTATTCATAGTTGTTATTTTTAAATATCTTAAACTCTTTGGACCACTCCAGATCAACCTGTATCAAAGTATCAAATTCACAGACAGCAAATTTGTTCCCAATCTGGTCGAACTTGTAAAGGTCCTTCTTGTGAATTGGTGTCCAGATTGAAAGCCAAAAAAGATAAGCAACCTAACATAGTCATATTCACATAAACTTGCTTTACAGGCTGCTTATCAGACTCCACCATCACTGGTTGGACACAGTCTCAGAGTTGGTGAAACAGTGAGATACAGTCAAGAGGGAACAGCTTTGGAAATCCTTGATATTGATTCTGGACCCCATAATATCTCACGGCATAAAAGATAAAATGCACAAAGATACTACCCTTCTGATTAATACCTACCATTTCCCACCCCTGCATTACCGGATTAATCAGCATATTATCTTGCGCGAATTTGGAAACAGCACGAAAGCAGCAAGGGCAGAGGATGGACTTCATAATTGATAGGAGTGGAATTAGGCCATTCAGCCCATCAAGTCTACTTCAATCATGGCTGATCTATCTTTCCCTCTTAACCCTATTCTTCTGCCTTCTTCCCACAACTCTTGACGTACGTACTAATCAAATGGAGCATCACTTCCAATGGGGGATGCCATTGTCCATCAGAAAGAACGGCAATGCGTCTACCAACTGAATGGACAAATTCAGAAAGACATTACAAAACTAGGTCTCAAGCAGATAGTGAGCAATCCAATGTGCCTGCTACAGACGCATCTGTCAATGAATGCATTGGAAGAAGTGACAAATGTACATTCCTCTTGGAGACCTAATCACGTTTTCACACAAAGAACACTACGCATCATACCATGCAGCAGTAAATTATCCTAATCAACAGATTGGAAGTGGAAACTGAGCATCCACAACATGCTTTCAATCAGCAGCAACAAGAACAATGTAACTGTTTCACAAACTGTCACCGTATGGAGTGGCAAATCGCTCACTATCATTATTGTCAAGCTCAGGGATCAATGATAGTTCACCAATGAAAGCAGAAGGGCAAATCAGAAGTACCACCAGGCCTAGTAATGAGGTTCCAACCTGGCTAAGCTGCAGCAATAACCTTGTGAGTGTTAAACACTAAAAGCAGCGTCCAATGTATCTGATCAAAGCTCTGCAGTCCTGCCACATCTAGTGAACTGTTTAGCAGCTCACAATAACCAGTTCCAAGAACTAAACATAGACTCAAAATGCTGGAGTAACTCAGTGGGGCAGGCAGCATCTCTGGAGAGAAGGAATGGGTGACATTTTCATTGGAGACCCTACTTCAGACTGAAACGCCACCCATTCCTTCTCTCCTTAGATGCTGCTTGTCAGTTACTCCAGCATTTTGTGTCTATCTTCGGTGTAAACCAGCATCAGCTGTTCCTTCTTACACAGTTCCAAGAACTATCTTGGCCTCAGTGGTTCTGTGTCCAGCCTGCAAGTGACAAAGGCAAGGCTGGAGCAATTTCCACCATCTTCAGCTAGAAGTGCCAAGTGGATAAGGAAAAACTTTTTCACACAGATAGTTGTGAATTTGTGGAATTCTTTTCCTCAGAAGGCAGTGGAGGTGAATTCACTGGATGAATTCAAAAGAGAATTAGATAGAGCTCTTAGGGCTAACGGAACCAAGGGGTGTGGAGAGAAGGCAGTAACGGGGTACTGATTGTGAATGATCAGCCATGATCACATTGAATGGCGGTGCTTCAAAGGGCCGAATGGCCTACTCCTGCACCTATTGGCTTTGTATCTATGGATGATTCATCCTCCAAAGCTTCCTATCATCACAAACACTTCTTATCAGCCAATTGGATTAATTTCGCACAACATCAGAAAGCAGACCAGAGGAGTGAGTATAGCTACAATAAAGAATGTGAAGTGGAAGTGAAGGGGCACTGCGGCGGCATAGAAGGGAAGCTTCCGCGAGGAGCCGCAGGGCTGGAGAAGGACGGACCTGGCAGCCTAAGGGAACAAAGACCTGGCAGCCGACGAGAACAAAGATGCGGGAGCTAGCTGAGAACAAGGACAGACTCAGTGGGCACCAGGAACCAAAACCCTGTGTCCTGCAGTCACTGTAAAGAAAGGCCCGGTGAGCCGCTGCCTCCAGGGGGAAGCTCGAAGACCGGAGAGTCGAGGAAGGAGCCGCTGGAGACAACGTAGGCAAGGAGTGGGCCGGTAGGTGAGGGAGGTCGCCAGGTCTTTATTCCCCTCGACTGCCGGGCATTGGGTCCAGCGCCTTAAATGTCAGCTGCAGGAAAAGTCCCCCTTGACACAGAAGCGGTTGGGCAAGGAGAGAGGCGTCGGGTCGCGGGCCTGCATAGCCTGATGCTTACCTGGATCGAGGGCATTCTAGTACCTCCAGCGTGGACCGGACTTTGGACTTTTTCTTTGTAAATAGCGCCAAAATATGGCAAATGTGCATTTGTGGGTTGTGCAAAAGAATTTCACTATGCTGTGCATATGTAACAATAAAGAGCCATTGTACCCGGAAAATATCTTCCTGGACCACCGTGGTTCATCACGTGAAGGTACTGTAATGCTGGCTGATTTGGGGTAGTTCCTATCCACTGCAGGTCCTGTCATGTGGTCACTGTGCACCTAATAGATGGTTTGAAAATGTTCGAAAGATCTAGCAGTCAAGGTAACATTAAAGACACAAAGTGCTAGAGTAACTCAGCGGCTGAGTTACTCCAGTACTTTGTTTTGATTTCGGTAAACCAGCATCTGTGCAGTTCCTTGTAGCAGCCAAGATAACATTGCTGTGCCTAATTAAAAATGTTAAAGATTTAAAAACTAAGTGCATAATGAGATTAAACACCTTATGACCATCTCCATTTTCCCTTTGCCTCGGTAGTAGGTCTTTTCATTACATGAAAAGAATAATGACAACTATGTCAAGCAAGTGTTCACAACGTGCTCAGTCAGTTGCACTATAAAATATATTCAGATAAAGCATTTGTGTTATGTTTCATTACAGTAGTTTGAATAAGAGCTGCTCTGTGTCAGTGTCTAAATTCTCATTACACTGCAACCAATGTAATTCCACTCATAATCCCATACTGATTCATGTTATTTTCAACTTTTTTTCAACATAGGAACTATGTGCCTGCACTTCTAAATCCCTCTACTCCACAACACTCCACAGAGCCCTGCCATTCAGGTCCTGTATAGGTCCTGCCATTCAGGTCCTGTATAGGTCCTGCCATGGTTTCCCAAAATGCAATACCTCTCACTTCTCTGTATTAAACTCCATTGATCATTCCTCAGCCCACCTGCCCAACCAATCAAGATCCTGCTGCAATTTTTGACAACCATCATCGCTATCTTCAATACCACTCATCTGCGTACTTACAAATAATGCGTTGTACATTCTAAACCAAACCCTTGATTCAGAAGAAAAACAGCACCGAACTATTTGTTTCCTTCCATTAAGCCAATTTTCTTTGCAGTCAGAAAGCTCTCCTTGGATCCCATGTGATATAACCTTCCAGAGCAGCCTATCATGCAGAACCTTGTCAAATGCAGAGCAGCCTACCATGCGATACCTTGTCAAATGCTATATGGTCAAATATTATAAAGTTATGCTTAATAAATGGTGCACACATTGTTTAAGTATTGTTCAGGACAACATCAGTGGTCTATTGTGTTAACCTTTTACCTCATAAGAAACTAAAACTTACTGTGATAAGTGAAACGGAGGTTCATTAAATGAACCTCTGATAGAAATCTTTCTAATTCTTCAGCAAAATTAACATTCTCAAGGAGCTTTGCATGCTAAGTGTTTGTACTTGAGCCTTCAAATAGCTGCTACATTTAGTAATTACAGCGAGTACAAGCTTTCTTTCACAGAGCTATTATTAAGAAGGGGCCTTTCACATGCAATCACATTTCTTCCCTTGTGAAAACCAATAAAGATGTACCATAGAGGGCACAGTTGTAAGATGTATAAAGCCCTAGGGGGTGCATTCTTCTGACAGCTGCTTCACAATTCTTAACAAAGCAAATGTCAAAGTTGTCGAGGCTGTCATATGAAAATGATCCATGTAGCCATGGTCTCCTTTTCCCTGGATAATAAACCACTGTTTGCTTTGCAGTTGCAGTGTCAAAATCTGCAATCTATTATAAATATTTTATATCCGTCTATAAAAGCAATTGGTAGGAGGTTTAACTGTTCCCAGTCCCATGTTTATTATTGGGCTGTCTTTCATATAGCAGGTTACCACTTCCAACATGTCTTGTAAGAGACTACCATTATCTACTAGTATTGGCACCCAGTATAAGCTGCTGCTGGATAATATGGAAGTCACTGATTTGCTGAAATGCAGTGGACCTTCCACATATCCATCATTGAAAAGAGTACAGTTATCACTGAAAGCAGCACATTGCAAAGAAATGTATTTTACTTGATGTTTCTGTCGGAGGCCACAATATCCAGTTTGTGTTCTACCTCTGCACTACACTTTAAATATTGTAAATGGACAATAAATCACCCAGTATCTTGACTAAAATACAGATTGTCATTGCAGTGCCATCTTATTTCACATCTTACATGTAAAATTGTAACATGTACATTTTGAAAAATGTTTGGGGGAAAACTAGTAAGATTAAACGAGAACTTACCAGTTTGAAGTTTGATCGTTATTTTATGAGGAGTAACGTTGAGGGATGACGTGAAGAACCCCGCCAAGACGCATGCATGTCATTCTTCAAAGCAGTGGTGTGAAATCACAGATAACTGTAATGACTAAACATAGTAAGATTAGAGAAGAGATACCAGTTGAGTATATGATCAAGGGTGGGAGCGGAGGGCACGTAATCCCTCAACGTTACTCCTCATAAAATAACGATCAAACTTCAAACTGGGATAAATCAGACCAATTCATAACGAGTTGGTCTCCATTCGTCGTTTTTTTGGAATCATATGGTGCAACACAATTGTAAAAAATAACTGTTTCAGGACTGGACGAGGGTTGGTCAAGACTATAAATAATGATCTCCTTTTCTTTTCACTATTTTCTCTCTCAACTTTCTTCATTTACTCGTTTTCTTTCTTCACACACTATATATTTCACATTTTTCTATCCTTTACTATCTAACCTCTTTTTCTTATTCTCATCTTTTTTCAATGTAACAAAAAAAAAAGAAGTTGTACATAAAATGTATTATGAAAATATATATTAGGCACTTTGGTGCCATATGACTGTGCTTACTTCTAATAAAATAAAATATTAAAAAAAAAAAAAAACTTCAAACTGGTAAGTTCTCATTTAATCTTACTATTTTACTTCGGAGTCACGTGAGTGACTACATGAAGATTTTAAAGCTCTGTGATTTCATGCCGTGGAAACGAGTTCATGCATTACATCTGCCTTGATTATGGGAAGAATAGTGTTAACATCATTAGACATCAATACGATATTGAAAATCCAACAATAAATATATTAACACCAAATTATAGCCCCTATTTATGGGGTAAAATTATATTACAGAACTTAAAATTGTTTCTGCAAATGTTCCAGGTTCAATCACTGGTTTGTTATAAAATCGTTGGAAAGTTTTCTCCGTTGACCATCCTGCTGTCTTGAGGATTTGGTCCATAGGAACATCCAACTTCATAGCTGCTGATGTAGCTGCAGCCCTGGTGGAGTGAGATTTAAAAAATGCTAGTGTCTACTCCAGCCTTTATTAGGACCTGTTTTAGCCATCTAGAGATGGTCTGGACTGTCACTTTTTTTGAGTGGCTGTTTGTAGCTGATTAAAAGTGACATTTCTTTGCCTCTGATCTTAGTATACTCCATATATAATAGTAAGTGTGTTACAATACAGAGATGGTCATCTGTCGGGTAGGCCCTGAATTCTGTTTTTAGGCCTGCTGACCCCTGTCTGTTCTGTTTGACTAATTCATTGATGTGAAAAGTTAAATTTCCAGATGAAATAGTCATGTTGTCCAGCCTTAGTTTCCGTAGCGACTGGACCCTTTGTGCCGTGACCAAGGCCATCAGCATGACTGTTTTCATAGTCAGTTTCTGTAGGGACAGAGCTGTAGCTGGAGACCAGTTTCTTAACATGGTCAGTGCAATGCTCACGTCCCATATTTGGGAGTACCTGGTTCTTGGGGGATTAACATTAAAAATGCCCCTCCCTCATGAGTTTGGTTACCAGGGTGTGTCCCAACAGAATGCCCCTCTGTTCCTTGCCACAGGTATGTTGACAGAGCACTTCTGGCGCAGTTGATGGCACTATAACTGAGCCTCTCATCGTAATGGAGGCTTGCCAGGAATTCCAGAACAGACGGGATGTTCATAGATCTGTGGGTGATGTTATTGTTGTGACAGTACTTTTCCCATTTCTTGATGACACCAAGTACTGTTTTTTGGTGGACTGTCTGTGGGCCGCTGAAATAATATCCACTATTCGGTCCGTCAGTCCCAGGTGTAGTAGAGGTGCTTTCAAACTCTACAAATTAATAGGTTTATATAATTATGACATGGGTAACTTCCCCTTGTTGCGGGATGAACCAGTAAATTAAGTCTATGATCGATGGTGATGCATGGTTCTAATACCGAGTATCACCGGGTCCCATGGTTGAGTAGGCCAATCGGGTACTATCAAAATACCAGACGCGGAGTCTTGCTGTATTTTCCATCATACCCGACTGATGAGGCAGAAAGGAGGGAATGCATAAATAAACAATATCCCCCAATGCAGCGAAAATGCATCTGTTGGCGCTGCCCCAGGTCTGGTTCCCATGAACATAATTCGATAACTGGTGTGAGCCTGGATGCGAATAGGTCGATATCTGGTGTTCCATACCGTGCTGTAATTTCAGCAAATACATTTTTATCCAACATCCATTCAGTGTTTTCATTGAATTTGCGTGACCTGGTGTCTGCCACTAAATTTAGTTTACCTGGTAAGTAGGTAGCTGATATCCAAATATCTCTCTGGATACACTATTGCCAAATTGTGTTGGCCAGATTGTCACATGATGTTGATTTGTTTCCACACATATGGTTGATATATGCTACCATGGTGGTGTTGTCAATTTGTAGTCTAACATGCTGGTGATATAACCCAGAACAATATGATTTAAGGCCATGGAATGCACTTAACATTCCCAGGTAGTTTATGCCCAGTGTTTGTAATAATGATGCCTCCTGTGCATTCTATCTCCCCCACAGCTGGAGATGGAATTGGTAGCACCCCAATCAAGTGCACTGGCATCAGTTTGTAGTACCATAGACAGGTTGCTGATAATGTTTGGATTGGAACAATGCCTAATGTTATCTTTTCACCATTTTAGTTCCATTATGGCCTCTGTTGGTAGCTTCATTGGTCTGTCAAAATGACCACCATAATTTTTGAGTGCTCGTATTTTAGTCCTCTGTAATTTTAGATAATGTAAAGGTCCGATTTGTGTGGCTGGAAACGCAGCCACTATTATGCCAATTATTCTTGCTAACAGTCTGATGAATGGTTCTGTGATGTCAATGATTTTGCTGCAAGCCTCCATTAAGGCTGTAACCTTTTCTTTCGGCAAAGTCACTGACATGTGAACTGAGTTAAGGGTGAACCCCAGATGATCCATTGTGTTAAATAACATCTGCGGTCACCTCTAATGGGTACTGTATAGTAAGCATCTTTTAAATCGATGCTTGCCATGTAGTAACCTTAGGAAATCAATTGTATAGCAGTAACAAAGGTTTCCATCTAGTAATGAATATATAGTACAAAAGTATTCAAATCTATGATGATGTGGCAACCACCATCTTGTTTATGATAAAGATTTTGGACATGAATTCCTGTGATTCGTGTTGGGTTTCCTCTATTACTCCTTTTTTATAAGGCCACTGTAGTTCAGCATGCACTTTTGATTTTTCTTTGCCTGTAAGCACGAACATTCGGTTCGGTACGTGCTGAACTGGAGGGTTATGTTTTTGTATAAATTCTATGGTATAACCCTATACTTCTGAAAATATAAGTGTCAGTAGTTAATTTATTCCATGCATCCAGACAGACCCACCTACCTCCATGGTTACTATTGGTAGGTTTGTTACTTTTTCGGCATCCTCCGTGGACGTTGAGGCGCTGGTGTCTGGATCTGTAGTTGGGTCGGTGTTGAGGGTTAGCGCATTTCCCAGGAAGGCCGGTCTGGGCCATGGCCTAAAAAAGACCGATGTTGAGTGTTCCTGGCCTTCGAGCTTTCACCAGTTTGTCTTGGCCGACCGGTGGTGCGTAGGGGTGCTGTTTCTGGCCAAAGTAGTTTTTAGACGTTGCTTTAATGAGCCCCAGGGTTTTACCCTCTTCGTCAAGTTCTTTTACCTGTTTTGATAAGTTGTCTCCAAATAGTAATATTGGTAGTTTGGAGGTTCCAGGTTTGCATAGGCCTGCAAATTACGGTCTAAAGCCGGTTGGATGGCATTCTTCCTAATGCTGTTTACTCGTATAGGTAGTTGAAAAATAAAGCCAGTGCATCCTGGTGATCTTGTGTCATGTCTTTTCCGTTTATTGTGCGGGCGAAAACCGTAATTCCTGCTGTTAGGACTTTCAGAACTTTCTGTAGTTTCAAGTCCCTGGCTCTGATTGAGGCTCCGACATGTTTTCAAATACACTGGTTGACACTGGGAACATTCAGTGATTTGCAGTTCCCTGGTGGTAAGTGTGTTGCCGTGGTGTCCAATAATGCCTGTCCTTATAGCTGGTTGAATGACAAGTAGTCGATACTTGCAGCTATTTTAGGTTCCAGGTTTTGGCCAGTTTGGTCGGGTTGAATGAACTGGGACACCATATCCAATAGGTTTTCTTGCACCCCATGCGCACTAGGGGTATGTTCTGCACACCCCTCTTCAGGGTCAGCCCAGAATTGACCCCCTGTACTCCCTTCTGATGAGGGAGAAACACTGTGCAGCCCTACAAGAGGTACTGCTGTAGGACTTACTAGCTGCCCACTGTGACTAGTCTCCATCTCCCGGAGCCTGTCACTTTGGAGTATTTGCTCCAACAGCCGCTCCAACTGGCTCCAATGCTCTCGGGCACTGGCCACTCGCGGCTGCTCTTGAAGCCGCTCCAACCGGCCCCAATGCTCACGGGCACTGGCCGCTCATGGCTGCTCCAGTTCCTGCAGCCGCTCCAACCGGCTCCAATGCTCACGGGCACTGGCCGCTCGCGGCTGCTCTTGATCCCCCCTCCCAGCCGCTCCAACCGGCTCCAATGCTCACGGGCACTGGCCGTCACAGCTGCTTTGTTCCCCGCTCCCAGCCGCTCCAAACGGCTCCAATGCGCACGGGCAATGGCCACTCGCGGCTGCTCCTAAAGCCGCTCCAACCGGCCCCAATGCGCACTGGCCGCTCGTGGCTATTCAGAGTCGGACTCATCGGAGTCAACGACTCTGTTAGTTTTTTGCTTCGTTCTACTGCCCGGCCGTGGCCGGTGTGGGAGCGATGTCGGGCACAGCTGTTCCCATTACGGGACATTGGCATGCCGTTGGCTGCTGCTGCTGGCTGCCCGCAACTCCGCAGTTCTCCCCCGCCAGCTTTTTCGCAGCCTTCGTGGATCTGGTCCATGCCTCCACCTGTAAGGTAAGTGGAAGGAACGCAGAGTCTCCTTACCTGCTGTTCCCGGCTTTCAAATTCTGCCGCTAAGGGGAACATCGTTCCCCCTGCTGTGACTCGTTACAATGCATGTAGCGATATATGACACGCATGCGTCCAGGCGGGGTTCTTCACGTAGTCACTCACGTGACTCCGAAGTAAAATTGTACATTTTGAACTTGTTCCCCAAATTTTAGATCTATACCTGTCTTGACTACGTATGGTTCCTAATATCCCAAACAGTAAATTATTGAATCCTTAAAAGGAAAAGTTGGTAAGCAAAATCATTTTGAAATCTGTTGAAAATTGATTGGCTTGAATCACATTTATAGTTATCTTCTTAAAAGTGAATGTAGTACTGCCTATTGAACTTTGGGCACAGGGTACAAATCATTGCTAAAAAACGCACTGACACTAATTTGTTTAAACCACTAGCTCGCTGTAGTTGTGCATAGACTGGCAGGCAGATCTCCTTAAGTTAGGGTTATGGAAGATCGCCAGCATGCTGCTGTCTGACATAATTTTTATTTTCCCTTTTTAGACTTGACCGAATTTCAGATAACTTATGATGCTACTGGTAATTGGAAAATTGGCAGACTTGTCACAAATGTTTGGGGGAGAGTGCATAAAATACAGCACTGAGGAATAAAAATGTTCTGTGAAATAAGATTTATGGTCACTTCAGCTAAATGAAGTAACTGACTACAAAATAGAAGAACATTTTCTGTCACTGCAACAACTTGGTGCTATTAATTTGATGGTAGTTGAGACTTTTGTAAACTTTACTATCAATGCATTAAATTTAAATTAGCTCTGAGTAAATGTCAGTGAAGCTTTGCAGCACAGAATTGATCTTTTGATTGTTTTATTGTGACACAAATAGTAAGGGAGAAGTTGAAATGTCAATTGCGAAGGCTCCTCATGATGCAAGAATAATGTATTTAAAAATATGAACAACAACTATTTAAGCATTATAGCATTAACATAATGAAAATGGATTAAATAGAGATAGTGCTTTTAAATTGAAATGTATCGGAACATTAAATAGCATTGTTACCATTGTCTACGATTAGTGCTGAAGAATAATTCATCTCAAAAGTGCGCGGCACGGTGGCGTAGCGGAAGAGCTGCCACCTTACAGCGCCAGAAACCCGGGTTTGATTCTGAATATGGATGCTGTCCTTACAGAGTTTGTACGTTCTCCCTGTGACCGCATGGGTTTTCTCCGGGTGCTCCGGTTTCCTCCCACACTCCAAAGTTGTTCAAGTTTGTAGGTTAATTGGCTTTAGTAAAATTGTAAATTATTCCTAGTGTGTAGGAGAGTGTTATTGTACAGGGTGATCGCTTGTTGGCACGGACTCGGTGGGTCAAAGGACCCATTTCCACACTGCATCTCTCAAGTCTAAAATCTAAAAAAGTTAATTTCTGTTTCACAGGAAGACGAAGAGGAGCTCGAGGATGATGACGAAGAAGGTGATGATGAAAATGATTTCACCCCAGTGAATGAATGAGGACCGAATGAATTAAATGTAGAAAAAATAAAAAAGTTAAATGCCTCAACTTTGGATCAACTATTAGAAAGGCATTTGTCATCTTTGTACTTCATTGCAATTATCACCAACTGTTAATTTGTCCGTTAATTCTTTGTCTGTAAACCTGTTAATAAATACCTTCATAACTTGTTAAAAATGTGTGTGTATGTAAATAATCCTTTATTCATAGCATTCATTTATCTGTACTTGTCGATCAATATCAGATTGAAATAACAAAACATTGGTTGCTCAAATACCTCTTTTTATATAGAAAAATCAAACTCTTGATGTGTTTTATCAGAATTTTTATTTATTTTTTATTTATTTTTTTTTTAATTTATTGAACATGTTAAAAAAAATACAAACACAAATAAACTTGTAAGCAATAAAAAAAGAAAATAAAACACAAAACTTATGATGCAATAAAAAAAGAAAACAAAAAGAAATTTAAATAATTAGTACAGTGGATTTTCAGAAGGAGCCGTGACATATTTTGTGCTCATGATTGTTCAGATTACAACTGCATCGTATGAAAACTTTGTCACCATTAGATCCAAATTTAATAGCCACATTGAAATTGCAGTAACACTATTAGAAACAATTCTCTACCAACAGCAAACAGTGTAAATTAGATGCCAAACCTGCATGGCAAACCTACTAATCTGTCATGTGCCCATGAAAGTACCTCTTCAGGAGACCACGTACCTGCATGCAGTTCTCGAGTAAGAAGCCAGGTTCCCCTGACACATGAAGTTCAGTGCATCAAAGGCCTTTTCTTATCAAAGACTGAGCTTTCACAATTTCCTTGACAACCATATGCAAATTGTCTTCCAGAGATTTATGCTTATTGTGGTTCAGATCAAATCATGTCCCATTTAATCTACACAGATTTAAAATGACGGGGTAAAAGACCCAGAGCAGGAAGGAAGCAAATGAAAAGATGAGGGCAAATACTATAGTCGAAGAGAACACCATTAACTGACAGGGCAGACAGGAGCTTGGCAGAGAGAGGTGAAATAACAGGTTTAAATCTTGTTTCAATGCTAGAGAGTTAAATGGCAAAAAGGACGATGTCAGGGAGTGGATTGGCTTGGGGGACTGGGATATTATAGCCATTCGAGATACATGGCTGAGATAAGTGTAGGACTGACAGCTCAATGTTGCAAGTAGAGATGCTACCGGTGTGATAGAGATTCAGGTAACAGAGGAAGGAGATTTGCCTTTTTGATCGGGGGGACATAACTAGTTCTTCGAGAGCAAGCTCTTTGACAATGCCCTGCATGGTAGGCTAGTCTAGAAGATTAGATTGCATGGAATTCATAGAACGTTAGCCATGAAGGAGTCAAAGGGTGGTGCTGGAGGGTTATTTTCTAATTGGAGCCCTGTGCCCAGTGGTGTGCCTCAGGGGTCAGTACTTGGTCCATTTTTGTTTATTATGTACATTAAAGATTTGAATGACAATGTAGTTAATGTTATTAAGAAATTTGCAGATGACACCAAAATTGGCGATGTAGTGGACAGGAGAGGAAGGATATCTAAGTTTACAATGGGATTTAGATCAATTAGGAAAGTGGTTCCAAGAAATGGCAAATGGGATTTAACTAACAAAAAATGAGGTGTTGCAATGTTGTATATTAAACCAGAAAGGGACGTACGCAGTAAATAGTAGAACCCTGGAGAATGTTGCAGAATAGAGAGATCTGCTACAGATGCCTGGTTCCTTGGAAGTGGTGCCAGGTTGACAGCTTGGTGATGAAAGCTTTAGCATAATTGTCTTTATTGGGAAGGGCATCGAGTACAACGGTCAGCACATAATGATGCAGTTGTACGTCTGTAATTTAGTTCCGTTGTGTTTAGAGATACAGTGGAAACAGGCCCTTTAGCCCACCGAGTCCGCTCCGACTAACAATCGCACATACACTAGTTCTTTCCGATACACCAGGGACAATTTACACAAGTCAATTAACCTACAACCTTGTACATCTTTGGAATGTGGGAGGAAACTAGAGCAACTGGAGAAAACCCACTCGGTCACAGGGAGAATTTACAAACCCGTACAGACAGTACAGTTTTGGTCTCCAAATCTGAGGAAGGACATTATTGCCATAGAGGGAGTGCAAAGAAGGTTCACCAGACTGATTCCTGGGATGTCAGGACTGTCTTATGAAGAAAGACTGGATAGACTTGGTTTATACTCTCTAGAATTTAGGAGATTGAGAGGGGATCTTATAGAAACGTACAAAATTCTTAAGGGGTTGGACAGGCTAGATGCAGGAAGATTGCTCCCGATGTTGGGTAAGTCCAGGACAAGTGGTCACAGCTTAAGGATAAGGGGAAGTCCTTTAAAACCGAGATGAGAAGAACTTTTTTCACACAGAGAGTGGTGAATCTCTGGAACTCTCTGCCACAGAGGGTAGTCGAGGCCAGTTCATTGGCTATATTTAAGAGGGAGTTAGATGTGGCCCTTGTGGCTAAGGGGATCAAAGGATATGGAGAGAAGGCAGGTACAGGATACTGAGTTGGATGATCAGCAATGATCATATTGAATGGCGGTACAGGCTCGAAGGGCCGAATGGCCTACTCCTGCACCTAATTTCTATGTTATGTTACCTGTAGGCTGGATCGTATCCGGGTCTCTGGCGCTGTAAGGCAGTAACTGCCCGTGCCCCTCTGTGCCACCCTGGGATCACTTGGAGCACTGTATGCAGTTCTGGTCACCCAGCTATGGGAAGCATGTCATGAAGTTGGAAAAGGTGCAGAAAAGATACACGAGAATGTTACCTGGATGATATACAGTTGGTTGGATAGACTGGCATTTTTTTCCTTGAAGCAAAGGTGATTAAGTGATCACCTTATTGAAGTGTAAAAGACCAGGAAGGGATGGATAAAGTGAATGCTCATTGTCTATTTCTCATGGTGAAGGATTATAAAACTAGAGGGTATAGGTTTAAGATGAGAGGGGAGGGATTTAAGAGGGAATTGGGGGCAATTTTTCATCCGGAGTATAGATCGCATCTGGAAGGAGCTGTCAGAGGAAGCTGTTGAAACAATTACGACTTTTAAAGACCTCTGGACAGGGTATAGAGATCTATGGGCTATATGGAGGCGAATTAGACCAGCCCAGTATGCCAACTTAGAAGCATGGGCAATGGGCTAAAGGATCCATGCTGTATAGCTCTATGACTGAATAAATACTTATATCAGCAGGTGGATGCTCACATTGTAATTTACTAATTTTCATTTAATTTTAAAAGAAAATTGGGATCTGGTTTAAACAACGTTCTCACTATAAAATAAAGTACATTGGATATTAATTATCATTAATTTTAATGCTTATTCGGACCAAAGGAACAAATCCATCTTAACTAGCACCTCCCACCTTAACTATCAACATTGATTTCTCTCATTTCAGGTAACCCCTGCATTTCCTCTCTCACCATCCCCCCCAAGGCGCACCAGCTTCTCATTCTCACCAAGCAAGTAGCTAACAATGGCCTGTTTCCTTTATCATAATTACTTTTTGGAAATATCTTTCATTCATTTGTTCTATATATCTCTACATCTCTGTCTCATTTCCCTTTCCTGTGATTTTAAAGAAGGGTCTCGACCTGAAACGTCACCCATTCCTTCTCTCCAGAGATGCTGCCTGTCCCGCTGAGTTAATCCAGCATTTTGTGTCTATCTTCAGTTTAAAGCAGCATCTGCAGTTCTTTCTTACATGCCTCAATGTTACTGATAGCTAGCCAGCTCTAATTGTTGCGCACAGCTCTTTCCAGGATGGTGCTGTCACAGCTGTATAGTATGTCCCCACAGCTGTACAGTCTGTTCCCGCAGCTGTATAGTCTGTTCCCACAGCTGTATAGTCTGTTCCCACAGCTGTATAGTATATTCCCACAGCTGCATAGTATGGGTCCAGGGCAGTATTGCCTCGTCCAACAGCTGCTCGAGTTTAGCTTCTGAACCCACCTATCGACTACACTGAAAGTCCATTGACTTCTGCCATTCATTCTTTAGTGTTGGGTCCCGTGCATTTCAAGGAGAGCACTGTGAAGGAACACCAAGCCAGGCAAAAGTGTATAGAAAGCCAGTACTTTGTAAATGTACAATGTTAATTTGTGTCCATTGGGCAGGGGGTTATCAATAAATTGGGTATAAAATGTGGATGTAGGGCTTTTTGACATTGTGTTCCTGTGGAAGCTGAGCTGGACGGTATGAAGGGAAGGTGTGGAACACGAATGAAAGGTGAACTGGGGTTGCAACTACTGCAATTGCAGTTGGCTGAAGGTGTTCACAGAAGGTTTGGACAGAAACAAGCTGTGTTTGTTTCCTGCACCCTTCCACGTTCCAATCTGCTCTTTCAGCTGTCTGTAGTGTGGCTGTTGGTGAGGACTAAACACACGTTTTGGCGCACATAGAAGCTCACCATTATTTTGAAATCCCTTCTGGTGAATGCTGCAGGGCTCACCCAGATAGGTCTAAGCAGCGAAGTGACTCTTCCACTGTGCCAGAGGTATATGGAGTGCAGCATTTTATATAGCAACCTGGCAGGTTATCCTTGCAATCAGCCTTGCCAATAGAGAATCGTGCTTTGTGACCAGCCGCCACTCTTTGCTGTGTTGTGGTGGCTCAGATACAGCTGGCAGGGAATGAAGGCATCAGGATTGCTGACTGATACTGGGTGTTGAGCTGCAGGATGCTTAAGAAATAGGAGCTGGCAAAGTGGGCAGCGCCACAATGAAGTCTTTACATTACTGGGCAGGGAGGGCTCTGACAGACTAGCAAACTGTGGCCACACACCGATATTGAGAGAATGAAACAGAACTAACATTTCAGGTTTTAAAACCCTTCATTAGAACTGGAAAAGAGAGGAAAGCAAGCATGTTTTAAGCCTCGGAGGGGGAGTGTGGGGGACATGGAGAGAACAAAGGAAATGTCTTCTCGAAGATGGCTGGAGACTTAAGGTTATACAGGTTACACAATTGATTTTGGGGCAGCTAGTTGTGTCACCTGGACAACCTTAGTCTCCAACCATTCGCACTGTTCCCTCATCCTCCTCAACTCTACAGTTATTTCTGCTGCTGTCTCTGTTGGTGTTCGTCTGACTGAGGTCAGTTGACAGGGCCCATCAAGGGGAGGTCAACAATATGAGCCGTAGGCTGGTGTGCAAGGCCCCATCGGATGCCAAACATCCTCTGCACCACCTCGCCCAGGATTCACAGCAACTGGGACCTCAACGCCTGTCATCTCATCGGCCCTTCTCCCGTCACGCAGCGACCCCCTAAGGCTCCGGTTTCAACACACTATGAGCTTGGAGAACCAGCTGGGAACAGACTTTGCGACCTCCGCAATTCACTGTTGCACGGAACACCACAGCCCCACCCAGCTCAGACCTGCCCCGCAAAGAGTGGGTCGCCCTGAACTGGCTCTGTACAGAGGTCGGCCGGTTCAACGCCAACATGCATCGCTGGGGGCTGCTTCCATCAGCAGCCTGCGTGTGTGGAGCAGACCAGCAAACAGCGCAGCACGTCATTTTCACTGCGCTGTCCTCCGCCCCCCCTGGTGGTGGGGTAGATCTCATGGCCCTCAACAACAGCACATTGAACTGGCTACAGCACCTGGAGGGCGTTACATAACTTCTGCTGCCTCAAACGCAAGAAGTACAACTCTACAGATAAAAAACATGCTTGGTTTTCTTTGTTTTCCAGACTTTTCAAATAATTGATCTGAAATGTTGCTTCTGTTTCTGTTTCCACAAATACTGTCTGACCTGCTGTGTATTTCCAGCATTTTCTGCTTTTGGTTCAAATTTCCAGCGTCTGCAGTGACTGAGATACCAAAGTGAGATACCAATTTGAGCAAGTAAGCACTAATTAGTCATATGTCTATTAAAATCATTTTTTTCAGTAATGGGCATCACAGGATGTCTTGCATTTATTGTTTTAATCAATGCATTTTGTTAACATTTCAAAAAAAATAATCTAATTGATTCTCCTCTGAAAAATTAATCTAATTGATTCTCCCCCTAAAATGCAAGTTCACTATCTTTGTTTAATCCCTAGCTTGCTAAGTGTAGAATAGTTTTGACCCTCAAAATTTCCAAATAATTGTTTATCCCTGCAATCCTTCTTGAATGACGATATCTGCATGGTCAATGCATATCAGTCAGATCAAAGTGATACAAGCAAACTTTCCAGTCTGTTGAAAAGGTTGTGCAGATCATGAGACAACATCAAGAGGCAATGAGAGAAGCCAAAAGTTTACACAATTATAACCTGTTACATATGTTTTTCAAAAACAAATCAGACTAAAGTATGCAATCGCTCTACAAAGCCTTGAGTGCACTGGGCATAAACGGAGTGGCGAGGAGAAAGGCCATCAAAAACACCACAGAGGCAGCGGAGAAGGCCTCGAGATGGCTCTGGATCAGGAGAGGAGGTCCATGGGGAGGAGCGAATGCCACCTGAACACAAGTCGTGGTCTGATCAACCACGGCTGGGTCGCCTGGGTGAGGGTGTCTGATGTTGAAAGACCAGAAACACCCAATGATCCCAGGTTACATCACTGATGATGTGTTCAGGAGCATCTATCAATGTATTTGTATCAATACTGGGCCATTAATGTACAGGTTAACAGTATTTTTATAAACCAATCAAAATAATTTCCTAAGAGATAACGAGCATGGTATTCCTTTCCACCTAGAGACTTTACCATTACAATCTTGAAAATGTCATTGTGGCAATGGATGATATTTATTTCCGGTTTGCTTAATCTTCTTGTTTATTCTCCTAACATCCGTGGTGCCTTTTACTACACAGTTCAGTATTTACCCATGTCACTGAATTCCATATCTGCCTTCTGACAACTCCAATAAATAACGATTAAAACATATATATGCTTTAACTTGCTATATTAATGCTTAAATGCAAAAACAGACCTGAAAATAAATAGGACTAAAGCCACATAAAGCATTATGTGTTACTGACAACGATCTTGGCATTTGTCATTGTAGGATTGCAGAGGCTCTGTCATAGTAACGAAAAGGAAATTGTAGTTGATAGCTCAGACATATTCCCAGAACAATTGATGCCAGAAGAACAAAATCATGGATGAAGAAAAACAGGTTAGTCTAATGAAGCTCATCTTTCTTGTATATTAATTTTTTTGCCATCATGGCATTTACTTATATTAGGAATTAGTTTTGTTGTGTTGCTGAGGATTTCAACTCTTTATTATTCTTATTGTTAGGAAAGTTTTCTTCATATAAATCCACGTTTCATTAATTGCCCCCTTGGCTCTGATGTGCTAAGTTTATTTTTGATATAATAGGTTAGTAAAAAGGATGAGAAAGGCTGTGAATAAATACAGTTGGATTTAGATCAGTTCCAGATATGGGCAGACAAATGGCAGATCACGTTCAAGTTCAAGTGAGTTTATTGTCATGTGTCCCTGATAGGACAATGAACAGAACATAGTAGGCATTGACTACAAAACAGATCAGTGTGTCCATATACCATTATATAAATATATACACACATGAATAAATAAACTGATAAATTGCAAATAACAGACAATGGGTTATTAATGTTCAGAGTTTTGTCCGAGCCAGGTTTAATAGCCTGATGGCTGTGGGGAAGTAGCTATTCCTGAACCTGGTCGTTGCAGTCTTCAGGCTCCTGTACCTTCTACCTGAAGGTAGCAGGGATATGAGTGTGTGGCCAGGATGGTGTGGGTGTTTGATGATACTGCCAGCCTTTTTGAGGCAGCGACTGCGATAAATCCCCTCGATGGAAGGAAGGTCAGAGCCGATGATGGACTGGGCAGTGTTTACTACTTTTTGTAGTCTTTTTCTCTCCAGAGCGCTCATGTTGAAAATGTAAATTGTAAAATTACGAGATGTGTTAGACAAGGTAGACCGTCGGGGCCTTTTTCTCAGGGTGGAAATGTTAAAGAGGGCATAGTTTTAAGGTGAGAGGGGCAAAGTATAAAGACGATGTGCGGGGCTTTTTTTACAGAGAGTGGTGGGTGCCTGGAACGTGTTGCCAGGAGTGGTAGTAGAGGTAAATACAATAGTGGCATTTATGAAACTTTTCGGCAGGCACATGGATATGCAGGGAATGGAGAGACATGGATCACGTGCATTGATAAGATACAGATTCAAAACCTTTATCCCAGGATGGAAAAGTAAAAAAATAGAGGGCAAAGCTCTCCAGTCAGAAAGGTAAAGTTAGAAGGAGATGTGAGATCCCCCCTCACCTATAAGCTGCCTTTCCACCCTACAATCAGGCAGAGGAAGGGTTCTGACCCGAAACATCACCAATCCATGTTCTCTAGAGGTACTGCCTGGCCTGCTGAGTTACTCCAGAGCATTGTGTCCTTCCTTCTTCTTGCTTAGGCTAGAAATCCATATCAATCTGGTTAACTTTTAACTTTTTTACTGGTAGATCAAGCAACTCAACTTTGCAAAAACCACCAGGTTATGATGCAGGAAGAATAAAATCCCAGACCCACACACCAGATTTGGGCACAGTAAAATTGTTGCTGTCCTATTGACTTTGCAAAGTCCTTCTCACAAATTTCTGAGGATTCATATTTGAATTAAGAGAGCTATCCCACTTGCTAGTCAAATAAGGCTCATACGTCTGAATACAGTGATAACACTTCAGTCCCACATCAAAAGGGCATCCATCTATTGACTCCACAGATGCTGCCTGACCAATGGAGTTCCTCTAGCACAATGTACTTTGTTCTAATCTTACACTAATTCTCACATTGTGCCAGATTCCTATATCGCAATTTATAATGTAGAGATACAGCACGGAAACTCCTCCTGTGGCTCATCGAGTTCACACTGACAACCAATCACCCATTTGCACCGATATATTAATCCTATTTTTTTAAAATGGCCTCACATATTCTCATCGACCCTCATATTCTATTACTCACGTACACACTTGGGAAAATTTCCAGTGGCCAGTTTATCTCCCAACCCACTCGTTTTTGGGATGGGGACGGAAACTGGAGCAGTTGGGAGAAACGTATGCAGTCACAAAGAGTGCGTGCAATCTCCAGCACCCGAGGTCTAGATCATACTCTGGTCACTGGTGCTGTGAGGCAGCACTTCTACTAGCTGTGCTACTGTGCTGCCCATAATTTCTTGGTACGACCCTTCCCACTACAGTTATAGAGTCATAGAGTCCTTTCGGCCTGCCTGCGTTTAGCCTATCATATCTATCCATATACTTTTAAAACTCTGTGTGTGTGTGGGTGTATGTCATTTTGCATTTGAAACGTATCTCCTCGAAAACCAGACGCAAAAACGTGGAGATTTTTACAATTTCGGTTGCGATTTAACTTATGATTTCATAAATGCACTCCTCTCTAAATTCAGTCAATTATATCCCCAGATTTTAAATAAAATTGTTCACAAAACATCAACATTTTTTCAAATGAAACAGTGTCACAGTGCCACCTCACGTGTCCAATCACAATGGATCTCATTTACATATATGGCATCACAATGGGAGAGGGGTGGGAGATTGGAACCTTCACATGGTCCCACTATAATCAAACTGCTGCACGAGTCACATTGCCATCTCACGCCACCGATACCCAGCTGCTGACATTACAATAACAGATACATTTTTATATCTTCTGGTGAAAATTTCCTTATGCTTTCAAAAATTCAATTCTCTATATATTTGGTCGACTATTTCCCGAGATATTTACTAAACGGACATTTTGAAAAAATATTAAGGTTCCCCAGCTGCTGACTTCACAATGCCTTTGCACCTGACCCAATTGCTTCCTGGTCCCGCCCAGCCCGGCCCCCCCAGCCTGCCAGGTTGTTGATTCCATTGTTTTTCATTGAATTGAATTCAATTATTTCTAACTTAACATCACTAATTATTAACATTAACTTATAATTTCAAAGACAGTTTAAAAAAAAGGTTGCTGTCTTCATTGACAGCTTAGATCAGACCCGCTGTGTATGTGTGTGTGGGGGGGGGGGTCTTCCCCTGAATTCCATAGAGTTGCCGACAGCTTTCGTGCATGAGACGCGGGAGCTTCATTTCCAGAACATTCTGAACGCGTGACGCACGGTTGCATTTCGCTCTCTCTGTCTCTCCCCCTCTCTCTCCCCCTCTCTATCCCCTCTCTCTCTCCCTGTCTCTCTCTCTCTCTCTCCCTCCTCTCTCCCCCTCTCTCTCCCCCCCCTCCTCTTCCCCACCCCCCTGCCTCTCCCCTCCCCCGCTCTCCCTCTCTAAACCCCCTTCCCCCCTCCCCCTACCCCCTTCCTCCACCCCATCAACGGGTCTGCACTTGGTCTAGTATTCCTCTAAATCTGTCCTATCCATGTACTTCTCCAAATGTTTTTTAAATGTTGCGATAGTACCTGCCTCAACTACCTCTTCAGGCAGCTCTATTCCACTCATGATCTTATACACCTCTATATGTTCACCCCTCATTCTTTTGCTTTCCAAGCTATAAAGTCCTACTCTGCTCAACCTCTCCCTAAAGCTCAGGCACTCGAGTCCTGGCACTATTCTCATAAATCCTCTCTGTACCCTTTCCAGCTCAGCAATATCTTTCCTATAACTGGGTGACCTAAACTGAACACAATGCAATGTACAATGTCTTGTACAACTGTCACATGATCTCCCAACTTCTATACAATACTCTGACCAATGAAGGCCAATGTGCCAATAGCCTTTTTGACCACCCTTTCTACATGTGACACCACTCTCAAGGAACTATGTACCTGCACTCCAGGATCCCTCTTCTCCACAACACTACCCAGAGCCATGTCATTCACTGTGTAGGTCCTGCCCTGGTTAGTTTTCCAGTGAGACAAACTGCCAGAAATTGTAGCACAGCAGCATATTAGGGGAAAGGAGCATAGCTGGGAATCCTCAACATTAACCCCATGAAGCTTCACAACTGAGGGCTTAGCATGGACAAAGAGAGTTCTTCTTGGCTACCACCTGCCATTCTACCTCGGCTGATGAAACATTGTTCTTACAGATCGTACAACATTTTGAGCCTCACCGATAGCAGCAAAGCAGCAAGGGGATAGTGTATAATGTGGTTGTGTAATAGGGGGGACGAGATAGCAGAAATGTCAATGCCCATCCGCAGGTATATGTCAGTGGCACCAGAGGGCTGGATCTGTGGCAGGTTATGAGTGAACTAGCAAGGGGCATATATATTTGCTTGACCTTCTCATAGCCAGTCAATCTTTGTAGACATATCTGTCTATGCTTTTACTAATTGGAATGACAACTGCATAAACATACTGATGACAAATCAGGGCGTGGTATGATGTCGCAGCAGTAGTGTTGCTGCCTTACAGCGTCAGGCAATGCAATCACTCAACCGGTGACCTCCAAGGCTTTTCTCTGGGTGTTCCGGTTTCCTCCCACATTCCACAAACGTACAAGTTTGTAGATAATTACTTTGGTATAATTGAATGAAAATGAATAAATTTATTGGCCAACTATTCGCATTCAAGGAATTTGCGTTGGTGCTGCGCCCGCAAGTGAAAACATGACATATAGTTTCCGTGCTATATCTCTAAACTAAAGTAAATCAAACAAATCCTAATTTCATGCCAAGTGCAAGCTCCAAGTGCAAGCTCCAGTGGTACCATCATTGAGCTAAATAGGATAGATTTGGAACCGATGCAAGAGTTCCGATCTTGGAATCCTTAAGACCCTGTTGCAGCAGCAGAGTCGTAGACCTCTGCGATGTGTAATTCCACTGCCTGGCACTAATCTACCCAGGAGACCAACTTGGCTCACTGAGCAATGCAAAATGGTATGTTAGTGCACAAATTGCCTCCAAAAACAAGTTAACAAACCAGGAAAGCTGCAGCACAACACTGCGTGTGCTAAGCAGTAAAAGCAGTTTGCAATACTCAAAGCCGAATGTCACAAGTAATGAAACAGAAGGTTCTACAGTCCTGCCACATCCAGTTATGAATGGTATTAAATCACTATTGGTGGCAGGGCCCAGGATGAGAATGCCAAAGGCAAGGCTGGAGCATTTGGAAACATGTTCAGCCACAAGTGCTGAGTGAATGATCCATCTTGGCCTTTTCTTAACACCATAGGAACCGATCTGCAGCCAATCTGATTCACACCCTGTGACACAAGGAAATGGCCAAGAGCACTGGATATAGCAGCAGCTATGGGATCAGACAACAACCTAACATTGGTACTGAAGACCTGTACACAAGGACTAACTCAGCCTCTGGGCAATACAGTTCAATACAGTTACAACACTGGCAACTACCTGACAAGGCAGAAAATTGTCCAGAAAAAGCAAAGCAAATCCAACTATTTACTATTAAATCTAACCGCCCTCAATCATTATCAAAGTGATGGCAATAGTACCTCGCATCCACAAAAACAATGCAATCACTCACCCAGCGTACTTCCTCCCGCAATTCCCAAATCTGTGACCTTTACCACCTGAAGGACAAGGCAAACATGGACAGAGCCTGACACTTTTAGATTCTCCTTCAAGTCATAAGGCCATAATGAATAGGAGTAGAATTAGGCCTTTCGGCCCAACAAGTTTACTCTGCCATGTAATCATGGCTGAACTATCTCTCACTCTTATCCCCATTCTCCTGCCGTCTCCCCACAACCTCTGACACCTGTATTAATCAAGAATCTATCTATCTCTGCCTTAAAAATATTGACGGCCTCTACAGCCTTCTGTGCCAAGGGATTCCACAGATTCACCACCCTCAATACATTTCTCCTCATCTCCTTCCTAAAATAACATCCTTTAATTTTGAGGCTATGACCTCTAGTTCTAATCTCTCCCACTAATTGAAACATCCACCTCCACCTCCACTCTATCCAAGCCTTTCACTATTCTGTATGTTTCAATGAGATCCCCCCTCATTCTTCCAAACTCCAGCGAGTACAAGTCTAGTGCCAAAAAATGCTCATCATATGTTAACCTACTCATTCCCGGAATCATTCGTCCTCTGGAACCTCTCCAGAGAGCCAGCACATCGCTCCTCAGATATGGTGCCCAAAATTATTCACAATATTCCAAAAGCAGCCTTAGCAGTGCCTTATATAGCCTCAACTGTTTTATATACAACCCTCTTGAAATACTGTAAATGCTAGCATTGAATTTGCTTTCTTTATTACCGAATACTAGTGTGACTTAGAAACATGTCGGTCTCTTAATTGTCACTAGCTGCAAACTCTCTAACTAACTCTCCATCTGAAGAATGGTCTCCACATGAAACTTCACCTATTTCTTATTTCCAGAGATGCTGCCTGACCCGCTGAGTTACTCCAACTTTTTGTGTCTATCTTCTCTATCTGACAAGATTTCTTCCACCTTCAGAAAGGCAGCAGCAGTTCAAAGCAATAGTTTTTGTTGAGCTCCTCAAGGGTAATAAGGTTGAGCAGCAAATACTGGCTTTGCCAGTGATGTCCACATTCTACACATTAACTTAAAAAAGTGCTGTGTGCAATTCCACACAATTGGTACATCGCTTTATATCTGCACTTTCCTAGTAATGTAATGCAATAGACTATTCTGTTCTGACTGATTTATAATGCACAAAATAACCTACACCCACTTAAACAAGGGAGATATCGTAATATTGATACAGAGGCATGTCTGAAACTAAGAGCGGAGATGCGTCAATGAGTTAAATTCTAATTTAGTGAATGTCCTTGAATTCTCATGAGAAATAGATTTGTGTTACTAGCAGAAAATGTTCATTACTTCCAAATAATGATCTGATAATTTGTGTTCCTCCATGTGAGGAATGTTAGTGCTCCCATTTTGTACACCGTGTCAGCTTGAGGTGCTACAAGGTTAACTGCGGAAGGTAAATTGAGGAAAAATGCACTTTTCACTCTCAACATTTCACATATTACAGCTGAGGAACAAAGCATTCACCACTGTACCACCATTGCACAATTTTGTCCAGCTGCTGATCATCATTACGTTCACTCTTGGGGCTCATACCCTCGTAGAACTTCCTTCCAAATTCTCTGATTGATTTTATGTAGCATTCTCACAGCTATGGTTAGTATAGATTTCAATTTCATAAACCCAGGACTGGCTCAAACTCAAGCCCCCAAAACAAAAGACAGATAAATAGATTAGCAGTATTCTGAGAAAGTAGTCACTGAAATGAAACACTTGCTGGAGAAATTACTTTAGTGTTATCATTCTTCCACCTACAATCCCTCTTTTCCTGTGTCTTTGTTGGGAACACAGGAGTGTTGAGTCTGAAGAAGGGTCTCGAACTGAAAAGTCACCTATTCCTTTTCTCCAGTGATGCTGCCTGACCCACTGAGTTACTCCAGCTTTTTGTGCCTATCTTCAATACATTTGTGTTGAATTCACTCACATATTAAGATTGCATAAATTATTTTATTATATTTATTTGGCTCTGTCAAATTCAGAATAGATAGTCAATGGTAGCTTTTTCAGAAGATGGCACCAATTTTACATCATGAAATAAAGAAGGCTACCATTGAACAGATAGAATTATGGAGCCATATATTATGGAAATAGGCCCTTTGGTGTAGCTTGACCATATCAACCAAAATACCCCATCTACACTAGTTCCACGCCTGCATTTGGCCCATATCCCTTTAAACCTTTCCTATCCATGACCTGTTCAAATGTCATTTAAATGATGTTATAGCATCTGCCTCAACTACCTTATATGGCAGTGTGTTTCATATACCTACCACCCCCTGTGTGAAAAATGTGTTACTATTTAAAATCTCACAGCAAGAATGACATTGCTTGACAAACAGAGGTCTCACTTTCTATTTCACTGGTGTTTGCCTGGATCATGGTAGTATGGGACAGTGTCCCACAATCTTCTGAGGGAGAAAATTTGCCTCGACAAAACCAAAATTATTTTTCAGAATTTTTTCTTACTGTGATCCTGGTTTCAATTTTTTCTATTCAATTAGTCAATTTCAAACTTGCTTACGTCAAAATGGTTTGATGGAGAAATGTAGTTGCTGTTCACGTGCACAAATATTGAGCCGTGGCTGCATTGTCAGAGATATTTCCTTTCAAAACAGATCTTAAACTGAACCCTGACTGCTCTCTGAAATGGAACCAAAATACCCCAGGCACCAGCACAGAGAGGAGTGTGGATGGTGGCGCTGGTGGGGAGTGGGTATCTTAGATTTGATTTTGCCATTATTTATCAATCAATATCTAGTAATTATCATATTTTGACTTGAGAAATCTTGCTTTGCATTATTACAAGCCACATTCCATTGCTGGCTTCATTAGTTGGGACGTGCTTTAGTGCATCCTTATGTTGTGAGAGGCACCACATAAATGCCAGTCTTTTTTTTTTGCCCTAGGGAAAACATTTCCAGTTCTTCTAGCCTATCATTCCAACTAGGATTCTCATTTCTGGTAGCTTTTGTACTGTAAGGGTAAAACAGACTATTTCAGATAAAATGTAAAATGGAGTCATCAACTAAATTAGCAGCACAGTATTGCATGCCCTTTAAAAAAAAGATTCAAAACACACTGTTTCCTAGACTAATGGGAGATGTTTTCTGCACCTGTTCATCTGGGAACTTACAATGCCTGGGATCATAGCTTTTCTCAGATTATTCTATGGGAAAGTGTAGCATTGGTGAAGAAGCACAACAGCGCCCCCTGCCGCTAGTAGTGCAGAAACGTTGCAGACAAGTGGGACATGATTGGCTCAGGAAAGTGCAGTGGCACAAACTGCTCTGATAAGAAATGCCATAAAGGATGGTGTTGGGCACCATTTAGAAGAGAGAGCCCCAGCCTTGGACCATGTCGCAAACGGTGCAAAGTGATCAAGTGCAGAAACATCCTGCGGGATGCTCTTGCTTTTCTAGTTAGCGCTAACATGGACGTTGAATTGGAGGTGCATTCTAGTTCATCTGATTAAAGAGGCTTACTTACGTGACTGACCAGGGACGATGAACTAACAGCAAGCAATGTCCCAAAATAAACAAACTCTGACCCCACATCCACCCAATAAATGTGTTTTTTATTGAACTTAGATATATTGTAACTAGAAAGATCTGTGCAGTCACAGGGTCACAGGGAGATACAGTGTGGAACCTGGCCCTTCGGACCTACTTGCCCACACTGGCCAACATGTCCCATCTACACTAGTCCCACCTGCCTGTGTTGGTCCATATCCCTCCAAACCCACCCTATCCGTGTACCTGTCCAGTGCTTCAGTGGTTGAAGTTATGCAAAGGAATGTCTGATTTTTTAAAAAGCATAGTTTTCTATGTCTTTATTTATTTGCCTAATTTATTTTTAAATATGTTGTAAATAAACTAGAATAAATCTTCACCAATTATTAATTTACTGCGTGTCCTATATTTGTACACGTGGCACTGACAGGGATATTAAATAGGAAATTCAAATAAATAATCCTGAATTACAATAGTGTTTGACGCGACTTAATATAAAAAAGCCATTTGACATATTAAACCTATCTAAATAAATATGTTTTAAACCTTAAGATGTTCATGTGAATATTAAGACCTACCTTAGTGATCCATGAAATTAAAAAAAACTAACTAAACACATAATTGCATTTAATTCATATCTAAAAAGAGAAACAACTAATTAGAGATGAATGGTAAAACCTAAAAATGTAAAATGGTAGACTTTAAATAAAATGGAAAGCATTTCTTAAGGTAAGTGGTTAAGTTGGAAAATACATCTTCAGATGATTAGCCTGCTGCATGCAGAACCAACAGGGCAGTTTATATTTTGCTTGAGCAGCTTGCAACCCAGCGGTTGAATATTGATTTCTCAAACTTCAAGTAACCCTGCATTCCTCTCTCTCCATCCTTCCCCCACCCAAGTCGCATCAGTTTCCCATTCTCACCTAGCAAACAGCTAACAATGGCCTGCTTCCTTTATCATTGTTATTTTTTTGCATGTCTTTCATTCATTTGTTCTGTACCTCTCCAAATCACCATCTATATCTCTTGTTTCCTTTTCCCCGTCTGAATAAGAGTCTTGACTCGAAACGTCACCCATTCCTTCTCTCCAGAGAAGCTGCGTGTCCCGCTGAGTTAGTCCATCACTTTGTGTCTATCTTTGATTTAAACCAGCATCCGCAGTTCCTTCCTACGCCGGGCAGTTTGATCAAGGTACCAAAGAGAGGGTATATATTCATGGTGATCCTTGGTTAAACACAGATGGGCAAGATGGGCAAAACTCTCAGAAGAGATAGATTAGAAATTATAACAGGCTATTCAGATAGGTAAAACCTGCATGGGTGGCCCAGCGGTAGAGTTACTGCCTTACACCACTTGCAGCACCGGAGTGCCAGAGACCCGGTTTTGGTCCTGACTATGGGTACTGTCTGTACGGAGTTTAGAGATCTAATTCAGAATTTTGTCAATTTATTCCTAACAGCTAAATTTAGGCACAAAGTAGGTGGCCCCAAACCACAGATGAGTGTTCATTCCCAGGTTTTCTTCTTTAATTTTTTTAAGTTGGAGCTTGCCTCAATGGTCTCTAGAGGCTGTCTATGTTTCTTTAAATTATTGAGTCTTGTTCTTCCTTTTCACTGGTGTCAATTATTATTTATGTTGGTACAATTGGGCACTAGGGTATGTGTGAGATCTTCTTTTAAATTTGTAGGGATAGGAATATCGAGGAGCAGCCTTTTTTGTCTGTTGGCCTTTCCCCGATGGTAGATGTCAAAGGGGCAGAACAGTATCACATTCCTTTCTGTTTATTTCTGGCTCTGGGGAGCAACCTGGATGGAATGATGATTACACATCCTACCTGAGCTGTGTCTTCTGCCCATTCTTGAGGGTCCGCATATTATTTTTACCTCACTCCCGTGTTTCATAGGTAATACTGTCCTGAAGGCATAACTCAACAAAAAGTTATTAAACAAGTTCACAATTGTTCCTATTCCTCACTCCTACACCTCCTGCCCAATAGATTATTTTTCTTCCTTCCCTAGTGCCACCCTGAGTTTCTTTGAGTTTGTTCTTCATCTTCTGACACCAGCTACTTTGTCTCTTTCTTGATTTCTTTATTAATTTTGCTCCTTTCTATCAATGGGCTGTTCTCGATCCCGATTTGACACAATTAAAGGTAGTTCCTTAGAATTTCTACCTTTTTTTTTTACTTCCTTCCAGGTATTGGCAAGGATTTATACAATACAATACAATACAATTTATTTGTTGTCATTTGAACCCAGAGGTTCAAACGAAATTTGGTTTCTGCAGTCATACAAACAAGAAGAAGAACCAAGACACAACACAATTTACATGAATATCCATCACAGTGAATCTCCTCCTCACTGTGATGGAAGGCAAAGTCTTATCTCTCTCCTGCACTCCTCGTTCTCCTCCCGATGTCAGAGTCAAAGCCCCCGGCGGGCGATGGTAAATAAGTCCCGCGGCAATTGTAAAGCCGCGCCGGCGATGCAAGGCCGCACTCCGGGTCTTGGTGTTGGAGCCCCCGGCTCGTTCTAATTCTGCTTGTTACTATTTTCCTATGGACCATCCCAGTGTTATGAGGAGGATATTCTATCTTCTCAGAATCATTTCTGTTTTCTGAAGCAGGGGGCAAGTAATTCCATCCACACTATGGACTAACTGGCAGATCAGGATTATGAAAATGGTTTCGGCTGCGAGAAGGGTGATTGATTTCCCGACCCCTGATCCTCTGGCCAGTGTCCCCTCCTTCATCTTCAGGGTCCCAAGTATCCCAATATCCCCTAGGGATCCACTGACTTCTGGGACCTCGAGACCCTTTTCTTTGACCCCTTCCTCCTCTTTGATCTCTGATGGGACAACCTTTGCTCCAATGCCCCGTCTCTCTGCAGACATAACACTGGTCTGGCCCAACAGTTTTGTACCCTGTCACATAGAATTGAGGAAAATCAGGCGCTCGAATAGGCATGTCTCTAAGGTAGTTTGGGAGGATCAAAGCTTTAAACTCTTCCTCTCTTTTGATCTAATTTCAAGTTTCTGTATTAATTTCACAGGTCACTAGAAGGATTTAATAAGAGCGACAAAGATGGTCTCTTCCCTATCACTTTCTCTTGTTACCCCCTCCACTAAGGCTTCAGGAGTAGGGTATCCCAGAATTGTCAAAAATTTAAAATATTCCTTTGGGGTAATCAGTCGCTGAACTGCCTCCCATAAACCTTGAGAGTCAGGGTACTGTCCATACAAATTAAGTTTCAGATATTCCACAAATTAAGTAGATAAATCCTTTCCATCTGTGTCTTCAGTCACAGTTGTTGCTGAACTGGGTTTCACTGGAGTGGGGGCGTCTGTAGTCTGGGGATAATCTGCACCTACTGCAATATCTATATTACTAAAAGTAAGATCTTGACCACTTCCTGTTTTTCTGTTTCATGATTTTTTTAAAACGCTGCCACTTATGGCTGTGATTTCTGGCCAGCTTACTCAGAGTCACCCTCTGCTGCACAGGACAAGGGGATTTTTCCCATCGATGAAACATAAAAGAGTTATTAATGTTCATAAAATGTTGACATTCTCTCTGCTACCCCTGCTGCTGGGAGGGGGGAGGGACTATAAAACCCGGAAGAGTTGTGCTTCAGTCTGTCTCTGCAAGATGGGGGAAGTGAGCAGGTCACGTCTCTCAGTCTGAGCTGTGAATAACACTGAACACATGTCGACTAAATAGTGAGTGCCCTTAATGTGGATTGAAAATGAAAATTAGGTTGGTTTGAAGCACAAGCACTGCAAATGGTGGGGTGGGATTTTGGGTTGAAGTAAAAACACTGCAAATGGTTGGGTGGGGTTTTGGGTTGAAGTGAAAGCACTGTAAATGGTTGGTGGGGGTTTGGGGTTTGGGGTTGAAGTAAAGGCACTGCAAATGGTTGGTGGGGATTTTGTGTTGAAGTAAAAGCACTTCAAATGGTTTGTGGGGGTTTTGGGTTGAAGTAAAAGCACAGCAAATGGTTGGTGGGGGGTTTTGGCTGAAGTAAAAGCACTGCAAATGGTTGGTGATCTAAACTTGCCAACTTCCTGTTTGCACTGTATATTGAATTTAGATAAAATGCTACCACTTACGGCTGTGAATTTTGGCCATCATACTCAGTCCCTCTCTGCTCATCAGGTGCAGAGGATTCTTCCCATCAATCAAAAATAAAAGTGTTATTAGTGTTTAAAAAATATTGAGAATCTCTCTCCTGTCAATCACGCCATGAAGGCCACACCTTTTCTGGTGCGAGTGGGGAGAAATTATAAAACCCGGAAGTGTGGATGTGGCTCAGTCTCTGCCTGATGGGGGAGGGAGAGGTCATGACTCTGTCTGAACTGTGAATCAACTGAACACACTGAATGTCTACTGAACTGTGAGTGTGGTGTTTTGTGTGGTTTTATGGTGGTTTCACCCTGCTTGAAATGGTATGAAACTGTATTTGAATGTGGTGGCCTTGCACCCTGCTTGAAGTGGTATGAAACTGCACTTGAATTTGGTGGCCTTGCACCCTGCTGAAAGTGGTATGAAACTGCACTTGAATTTGGTGGCCTTGCACCCTACTTGAAGTGGTATCAAACTGCATGTGTTTGGTGGACTTGGATCCTGCTTGAAATGGTATGAAACTTGCACTTGAATTTGGTGGCCTTGCACCCTGCTTGAGTGGCATGAAAGTGCACTTGAATTTGGTGGCCTTGCACCCTGCTTGAACTGGTAAGAAACTTGTATTCTTGTATTCTTGTATTCAAATTTTATTGTCATTGCCTCACTTTGAGACAACAAAATGAATTTCCCGTACAGGCAGTATCGTTAAAAAAAATCACAAGAAAAATAATAAAAATAAATAATAAATAAATAATAAAACATATTAAAAATAAAATTGAATTGAATTAAAAATTTAACAAAAGCACAAACACAGAAAGTCCACAACACAACATAACATAAATGGCACTCAGGTGAGGAAGGCACCATAGTCCAGCCAGCCTCCCCTCCGTGTCCATCCGTGGTCGGGGCCTTCCGAGCACCCGCAGTCGCCGCCCCGGGTGGCCCGATGTTCAGGCCCTCACGCCGGGCTGGTAGAACGCCGACGCCGAACCCCGACGGTGAGCATCTTCCTCCTCAGCGGCCCGGACCTCCTGATCAGCCGCCTCCCGCTGCCGGAGTCTGCAGCTCCTGAGTCCACAGGCCGAGCTGGGCAGAGTCGCAGGACCCCGCGTTGTTAGTCAGCGCCGCCCGCGTTGGGAGCTCTGCAAACCGCAGCTCCAGGATGTCGGTGCAGCAGGTCCAGCACTCCGGGCTCCAGACGGCGACCCCCGGTAAGGCATCGCCAGCCCCGCGATGTTTCAGCGCTGTCCCGCCGCTGCTGGAGCTCCGGTCGATCCCGGCAGGAAAGGCCGCGCCAATCCAGGTAGGTAGGCCGCTGTGGGGGGGGGGGGGGGGGGGGGGAGGATGCGACTCGAATAATAGTCGCGTCCTCACCAGGAAGCGGCTGAAGTACGGTATCCCCCGCACCGTGCCCTCTTCCCCCACATAAAAACACCAAAAAACACAAAAAAATACACTTTTAACATAACTAAATAAACAAAAAAACAAAAAGATACCGGGCTGTAGGTGGAGGCTGCTGGCACCAGCGCCACCGGAAGTACAAGCCGGTGTACTGCACTTGAATTTGGTGGCCTTGCACCCTGCTTGAAATGGTATTTCAAGGAATAGCCATGAGTCAACTGCCAGCCCACCAGCCATGAGTGAGCTGCCAGCACATCAGGCTTGAGGGACTGAGCTGCCACACCAAGAATCCATTTGGCCCACAATGTCCATACTAGCCTTCTGGAGACCAGTAGTCCTGCAACCAACAACACCTATACCAGCGCTCCAGATAGCCGCCGCCCCCCCCCCCCCCCCCCCCCCCCCCCCCAATATTGTAATTTGTGGAGAGGTGGAATATTGTGTTGGGGGAACAGTCCTCCCGTGTGAACATGGGACCCAACGGGTCCCACTTAGTCTAGTCAAATCTAAAGTGGGAGTAGGCACCTTACTGGGAGTGAAATTCGTTCTATTTCCATGATATCAGGAATTTGTTCTGCTTCCATGATATTAGCGATTATCTCACCCTCAGAAATACCGCTTCCTCCGCTAAAATAATCTCTATATTTTAGGACTGATTCCTTTACTTGTCCCACTGTTCATTTCAATTGTTCTGGCACTGGCTTATAAGGAACCTTACTCCTTGCTCCCTGACTCAATACATTATCCTTTGCCAATTAAACAATTGGTGCCAGAGAATCCCTTCCCAATGTCTCCGTCTCAAGTTTAAATTTAATGGGTGGAGTCAAAGATGCCGTTGACTCCACTCGAGTGCCGTGTTCATAAGCTGCACACGGTGCCCGAGGATTAGGAACGTAAGAGGGCTGAGAGGAATGCTGCGATTCCAAACCAAAAAGGTCTGCCCATCCTTTTAAATACTGGGTACACAAAAATGCTGGAGAAAATCAGCGGGTGCAGCAGCATCTATGGAGCAAAGGAAATAGGAAACGTTTTGGGCCAAAACCCTTCTTCAGACTTCAGACTTTTAAATACTGGGCTTCCTTCCTTTCAAGGTCCACACTAACTGTTCCATTCTTGCTAAATTTAATCAATTTAATTTTTTCAGAAATCTCCAGAGAAGGACCAGCTCCCACTTTTTCGAGCTCTATTCCCAGCTTGAAGCTGCCGTCCTCCACTTCGTTAACCTAACAATTTCTTTAGTCACATTCCTTTTCGTGAAATATGTTTTCCATAATCCTATAAACTTGTTTCCTCTCTCACTATTCCCATACTTCCTCACAATTTTCACAATAGGAGCGGGATCCCTCGCCGGGGACCCCTGGAGAGGAGCTCTGACCGCCGATCCTGTTGTCTGCGGTGCTTCTGGCTGCGGCGCAGCAGGAATTTTAAATCTTCGACCGCCGGCCTGCGGCGTACACCAACCTGAAGCCACGGTCTCCGGTGGGGCAGCACCGGTTCAGGACTTACCTGGACTTTATCTGGACTTTGCCTTGTCTGAACTTCTGGACGCCAGCAGCGGCGGCTGCGGAGGATTGAGGTCCCAACCACGGGGGATAATGGAGGAGGACTGACCAAATTTTGTGCCTTCCACCACAGTGATGAATGCTATGGTGGATGTTTGTGTTTTTGTGTGTTAGTTTTCATGGAACCGCTGCTGGAAAATTCATTGATATAAAACTGATATTGATTAATTGATATTGATACGTTATCCCAGTTACTGACTTCAACCCACCTATCGGCCATAATTCACCTCATAGCTCTTTGTTCAATTTTCCCGTTAATCTCCGTAACATCTCAATTCTCAGAGGAAATTCATCACACATTAATTAGATTGGGCTTTTAGAAGATGTCGTTGGGTCCTTCTCCAGATTATTTCCCATGGTTTTTGTACAATAGAAACAATACAGTTACAGATAATTTTCTAACTCACTAACACCTCACACCTCTTCAATAATTTGCTCATATCTTTCAGTCACCAAGGCTACCCAGATCACTCTTGAACAATAGCTAACATCTCTCAAAGCACTAACAGTCTCTCACCTTTCTCAAACAATTGCACAATCTTCCCAATCTACTATTTAATTGGTATTCAATCGCTCTCTTCAATCTCTATTCAATCGCGCACTTAACTCTCTTATCAATCTCCCCTCTCATTCACAATCACCCATTCAACTTCCAATCTGTAAACAGTTCCGGCTCCGAGACTAAGGTGCTTAATATTCAAATAGCAGCAGTCTCTCCCACTGAAGGATTTTGTATTTCAATTTAACAAACAAATGTATCCAAACCACACAAGAAAACTACACTCAAGCCAGAAACTATACCACAAGCAAACAAAAACACACTCCTATATAAACTATAAGCATTCACTTCTTATCACTATTAAATCACCCACTATTTTAATTCCTGCTCGTGGTGTGCTCGGTCAACGGAATGATTCCTCCCCTAAAGCAACGATACGAACCCCCAATTGAACAACCACAGATCGGACTTCAATACTAACACAATCCCAACCAAACCAGAATTCTCTCTAACCCACTATTACCCCAGTTTTCTAAACACTCAAACTCTTAAACAATATACAATAACAATTCACGATCTTAACACTTTCCAAAAGTATCTTACACGCAACAAAGTATTTATCTTCAGTTCAGATCCAAAATAAATATATACACTGGAAATTTACCAGACTCTATCACAGGAATACAATACCCGATAAGCACAGTATCTTTAATATACAATTCCAAAAACAAATCACACTTGATTTCAATTCCGCGTCGCGCTGCTATTAACCTCTCCCTCAGATAAAGAAGACTTTCCCCTTCCTATGGTACTCTTTACTGAGGGGTACTACTTCTTAGTTAGCTACTTTTCCCTTTCAGATACTTTTCCTCTCATTAAGTGCTCAAACTACTATTGGGGGGCCCTTCCCTCCACTCTAAGTTCAGACTTAGGGGTACTTTTTCCCATCCGGTTACTTTTCACTAAAAAATGTGTTTCCCTTCTCTCAGTTACTCTTCACTATCAGGTACTAATCAACAATCAATCAGAGGGTTACTACTCCTGGATGATCAGCCACTATTCGGAATCGATCTCAAACACGCTATATAAATTTCGAAGTTATAATACACAGAATTCTGAAGTACGTGCCAGAACCTCAATATGAGATTCTGTATTTAAATACTTTAATTTGAAAATTTCAGTTTGCTCTGATCGGACCAATTAGCTTTTTGGTGCGTAATTCGACGTGCGCAAATGTCAAATTCAAATTTAGTTCGGAGAGACTTCTCGAATGATTAGAGTATTCTCAACCAATCTATACTCTAACAACCGAGGGCACGATGCCTTTATGAGAGTCCTCCCCCGTCTTTTCAGAGATCCAGACACCTCAAACAGGAATGGACTTTAACCAACATTGGTTCACTATGTCAAAAAGGCTTCTTTCCACCTGCTTGGCACCGGGTGTCAGCACGTAGTCTCTTCACACTGGCAGTCGATGCCGATTTTTGGAGCGCACTTCCAATCTGCACCCCCAGCAACAACACAGTACTTAGCTGCTTAGCACTGTTACACCCAAACCATCTTGAACTACCCATTCAATTGGATACCCGGTCTGGAAAGGGCCTCGAACCCAAAGTTTTTTTTATTGGAATCGTTTTTTGGTTTTTGCCAGCAGCTGCAGCTACCAACAATGACCGTTTTACGGGCCTTAAACCCAGAGGAGAGGTCCCTTAACATAACCCTGATATTATGTTATGGGCCTTTAACCCAGTTTTAGTTGGGCCTCTAACCCCAAAGGCACTAATGCCCTCAGTGCTTGCTAAAGTCTGTTCTATGATCTCGTTGGGACCCTTTCCCAACCCCGCGAATGATCGATCTACTCCGACTAGCGAAGTGATGAAAATCGATGCGAAAACTGCACTGTAGCGCCGATTTCTGCACTCGCGATCGGGAACAGCTCAACACTTTAGTTCAGTCAAAAAAACACTGATTCAAGCACTGGAACAACTTATCTTTATTTTTGGATAGAACAACAAATTTCCCTATATGATACCTAAACAACCGTGGGTTTAGACAATAGACAATAGTCAACAGGTGCAAGAGTAGACCTTTCGGCCCTTTGAGCCAACACCGCCATTCAATGTGATCATGGCTGATCATCCCCAATCAATACACCGTTCCTGCCTTCTCCCCATATCCCCTGACTCTGTTATTTTTAAGAGCCCTATCTAGCTCTCTCTTGAAAGCATCCAGAGAACATGCTTCCACCACCCTCTGAGGCAGAGAATTCCACACACTTACCACTCTATGTGGGGAAAAAGTGTTTCCTCGTCTCCGTTCTAAATGGCTTACCCCTTATTCTTAAACTGTGGCACCGGGTTCTGGACTCCCCCAACATCGGGAGCATGTTTCCTGCCTCTAGCATGTCCAAGCCCTTAACAATGTTTCAATGAGATCTCCTCTCATCCTTCTAAACTCCAGAGTGTACAAGCCCAGCTGCTCCATTCTCTCAGCATATGACAGTCCCGCCATCCCACGAATTAACCTTGTAAACCTACACTGCACTCCCTCAATAGCAAGAATGTCCTTCCTCAAATTAGGGGACCAAAACTGCACACAATACTCCAGGTGTGGTCTCACTAGGGCTCTGTACAACTGCAGAAGGACCTCTTTCTCCTATATTTGATTTCTCTTGTTATGAAGGCCCACATGCCATTCGCTTTCTTCACTACCTGCTGTACCTGCATGCTTACTTTCATAGACCAAGGACAAGGACCCCCACATCCCTTTGTACTTACCATTTTCCCAACTTGATGCCATTTAGATAGCAATCTGCCATCCTGTTTTTGCTATCAAAGTGGATAACCTCACATTTATCCGCATTAAACTTCATCTGCCATGTATCTGCCCACTCCCCCAACCTGTCCAAGTCACCCTGCATTCTCATAGCATCCTCCTCACCATTCACATTGCCACCCAGCTTTGTGTCATCTGCAAATTTGCTAATGTTACTTTAAATCCCTTCATCCAAATCATTGATGTGTATTGTACATAGCTGCGGTCCTTGCACCGAGCCTTGCGGTACCCCACTAGTTACTGCCTGCCATTCTGAAAGGGACCCGTTAATCCCTACTCTTTGTTTCCTGTCTGCCAACCACTTCTCTATCCATGTCAGCACTCTACCCCCAATACCATGTGCCCTAATTTTTCCCACTAATCTCCTATGTGGGACCTTATGTGGGTTTGATTCATGTATCTGCCTGGCCAAGCCCTTCAGCCTCATGCAAGCAGAAACACTCCAAAAGGTCACGCAGTCCCAAGCGCTCTTCCAGAAGATCGACAAAGGACCTCATGGGGGCTGCATTCTACAGGTCCCCTAACTTTGAGAGGCCTTACTACAGAAGGGTGGTCTGTTTACAATCCAATCGAACATAACAAATTATAACAATACATTATTGACAGTTACATAGACCAATAACAGAATTTCCCTTACATTGTTGCAGGAGAAGATTCCAGAAGAAACTAACAAAACTTGAATAACGCAACATTTACCCTGGGATTCAACCAAACCAGACAGGGCTTAACATTTCAACCAATCAACAATTAACAGAGTAACTGTCTCACAACATTAATAACAACATGTACACTTAGTTTGCATTTATCCAATTAACTTCATGCATTTTACATTTCCTTGGATGTCCCCTGCAGAAATCACATCCATCTGTCAATTGAATATGCAACACTAGACTTACTGGCACCATTCAGAAGCTTGTCTTATTTCTGCAGAGCACACCAGACTTGACCAAAATGGCCTAGCAATAAATGAGTCCTTACTAAATTTTGGTACCATGGCTGCTCGGTTTTAGCCAAGTTTAACACCATTAGGGCAGATCTTCACTCAATGACAACAAAGGAATATGTGAGCATGAAGACCTACCCTATTTGGTAATTGTAAAATACCATTTTCTTTCATCTTTTAAAAATACATCAATATTTAAGTATTATTCAGCTTAAGGACGGTATGATGCAGTGTTGTGTAAGGAGCATTGCTCATTGTAGATTTTTGAGGAACCATGCAACTACCTTGTAATTGAGTTATGTAGCAGACATGTACTGTACTTTCTGGTATAATAATCACTTTAGTTCAAAAAGCTATCAAATCTCCTAATTACATTGATCTAACAACAATCTATATTAAGTAAATACTCCAAGCATTTCATCAAATTCTCCATGGAGTAAATGGCTGTGGGAAATCATGCAATAGTATTGAAATTCATGAAGATGATTTGAGAATCAGAACTCTCGTTCAACTCCATGCATGGTCTGCCATTAAAAACATCCACATAAATTCCTTTATGTAACCACAAAATTATTTTTGCTCATTCCAGTAATAGCTTCGGTATTTATATATTAATAGTATCCAACTAATTTTATATTTCCTTTGACTCTTTCCAGAAACAGATTGTTAAGCAGGTAGTGTAGTTTAGTTTTTTTTTGAGAAACAGTGCGGAAATAGACCCTTTGGCCTATCGAGGCTACTCTAACTAGCGATCCCCACACACTAACAGTATCGTACACACACTAGGGACAATTTATAATTTTGCCAAGCCAATTAACATACAAACTTGTCTTTTGAGTTGGGAAGAAACCCGAGCTCCAGGAGAAAACCCACTCAAGTCATGTGGGGAGCGTACAAACTCCAGACAGACAGTACATGTAGTCAGGATTGAACCTGGGTCTTTGGCACTGTAGGGCAGCAAACCTACCATGCCACCGTGCCCTATAAACCAGTTTAACATGCGGTCAACATTTATATTTACCCACTGTGAATCACTGACAATCATTTATAAATACTTAACTGAAAAGTACTTCCAAGATATAAAAGGCAATATATAAATGCAAAATATTGTGGGATCTTGATGGGTTGATACAGAAAGGATGCATTCACTTACTAAGAATCTGGTGTGAAAGACTACTTTTTAACAATAAAGGGTCACCCATTTAAAACTAAATAGCGAAATCTTATTATTCCCCCTCAGAAGGGGAGGGGGGGGGGTTATTTCACAAAGGACAATGGAAGCAGAATCTTTGAAAAATGTAAGGGAAATGTGAAGATTTATTCTTGATAAATAAAGGAATGGGCTAAGGGTTACCAGGGTGAATGAGAATGCATAGTTTAGAACATGGAACAGTGCACCACAGGAACTGGCCCCAATGGCCATGCCGAACGTAATGCCAAGTTAGACTCATCTTTTCTGCCTGCACAATGATCCATATCCTTCCGTTCTCTGTGTATCCCTGTGCTCGAGATTACGACAGCCTTGATACTATTACAGGCAATCCCCACATTACAACTGTCCAGGTTACGAAAATCCACCCTTACAGAAATCAGAAATCACAACCCAAAAACTTAAGATATGGAATAAAAATTGCTCTAACTGAAATAATGCAGGGAACCTTTAAATAAGCACAAAATGCAAAAGAAACAAGATTTGTTTTTAATGCTTTGTTACATGCCATTTTTTTACAAGTGCACTCACAATGTGACAGGTTGGCTTTAGCTTGGCAGGTTTATTAAGCTGTCCTACAGTCCTTTATCCCCCCAAGAATTTTCAATATTATTTACCCTGAAGATGTCTGAAACAGAGCCAGCAAGTTGTAAATCTCAAAGACCACTGTTATTTGTTGTCAGTTACGTGATTAAACTGCCTTACATATATTCGATAGGTGTACAAATGGAAGGCTAGCAGGTGATAAGAATCTGCAGTTACTTGTGTCTCCAAACACAGCTACTGGCTGCTTAAGAAATTGCCCCCTCAGTTACCAAAGCAAACCTTTTAAGTGACCCCTGTCATGAAGAACACATGACCAATTACAACATGGCATCCTATTGGAAGCAGAGTTCCATGTTATGGAAAGTCATGATGCAGATGGTTTTCTGGGAATGTAGCCCTTCCTTGAGAGAGGGTTGCCTTAAGGCAGTGAAGTAGAGTGAGAGGCTGAGGGGCTAAGCAACGAAACAAACCCTAATTCATTTTTTGTATGCATTCCTCGTCTCCAGTCAATAAACATGAGTCCAAATTGCTAACAAAACAAAGTTTTACAAAGATGATACTAGAATTGGGTAGATGCAAATCTCAGGAAGGGTCTCGACCCGAAACATCACCCATTCCTTCTCTCCAGAGATGCTGCCTGTCCCGTTGAGTTACTCAAGCAGTTTGTGTCTGCCTTCAGGAAGGATTGAGAAAACAAAAGAGAAGACCCGATAGACATTACAAGGGAGACAGACAATTTAGCAATGGGTCAAGTCCATTGTTGCTAATAAATCCAACAAGAAGTTTGGAATATTTTTCCATTCAAAGATTGGAGAGAATATGAATCTTGTAACCACAATGTATTAGTTGATATATAAGTTGATAGTGTGGTTAAAATGAGAGGCTGCTTAAGGGGAGTAAAAACACTAAGCATCTCCTGCATGGCTGAGCTAGGTTCTCTATAATGTAATGGAATTGATTCTAATTATCAAATATAATTATATCAAAGAATAAAGTTGCTGCAAAACCTAATGCAAATGTACAATTTTAATCCAAATTATAACATTTTCATTATTTTATTATTGTATTTCACTGCAAATTAATGGAAAAGTTAGTTGATGTATTGAAGATAGACACAAAAGTTGGAGTAACTCAATGAGTCAGGCAGCATCTCTGGAGAGAAGGAATAGGTGATGTTTCAGGTTAAGACCCTTCTTCAGACCATTGAGATTTTTTGGCAGAAATTTCTGACATTAGGAACCTAAAGATCAAGTGCCTCAGATCCTGGATAAACTCTGCAACATCCTTGTGAGCTTGGACAACCAGTTCCATGCAAGTCAGGCGTATTTGGCATTTCTGTATTGCAACTTGCTTGGTGCTTCTACTATCAGTGCCGGGGTTTGGCAGCCCGCCAATGCCGCCCGCCTTGTTTGTTTCCGGGAATCACTGCGGCGCGCAGCAAGATTTACCACCTGTAGGCCTGGGACTGGTGCTTAGGTTGAAGACTCTTACGGTCTCTGCACGGTGTGGCTCTGCTGCATTGGCCTCAGGTTCTAGCATACAGTCCATATATCTTCCTTTGCCGCGATGCCCACAGGTCGCCCTTGCAGTGCCCATATCAGGGTCCTTTTCGGGTGCAGCGGCATGGGCCACGGCCTTTGTGTTGGACATGGGGAGGCCGGCAAGAACTGTGTCTGTGGCTCACTTAAAGCCGGCCCATTAGGACCTTAGCGAGCCAGTCCAGGTGGCCCAGCCTCGCCGTCGGGAGCGTTCACCGTCTCAGGTTCCCCCAAATTCGTTCTTACCATGGGAACGTACGTACGTACGAGGTCCGGCTGCCTCGATCGGCTGCCCGTCCGTTTTGGTGCCTCTGGTTCTGGGGGAAGTCACCTGGCAGCCCCTGGTGGTGAGCCATGCACAGTGCGAACCAAAGATCCTATAGCAGAGCTCTGCTATAGGATCTTTGGTGCGAACCTTCGGCTCTGAGGTGGGTCACGTGACTTGGTGACGGGAGGTGGTGGTCACAGGCTGCCATGGGAGTATTTAAGGTGGGGATTGCCCGCGCGCACCGTGGTGGTTAATAGGGAGTCGTTAGGATAGTATTAAAGAATAATTGGATAGTATTAGAGAATTTGGATAAACTCTGTGTCTCGCCTCATATTTCGCGGGACCGTTTCACACCCGCTACACAAGTCTACTTTTATATATCTGGTTGTATATAGCATTAGGTGTTGGTTTTCACATGTTTGTGGGATCTGATGATTTAAATACTGCTAAACCTAAACATCCTCAGTAGTATCTAAAATAATACTTGTTGTGGAGTCAGCTTTGTTAAAGTCCTTTGCCAGGTGTTTATGTATCTTTTGAAAAGATTTCTTTTTGATTCTTGCTGCTAGCTTAATTCAAATTTTGTGATTTGAAATATTTCATTTTCAGAGTATTCTGCTCAAGAAGAAATAATACATGAATAATGTTACAAGAACGCTATGCAAAATATCTTCCCTTGGGAAATTAACTGAAGATGACTGCTAGTAGGATCACACAGAAGGTGATTATTTCTACTTGAGGAATCTGCAAGTGAAAGTCATTCTCTTGGAATCTCAATAGGTTGAGGCATTTTGCCCATTACCGCAATGTGAATCCTTGAAGAACGACAACTGTATTATCAGTAGGACTTCAATCATTTATTGCTGATCTAGTCTTTTGTGCAACAGTTTATTATTACAGAGTAAATGGTAAAAATCGGTTTGAAACAAAAGTCAATGAGAACTCCAGTGAAAGCGTGATAAAAGGCCAAAATGATCGTGGACATACATTAAACTTTGTCGGGCATGATATGACAGAACATTGTGTTCAGGTTATAGATTATTAATTGCTAGAACATATTCATTTTCTTCAAGCATTGTTTGTTTCGCACCCTCAAGGTATTTCAAACTATTTATATCCAGAGGATGGATGATGAAGTGTTTCAATATTATACTTGTGGTGCAAATAGCCAAATCAGTCACAATATGATCCCATAAGTTAACTAAGATGTTAAAGGTTGCAGATATGTCGATTGGAAGGAGAACAATAGCTGCTCAAGGAACGAACACGCTGCTTGCTGCTCTTCTTTAAAAAACATCTTGGGAGCCTGAACTTAATCAATACTTGAGATCAATTTGGATGTGGATTTGGAGGTGATTTAATAAACCAGTTAAAGATTGTCCCTCAAACAATGTCACACAGTATTTATGCTACACTGAAGATGTTCCTCATATCAACAGCCTGACACAAATCTCTGTGCCTTTGAATAGACAATGCAATCAATAGCCAAAATGATCGTTGCTTCCAGCTACATAATGCATAACATACAGTACACTGTAAAAGGTAGATGATAAATTAATGTTTTTTTAATGTTAACCAAATAGGATTTCCTGTTTGGATTACTACAACCTGGCTTGTAATAGGCCAGGTCCAGCGTATTACAAAGCACACCACAAACATGGTCAAATGGCATCACCCAGAGAGGAACTTACTTTCTTCGCCCGTCTGGATCATCAAGTACTTATTTCAAGTTAGTAAAATGGCTCCAGATCTCAAGGGACAATAATCACAAAATATATGCTATCCTCTCAACCACTGTGCAATTCACCTCAACTGCCCCACCCATTCTACTGAGATGTCTGCATGTAACAACATACAACTCCTCTGGTAGAGTTTAGTGATCTGCAAATATTGGATGATAGCTTACCTTCCACAACATATTTCCACACACTTGGATATATTAGAGGCACGTTTCATAAAGAAATCACAGCAAACCAGGAGGAAAAAATATGAACATTTTAATTAATATCTTATCGGCTTTTAGAAATGCTTTTAGAGAGTCTTTTGGAAAGATTTTCTGGAAAGTCTTTTGGAAATTTTTTGGCAAGAGTTGTGTACAAGATTTTGGTAGTTTGTACAAGACATTGGTTGGGCCACGGTTAGATATTGTGTTTAGTTTTAGTCACCCTGTTACAGGAAAGATGTTGTTATGCTACAAAGGGTGCAGAGAAGATTTGCAAGGAAGTTGTCAGCACACACGAGCGTGAGCTATCGGGAGTGGTTAAGCAGGCTGGGACTCTATTTGTTGGAGAGCAGGTAGATGAGGGGTGATCGTATAGAGCTGTACAAGATCATGAGAGGAATAGATAAGGTCAATGCACAGTCTTTTACCCAGAGTAAGGGAATCAAGAACCAGAGGACATGGGTTTAAGATGAGTGGGGGGGAGATTTAATTGGAACCTAAGGGGCAACATTTTCTGCACAAAGGGTGGTTGGTATATGGAATGAGCTGCTCGAGGAGGTAGTTGAGGCAAGTATTATAACAATGTATAAAAAAACATTTGGACATGTACCTGAATAAGTTAGATTTAGAAATATATGGGCTAAACACAGGCAAGTGGACAAGCTGCTTTGAGAATAGGGAAGATTCAAACAAGAGGGGACATGAGAATTAAGGGACAGAAGTATTATAACAATGTTCTTTATAGAAAAATGAGCTTCCAGTGGAAGTTGGAGGCATGTACCTGAATAAATTGGATAGGCATATGGATGAGAAGGGAATGGAGGGTTATGGTATGAGTGCAGGCAGGTGGGAAAAAAAATTGTTCGGCACGGACTTGTAGGGCCGAGATGGCCTGTTTCCGTGCTGTAATTGTGATATGGTTGTTATATGGTTATAAGTGGTTCTGGCGTAGATGGAGCATTGGGCCGAAGGGTCTGTTTCTCCACTGTACATGGCCCTATCAAAACAAGCACAAAGAACTAGAGTAAAAACAGAAACATTTTAACAAATGAGCTTTATAAGAAATAATTAGATTTTTAAATCTTTACTGAACCACAAAGTACTTACACTACATTAGGGATTGGCCAGAGAGTTTGCTAACCAGTAATTATGACATTGAGAGTTTGTAACGACATACTGAGTTTGTGGGGAAAAAAATCATATATTATCATTAAACTATTCCTCAAATACTTTTCTCATTAATTCAACAGATTTCCTTTAAGGTCTAAAATTAGGCACCTGACAAAGTGAGAATTTACTGACATTCTGGCATTCTGTTTTAATTGATGTAATGTGGGGAAATAAACAACTCATTATCATTTTAACAATCTAATGACATCAAACACAAAGAGTTTCACCCTCATTACCACTGTACAATTCAGCTGTACGTGATTTTTTGTTTCTTCACAGTTCTAACAATTTGCCACATATTTGATTAAAGATAAATTACATTCATTCAAAAATGAAGATTGACAATTGGATGAAAAAGATTGGCATGGTGATTTCATCTTTTTGAGTGTTAATGAACTTCACTGCACAACCAAACTTAGATTTTCATGACTGAAGAAGGGCCTTGACCCGAAACGTCACCTATTCCTTTTCTCCAGATATGCTGTCTGACCCGCTGAGTTACTCCAGCTTTTTGTGCCTATCTTAGATTTTCTCAAGCAGATTACATTCCTCACAATAGTGCAAGATCAGACTGATTGATAACCTTTCCCATTGTATCTTTCATTTAGTTTGCTTACCGAATTAAACTCTATTAAGGATGGATAAAAAAAATACTGTTGGTACCTAAATGTTGTTTTAATAATATAATTAATCACCATTTCAGGCTCCAAACAAACTGATTCTAGGCATTAACAAACATAGGAAGTTTCCACAGTCTATCCTTTCTTGACCTTATCCTCCGTAATTTTCTATCTCGCACAATCTATTAAGGAACTATTGATTTTCCATCAGAATACACTAAACATGCTCTTCCAAGACCAAAGAGGTTTTTCACCGTCAGTTTCTATTTTTCAATTTAATGGATTGGCCATTGAACAGAACTAGGTGATTGCAAAAAGGTAGTTTTATATTCTTGGAATGTGGAAAAGAGATTTCCTAAAGATATCCAATAATTAAGGTATTCAGATGAAAGAACTGTGTTAGACATTTTACTTGCAATACTTTTGTCACCTTCAACATGACTGTTGTCAGACCAGCAGCACAGTGGCACAGACAGTAGAGCTGCTGCCTCACAGCACCAGAGACCCAGGTTCGATCCTGACCTCGAGTGCTGTTGGTGTGGAGTTCTCCCTGTGACTGTGAGGGTTTTCTCCAAGTGCTCCAGTTTTCTCCCACATCACAAACACAATTATATTTTATTAGCCAAGTATATTTTGCAACATAGGAGGAATTTAATTTGCCAAGTCAGCCATACAAATAAAAAGCAACAGAATACACAAAATACATTTTAACATAAACATCCACCACAGTGATTCCTCCACATTCCTCACTGTGATGAAAGGCGAAAAAAAGTTTAAATCTCTTTCCTTCTTTGCTCTCCCGCGGTCGGGGGCCTCGAGCCCTCCGTTGACGGGGCGCTTTTGACTCCCTTAGCCATAGACGATTGGGCCCTCTGCATCGGGACGATCAGCTCCCGCATCGGGGGGATGTCAGCTCCCTCGTGTTGGCAATCGGACCGCGGGTTGGGGCTGGTCAAGCCTCTGCATTGTTGGCGCTTCCCGACATCTATGGCCTCTCCCAAGACTGCAAACTCTTGATGGTAAAGTCCGCAGGCCGTGGTTGGAGCGATCCCAGGCAAGGGATCGACTCTGATGTTAAGTCCACGCCCCACAGTAGGGCTCAAAGTCAGTCTGAGGAGGTCTCCAGCTCCATCGATGGTAGGCCACAGAGCGACTGGAGACATGATCCTGAAAATAATCGCATCTCCGGCTAGGTAAGAAACTGAAAAAAAAAATCCCAAGATCCCCTCCCTCTCCCCCACATAAAACAAACCAGAGAACATTTACACAAACTTTTAACACACACTAAAACATTTTTAAATGAAGAAAAAATAGACAGACTGTTGGCACGTCTGCCAATCGTGCGGCGCCCCTGGTGGTATGGAAACAGGCCTTTCACGCCTCTGTAAATTGCTCCTAGTGTGTGGGTGAATGCAATAGTAGGATAACATAGAACTATTGTGAATGGATAGTCACAAAATGCTGGAGTAACTCAGTGGGCCAGGCAGCATCTCTGGATAGAAGGAATAGGTGACATTTCGAGTCAATATCCTTCAACGGACTGAATGGCAGGGTAGAGGGATTTACCGAATTAAGGAAGAGTAAGACTTCAAAATAGATGAAAATCAAGGAAATTGTAGAACAGACCATTATTAGCTAAGAGAAAGTGACTAAAAAGCAAACTAAGATACAATGTAATCAAAGGAACACTAAGACTGGTCGGAGAACTGGGAAGAAGAAGGGATGGAGAGAGAGGGAAAGCAAGTGTTAGTTGAAGTTAGAGAAGTGAATATTCATACCGCTGGGATATAAGCTGCCCTAGCGAAATATGAGGTGCTACTCAGCGTGAACTCAGTGGGCTGAAAGGCCTGTTTCCATGCTATATCAATCAATCAATCAATCATCAATCAAATAAAACAATGTGATTGAAAGTCACTACTTTAAATATTGAGTATATCTGTTTTTATCCCTATGTGTATGAAGGAACTGCAGATTCTAGTTTAAACCAAAGATAAACACAAAATGATGGAGTTACTCAGCAGGACAGGCAGCATCTAGAGAGAAGGAATAGGTGACATCTTGGGTCTGAAGAAGGGTCTCGACCCAAAACGTCACCCATTCCTTCTCTCCAGCGATGCTGCCTGTCCCACTGAGTTATTTCAGCATTTTGTGTTTATCCCTATGTGCTTAGATTGCTCAATGAACTAATAGGTTAAATTTAAGTGTGGGATATGCTGGAAACAAAGTTAGGGTAGCACAGTGTCTTTTGGACAGCTTTAGATTAAAAATTGAATTTTATCTTGTTACTGGGAGTTTCCAAAGATTCAACAGCGGACTGCATCTGAGAAGAAATTGCTGACCAAAAAACAACTTTATTTAACAACCAATTACAATGCAGTTGCCAAAGCAATAACACAATCAAGACGAATTATCCATTTGCCTGGCTAGACTGGACAGGCTGTGAGCTGGCTCATTAATCTTTCCTCTTCAATTCCCAAGACCAAACAGAGTGTGAAACTGAAGCTAAGTTGGATTCTATTTTTATGGCATTCTTCTCAAGGTTTGCTTTGCTGCTTAATAGGAATTTTTGATCACAATTGTGTATGAATCACGGTAGGTTCCTCTCCAGTTTGTAACATCATGGCAATTAAAGCAGGATTTTACACTTCCCAGCTTTTTAATCTAGCTGTGGGAGAGATGATGCTCCTAAGATCTCAGCTGCCAGAGATAGTAACCATCACTGGACCAGTAAATACACATGAGAGTGCTGCACTCTGATCCAACCACATTTCTCAGCTTCCACCTTGCTTCATCGCATAGTCTCTTCCACCCTATAACCTCTGAATGCTGCAGGTGTTGCCGTCTTGACTGCCCCTCCCCTTAGCATGACCAGGCCCATGTGGTTTTCTCCACAGCACCTGGCCAAGCCTCGGGACACATCTCAGTGGGCATTGACGTCAAAACCAGACTCTTGTGTTCTGGGTATACCATCTGACAACCCCTCCGATCACCAGCTTGGCTGAGACAATGGGAGAAGTGGTTCTCAAGGAGAGGACGAGGGAAGACATTTACTGTCACATTGGTGATTCATTAATCACTCTATGTTTGCAATTTATTGGAGGTGTGTAGATGCTTATCATATGACCTGCTTGGTTCTGGTTTTTGTGGTTTGTTTGAAAGGCTTTCCATAATAGCCTTAAGAGAGTGAGATGGAGATGGAGTGGGGGAGAAAGGGAGAGGGAGAGGGAGGTAGAGGGAGTGGGGTGGAGAGGGATAGCGGGAGGGAAAGGGAGAGGGAGGGAGGGAGGGAGTGAAGGAGGGAGAGGGAGAGGAAGATGGAGTGAGAATGGGGGGCATGAGGGAGAGGGAGGGGTAATGGAGTGCAGGGGAACAGGGGGGGAGAGAGGGAGAGGGAGAGAGGCAGAGATGGAGGGAAAGGGAGTGAGGTAGGGGTAGGGTAGGATGGATGAGGCGAAAGGGGGAGAGATGAAGAGTGGTGAGGGGAGGGGGACATTGTGGGGGTAGAGAGAGCGAGGGTGAGGGCAATACAAGATCAAGCTACTGGGGATTTGAATTACTATTTATTCATTAGCATTTCCAATAATAGGTAGTATCAGTATGTGTTGCTCAGCTGAGGTGTCATTGAGAGTTGTGAGGAACAGCCATCATGAGGCACCATGAGAAGATTAACATTGTCATTACACGGACATCATTGCATGTGAATGAGCACAAAGGAAAGGGAAGATATATTTACAGGTGAAGAATGGACTTTGTTTTTGTGAAGACTTTGTCTAGCCTTTTATTCTTTGTAAGGTGAGAGATTCTCCTACATCCAGGAAAAAAGCTTCATGAGATGCAACACACCAGCTGGAAAACTGCACACGCTGCACACATTAACATTGGTCTGCAGTGAAAGATCTGATTGATTAAAAGTTGGGCATTGCAGCAGGCTGCTTTCTTTCCAGTGAGATAGAGTATTCTTCAGATTTTCAGGTACAGATGTAATGACGTACACATATATAGATGTATACATATATACATCTATTTAGCTAAAAGTCTCATCTTGACCACTTCCCGTGTACGCTGTTAATTGATTTTAGAAATATTGCTAGACTATATCGCTATGATTTTTGGCCTTCTTACTCACAGTCCTCCTCCACTGCAGCAGCCCCAAGGAAGCACAGAGGTCATGCTGATTGTGGAAGTGCCATTGACTGCGGAAGCCCCAGTGGCACTTCCACAGTGGAGAGGCCATGCTCAGCCATGTGAGTAGATTCAAGAAAGTTTCACTTTCATATATAAGGTGTGTGAGTCTGTGTGACTGTGTGTGTGCATGTGTGTGTGAGGTGGAGAGTGCGAGTGTGTGTGTCTGTATGTGTGAGTCTGTGTGTGTGTGTGTGTGTGTGTGAGTCTGTGTGTGTGTGTGTCTGTGTGTGTGTGTGTGTGTGTGTGTGTGTGTGTGCGTGTGTGTGTGTGTGCGTGAGGGTGTGTGTGTGTGTCTGTGTGTGTGTGCGTCTGTGTGTGTGTGTGTGTGTGTGTCTGTGTGTGTGAGTGTGTGTGAGTCTGTGTGTGTGTGTGTGTGTGTGTGTGTGTGTGTGTGTGTGTGTGTGTGTGTGTCGTGTGTGTGTGTGTGTGTGTGTGTGTGTGTGTGTGTGTGTGTGTGTGTGTGTGTGTGTGTGTGTGTGTGAGAGAGTGTGTGTGTGTGTGTCTGTGTGTGTGTGTGTGAGTGTGTGTGTGTGTGTGTGTGTGTGTGTGTGTGTGTGTGTGTGTGTGAGTGTGTGTGTGTGTGAGTGTGTGTGTGTGTGTGTGTGTGTGTGTGTGTGTGTGTGTGTGTGTGTGTGTGTGTGTGTGTGTGTGTGTGTGTGTGTGAGTCTGTGTGTGTGTGTGTGTGTGTGTGTGTGAGAGAGTGTGTGTGTGTGTGTGTGTGTGTGTGTGTGTGTGTGTGTGTGTGTGTGTGTGTGTGTGTGTGTGTGTGTGTGTGTGTGTGTGACAGTGAGAGTGAGTCTGTGTATGTGGGGTGGATGGTTTGTGAGAAGTGGAGGGTGTGTGTGTGTGTGTGTGTGTGTGAGGTGGAGGGTGTGTGGATTGACTTGACTTGAAATGGATTGTTTGCCCTGCCCTCACTGTGCTGCTTGACTTGACCCACCACACCCAGCGCTCCAGAAAGACTCCCCCCCCCCCCCCCCCCCACCCCCCCCCCCCCCCCCCCCCCCCCCCGGGTGGCCACCAACAGTGGAATTGGTGGTGAGGTGGAATATTGCGTTGGGGTCCAGCCCTCCCGTGTGAACCTGTGACCCAACGGGTCCCACTTAGTCTAGTATATATATATGTATATATATATATATGTGTTTGTGTATATATATATGTGTGTGTGTGTATATATATATATATATATATACATATATGTATATATATGTATATATAATGTATATGTATATATATATATGTGTGTGTGTAGTAAGTATGTGTATATATAAGCACTGATCTTTTATTTTTTTTTTCTTTCTCGTTTATCATATTGTTTACAGTGTACTATGTTTCTGGGGCATAAGACAATAAAACACTCTTGACATTCTTCAATGGTTTCAGGACTGCACTGGGAAGTAGGTGGCATCCTTTGGGTTTTTTGGGAGCATTTAAAGAGAGGAGAGAGCTGGCTTGCTGGTGCTTCAGAAAACTCCCCCCGCGCCTCAGTGCCACCTTTGCAAATGTGTCCCCCACAACACCATTCACATCCTTTCAATATGTTATTGCAGCGATAATAATTAAGTGTCTCAGTTCGAGTTATTTTCTGAACAATGCCGATTCTTAGATTGGGGAATGGCAAAGCAATTAAGAGTCAAAGGAAAATGGTGAGACAGTAAGACATCGACTTGATGGAAATAGTCAATGGCAGGCAGTAGTGTGACTGCATGTTAAGCTGCAAATTAAAGCGACAGGTCTGCAGAGTGGATACGTGTTGCTGCACTGGAGCACCTGCCTACCAGTAGAAGACTATATTACCTGCCCTGATAATTATGACTCAATCACTTTGCAACTGAAATCACACTCAATATCAGTGGCATTCAATAACTCCCACCATCGTTAAACATTATCCCATCAACAACAATGAGGAGTGGTTGCAAGATTTACCTCTTTCACTTTATTTGTGCAATCTTAAACCTATCCATCTGTCAGACAGTGTCATAGACTCATGCAGCAAGGAAACAAACCCTTGACTCAATGAGGCCACTGAGACATCAATTTCCACTCACCCTACATTAATCATGTTCATAAAGTTCTAGGAGCAGAATTAGGCCATTCGGCCCATCAAGTCTTCTCTGCCACTCAATCAATCATGGCTGATCTATCTTTCCCTCTCAACCCCATTTCCTGCCTTCTCCCCATAATCCCTGATACCCGTACTAATCAAGAATCTGTCAATCTCCACCTTAAACAAATTAATTCCACAGATTCACCACCCTCTGTTTGAAGAAATTCCTCCTTATCTCTTTTCTAAAGGTACGTCATTTTATTCTGCGGCTATTCCCTTCGGCCCTGGATTCTCCCACTAGTGGAAACATCGTCTCCACATCCACTCTATTCAGGCCTTTCACTATTAACCGCATTTTATATACTCCCCCACATTCTCATCACCACCTCCCAGATTCTATCCGCAACCTACACACTTAAGACCTTGTAACCTTATGACCTCCCTTGTTGGCAGATTTAATAACAATGTTGGGATTATTGCTGAGTGAATAGTGGACTATGCATTCAGTGGGGGTGAGATTGAAGTGGAAAAGAGGACTGGAGAAGTCAAGGTGGTTGATTATCGTGCAGGCAGTTGTGAATAAGAATGTACAGAGGGTAAAGAGCCAGAAGGGGTTGTCTGGGGAAGATACACGGTCGGCAGGGAGAATCCATAAATGTTAGCATTGCTCATAAGTTTAAACTGACCAATGCAGAAGAAACAAAGAAAATGGGAAATATCGATTTCAACAGATTTGGCTCCTGCAATTAATGACATGCTACTCTTTTCAAAGCCCTGAAATACCTCTTATTCCATAAACGATTTCAATGGTTTAATTTGGGAAGTATTTGGCACCATCAAAAACATAGCTTTCCTAATAGGTAAGGGAACTTTACCTATCTTTTGCAAAGACTTGACTTGTTTGATCATGCACTGGGCTGGAAAAAATTGAAATGAACTAACTCTAGCAGCTTGAATTGTAAAATACACTTGACACGCTATTATTTGTCAATGTATCCTGCACCTTTCAATCAATCTATAGTTTCACTGCAAAATCATCTGAGAATTACACAATTAAATTTCTTCCTTCACATGAGACCGCTGCTGCAAACTAATCAGATGGTGGTTATAATTACAAGAAAGCAGTCAACACATTCAAAATAAGGATTGCAAATTGCTTGGTACAGAACGTTACTGAGTGAAGCAATCCGTGGAGTATTTAACCCAGAAGCCCTAGTCTTCAGTGGGTTGTTGTTGGAATAAAGTAAACCAGTCAGTACTGGTTACTCAAAGCAGGTTTGTCATTCAGTGAGATAGGGCGGTCAGTTTTACCGATCCTACATTATTAATTGAAACCAGTGACTCTCCAGCCGAGACATTAAATTGTATGGTGAATAATAGCTTTCTGCAAGTAATATATAGACCGGTATTTTCACTTCTAGTGCATCATCAAGATTAATACTGAGATTGATTTCACAGAACTGGAACTCACACTCCATCAGTTAAACATGCTGATTGAACTGTGCCAGGATGCTAAGTAATGGAATCTGAATTTTAAGTCTATCTACTGTTTGCAGCAGAAACCTATCCATCATCTGAAGCAGAAAGTCTTGGGGGTGATTTTAATCCAACATGCCTGTTGGGAAGCTGCCACAACACAGTTTGCTGCGCTTTTTAAAAATGTGCTCGTGATGTGGAAAGAGAAGGGGAAGGGAAGGAAATGAAGAATAACAAAAGTTTTTTTTTAGTTCAATGAATGTTATCACTGCCTTGTTATCAATGTTAAAAATGATCATCGTCTTCAATGAGTCAGCACAAGCTTTGGTCAATTGAATAAAAAGATGCAAAGAAATCAAGATTTGAGACCTGGCATCAATTTTTTGGTCTATTGGGCAGTAATGATCTCTATCCATCTATATACTACCAAGGAAGTCTCCACAAATGTCTCCAAGTTCACTGAAGGAAAAGAAAGCCAATACCAGTGGTGCAGTGGTAGAGTTGTTGGCCCAGGTTCGATCCTGACTACAGGTGCTGTATGTATGGAGTTTGTACGTTTTTCCTGTGATCTCTCTGGATTTTTTCTGAGCGCTCCACTTTCCTTTCACACTCTAAAGACAGGTTTGTAGGCTAATTGGCTTGGGAAAATTGTAAATTGTCCCTACAGTGTGTAGGATTGTGTTAGTGTGCAGGGATCGCTGGTCGGCATGGACACGGTAAGCCGAAGGGCCTGTTTCCGCAATGTAGCTCCAAACTAAAGTAAACTAAACTACAATAATTAGTGTCTTCGCCTGAACCAACATCCCTAGATGGGAAGCTCTGTTTAAAATTAGTTGACTACATTGGGCAAGGCATATTGTTTTGCAAATCCGACACAGAACTCTTAAAACAGATACTCTCAAGAATCAAGAGTGTTTTATTGTCATATGTCCCGAACGGGACAATTAAATTCTTACTTGCTGCAGCACAACAGAATATATGAATATGTAAACATTGTACATAACGGGAAAAAAAGAAAAAATTCAAAAAATACTCCCTGTTATGGAAAAAGATCATCAGGTGGAGAGAAGAAAAGATTCAAGGATGTGTTCAAAGCACCGTTGCAAAATTGCACCTTCTTCATTGATATCTAGAAATCCCTGGCTTATGTAGAAACCACAAGGACCTGCAGATGCTGGTATACAAAAAAAGACACAAAGTGCTGAAGTAACTCAGGCTGCATCTGATGGGTGACATTTTGGGTTGGGACCATTCTTTTGTCCCTGGATTATGATCTCTTCAGTGGAGAAGGAGCATTAGGGATTAGGGAGATTTGATTTAAATCTTTTTATTTGAATTTCACAGCAAATTGCATACATACAATGATAACAGACAGTGACAGTCAAGGCATAATTGTGCAACAGTATGTAAGCGACCCTCAAAGCCCTTACCCTTACCCACCTTCAACCCACCCGAATCAGGTCGGAACCAAACGGGGACAAACAACACTCACATACATACACATCCACACAAATATGGTAAGATAAACAAAACAAAAAGTAATTAAAAAAAAAAAAAAAGTTTAAAAAGGGGTCACTAATAACAGTAAATAAGTAAGTACTTAAATAAATAAGTGTGGGGAGGGGTGGGGTTAAGGGGAGAGCAGCTGCAGGAGAGCAGAACAATGGTGGAGAGCACTCAGTCCTCTTCCAAGTCCGGGGACAAGTTGAGAGAGTTAACAAGTTCCAAGAAAGGGTTCCATGTATCAGGAACCCTTTCTTGGAACTTTGGGATTAGGGAGATGTGATCCCTGTGTAAGGGGCAGAGGGTGCATCCACCCATCCCCTCCAGGCATCACCTCTCCCATCCATGGAAGAGTCTGCTGCTCCCACTTGGTATCATCATTCACCTCACAAGCTGATGTGAAGGCAAGTCAACCTCAATCCTCAGGGATATAATTAGGTTTAGATTTAGATTTATTATTGTCACATGTGCCAAGGTGCAGTGAAATGCTTTATTTGCATGCGCACCAAATAGATCAGACCACGCATAAATACAATCAAGTCAAACTCAAGTACAATAGCAAAAGGGAAGATACAGAGTGTAGAATATAGTTCTCAGTATTGTAGAGCAACAGTTCTCTAGATGAAGTCCAATGTCTGCAATGGTGTAGAGGTTAATCAGACACGACCCTGGCTTATGGAAAGAAAGATCATTCAGAAGCCTGACTACAGAGGGGGAAAAGCTGGTCCTTGGTCTGGTGGTGTACACTTTCAAGAAAATCACTGTATAAGATGATGAAGGTGAAATCTGTAGCCAATCTTCACGTACACAATGCCAGGTCGACAAGATGAATAACTGGTCAGACTGTATGTACCAGTACTGATGTGGCAATGAAACATTTAACAGAACTTTGCCTTTGTTTTTGAATAATCCCATGGTGATGATAAAGTTTATTTGAATAATTCGGGGATTTAATGTAATTTTCTCACAAGAAACGTCACCTCTAACCAGGGAACATTTTCTTAGCACTACAGTGATGTGCCTGCCCTATTGAAGTCTTGGCTGGAGACCATAATTATTCAAACTTTAAGTCAAAGGCAAGACAGCAAGAAATAATGTAAGTACAAATGAGCGTTTAACTCATATTGTTTATGGCATGTTTTTCAATTAAAACATAAAAGTTCAATGTATTGTTAGAGAAGATTAAGAATTGACAATCCGAAAGATGCTGCAAAATTAATTATTGACATATCTATAATTTCAAAATTGTTGTAAACGCTGATAAATGCAGAACAAAACACAGTGCAGAAACCTAATGTGGTGATAAAAATAATAAACTAGAATGGCAGAAATATCACTGCAGGATGCTACTTTATCTTCAAACTCAAAAAGTAGGGAGAAATCTAGCAGCAGATAGCATTATTTAAAGAGATTAATGTTCTAGGGGAAGCTGGTTTTCTTGCATTGGTTAATTTGACACAGCTTCTAGGTTGTTGGACATGGCATTGTTAAATAAAGAACGTGTTACAAGATACTGAATAGGAGCTTCATGAGCCCTTGGGGAAAGAAAGACTGGTGTATATCAGGTGAAAATGGATCAGCCATAGGTAGTGCCCAAAACTTCTGAACTGGTTTTCGTCTATATTGACCAGATTCTGTCAAGAGGAAGGTCAAATCAGTCAGATGAAACTCAGCGGCAGGAATAAATCCACAGTCCGCAGAGCATCAGCACCCTACGGGATGTGGCAGAAGTTTCAGGCAACAGTCCAAGCCGCAACCAGGCACATCGTAAAGTGGGGAACATGCAAGGACGTAAGCCGTTGGTGAAATGGCCAAAGTCTAACAGCAAGAAGTGGGAAATCATCAATGTAGATGTGAGCTTAGTGGAATCAAGGGATCAGCAGAAAAGAAGTTGGAGAAGATGGGTCATCTAGTCTACGGCTATGGAAAGGAGAGATTTGGTGAGAAGGAACAAATCAGCAGAAAAGACAGGCCTCCTCCCCCCAAGTCCCATCGTCTCCAGGAAATCCAACGACTTATTAAAGAAAGAAGAGGCCTGAGGAAGATGTGGAAAAAAGCAACAGCAGAAGAAAGGGAGGATCTAAAACAGAGGCTCTCGAAGCTGTGCAGAGCGGAGAATTTAAGGAAACGATGCAAAAAGAAAGAAGCAAGAAAAGACTTCTACAAAGATACCTTTAAGTTTGTGAAAGGCATTTTCACAAAAGAGTGTCAAAAGCGTCAAAAAGGAAGTTGAAGGACACATCAGGACCATCCACACTGATGAGTTAAAAGATGAACCGATTTTTGTCCCCGCTGACATCCCACCAATCTCACCCCCACAACATCAATTTGACATCAGTCAAATCAGAAAAAAACGTCATCAAAACATAACATGGGCAAGGATGAAAATTAAACCCAGCAAGTGCAGAAGCATTTCCATTGTCAAAGGTCAAGTCAAGGATCAAAGAATTTCATATTAACGGAATACCTGTTCCAACTGTTTCAGAAATGCCAGTGAAGAATTTGGGCCGATGGTATGATGCAAAGCTCAAGGACACCGAGCAGTTTGAATAACTCAAAAAGGATACCATCACGCACATAGCTCGCATCAACAAGACCTTGCTACCAGGAAAACTCAAGCTGTGGTGTTTCCAATTTGGCAAACTACCAAGAATCATGTGGGCCTTTAACTATGTATGAAATCCCCATCAACAAAGTGGAAAAGCTGGAAAGAATGATCAGCACACATGTGAAACAGTGGCTTGGACTTCCACGATGCTTAAGTGCGGTCGGATTGTACGGGAGTGGCAAATTGGAATTACCCATTGCAGGACCTTCCATGAATTCAAATGCACTAAAGCAAGGTTGGTCATGACCCTCACTGAATCTGAAGATACTGTTATTCGAACATCAGCCCCCCGTGTGGCAACGGGGAGAAAGAGAACCCCATCTGAAGCCGTTCAGAGTGCTAAGTCTGCTCTTCATTTCCGGGGTGTGGTTGGCCAAGTCCAACAACAAGTCCAACAAAGCTCCTCAATGGCACAAGGCAACATCAGTGCAGAAGAGACGGCTCGTGGTGGAGGAGGTGAGAAGACGGGAGAAGGCAGAGCAACACGCCAAGGCCGTCTCAATGGCCAAGCAGGGCCAACGGACTAACTGGGAGAGCCTGGAAAAGAGGAAACTCAGCTGGTGTGACATCTGGCAAATGGAAGGATCTCAGCTAAGTTTTGTCATCAGAGCCACTTATGATGTTCTACCATCACCATTAACCTGAAGCAGTGGTTCGGAGAAGACCCCCCTTGCTCCCTTTGCCAAGCACCTGCATCACTAAGGTACATTTTAACAGGATGCACTATGAGCCTCGGCCAAGGGCGTTACACTTGGCAGCATAACCAAGTTCTCAGAAAGCTGGCATTAATCCTGGAACAGAGGAGTAAGATCACAAATGCTTCCCCACCAACATCGGCAGGAAATGTCCACTTCACAACATTTGTACCAGCAGGCCAACCTCCAGAGCACCAGATAACATCAATGGATGCAAGCATTCTGCAGCCTGCTCAGGATTGGAAAATGGAAGTGGACTTAGAAAAAAGCTTGTGTTTCCCCCAGACATTGTGGCTACAACACTCCGGCCAGACATGGTCCTGTGGTCCACAACAGCCAAGTTGGCATATGTTATGGAATTGACAGTTCCATGGGAAGATGGTGTTGAAGAAGCTTATGAGAGGAAAAAGACCAAATACTCTGAACTGGCAACTGAAGCTTCCCAGAATGGCTGGAAGACCAAGATTTTCCCGGTCAAAGTGGGATGCAGGGGATTTGTTGCTACATCTATGACCAGGCTATTAAGGAAAATGGGGGTGAGGGGTCTCTCTCCAACAAGCAGTCAAATCATTGTCAAATTCTGCAGAAAAAAGCAGCAATTGGATTTGGATCAAAAGGAGAGACAACAATTGGGCAGCAAGATGAATACAGGAGGGTATGGAATTGAGGGGGTTGTAACTGGGACGCCAGGTATCACCATTGATCCCTCTGGAGATGTTGTGGGCTCATCAATGAAACGTCAAAGAGTCAAAGAAGGAGGGTGCCCACCTGATGGCCCCAATGACGTCCCTACTCTATCTTTCACCACTCCAATCCCACTGCAAATAGCAAGACTGCTGACTTATTACAGGGATTGAAACAATGTCCTATTAGATCTACTGTTAATGAGACATGTAAATAGGATATAGCTTCTAATACTTTGCTGATGGTAAAACATTCCCAGTAATAGTAGTGTTTTAACTACTATTCTTAATTAGTTCTTGATTAGTATGCTTGGCAAGGGTATGGGGAGAAGGCAGGAGAATGGGGTTAGGAGGTAGATCAGCCATGATTGAATGAGAGTAGATTCGATGGGCCGAATGGCCTGATTCTGCTCCGAGCATTTATGACCTTATGATCTTTTGATAAAAGGCACCCAAAGTCATACTGCATGCGCGCACACACACAAACAATATACACTGCACGACTGCAAAAGTCACAAACTCATGAGGACAGAACTGTCCAAGTATTGAATTACCAATCAAGTAATTGCACACTATATAAGATTTATATTAAGGTATTTGTACAGTCAACAACTAACAGTTTAGTTATACATAGGTCACTTTTTGTAATCTTCTCAAACATCATATAAACTAGGTTTAACAAGTGAATATTTTACCCCATAATATCAATAAAGGACTTCACAATACACCATAGAAAACAAATTTGATATTTCGCACAAAAATATAATTGAACTAGAGATGAGAATGAATACGGTAAATCATATGCACATTATTTCCTATGCTGTAATATCTGCAAATGTTCCCAAACTAAACCAAATAATGGCAATACAAACCTGGGTCTTTTATGTTTAAAGATGCGGTTCAAAAAACCGATGTATCTAAACTTATACCACACAGTTCAAACATGTCCAGCAAACAGATCTATTACTCCGACAACTATTACGACGACCAGTACAAGTGCGGGCATATTATGTTGCCCAAAGAACTTGCAAGGCAAGTACCAAATACTCAGCTTATGTCTGCGGATGGATGGTGGCATCTAGGTGTCCAGCAATCTCTAGGCTGGGTCCATTACATGATATATGAACCAGAACCAGTGTGATCATTGAGATGCACTCCTGCTTCTCTTCACACCACATCGAGACAAGTTACAATGTGAATGCTCACCTGCTTACTGTTAGGTTCGAACATTTTATTTTTTTTAATTCAAATTTGTCGTTTCTGCAGTTCTTTTTATTTTTATACCTTTAATGACTATTAGGTAGACTGAAACTCCAAAATTCAGTTGGACTAGGCTTGTTTGATACATGTACAATCGTTGGAGGCAACTGTCTGCAATGTATATCGACAGATACTAAGTCTCCCAGGGGGACTGACACTCAATTAAGTTAGCGTTCAATAATAACCAAGGCAAAATATTGCGGGCATAGATCAGCCTTATTTGTGGCACAAGATATAACACTCCAAAATATTTTTAAATTCACAATTTGTACCCATTTTAATGAGCAATCTCACCACCACCATTCATTTTTCCTCTCTAACTGTTACCAGCAGGAATAAACAAAGCAGGATTTCAGGCAAAAAAAACAAATGCTGGAAGAACTCAGCAGGTCAGGGAGTTTCTGTAGAAGAAAATTGACGATAACATTTTGGATACGGACCCTTCCTCAGACTGAAGAAAGATTAAACAGGTTGAGCATCATTGAATTCAAAAGAATGTGAGCCGATTTAATTTAAACATATAATATTCTTGGCACCCCCGCATGGTAAACACTGAGAAGATGTCTCCACTTGTGGGAGAGAATAAAAATGCTTCTAAATTTTATGTGACCCAGACTTACCATTATTCATGTTTTATCAGATATTTTCAATTCCAGAATCTGCTTTCTCATTCAGCTGGGGTGCCAGACTAGAGATAGTGTCCTGAAAGATTTATATCTTGTAATTAAAGGATGGCAAGGAATACAATTTATTTTGAAGATTTCCCGGCATAAGTAAGTGATGACTGCTTCACTCATAAGATAGCTACCCCGGCTGGGCCATATCAAATAATGAGGGAATTTAATTCACTTGAGAAGCCAAGTGTGGCATTAAAAGTTGGAAATCGAGAGTGGATGGGAGTAGACTGAGATTGCGGTCTCGTGTCACAGAGCTCCCTGTTAAAGAGCAAGGTGGGTATTTGCATCGTGAAGAATGGTAATCAGACCACATGAGTGGTCAGACATACGTGTGGAGATAGACGTCACCCCCTCATCGAGAAAAATCCAGCAAATGGACAGTACAGCAGCCAGAGATCAGGCAACCCATTGTTTCTGATAGCCTGAACAATAGTCAGTCTCTGACTGGCACATGGTAGGTTGCTGGTGGTGGGGAGGTGGATATCTGCAAGCAACTCATTACAATTTTGGGGAACCTGAGGGAACGTTCCCATTCAGACTAGTACAGTCAGGATAATGCAGCCTCACCTCAGGACTCAGTGCAGGAAATGCTTCAACGACCCAACAACATCAATTGCCCGAAATGGGAATTGGTAACGTTGGACTGGGTCAGGAATCTGGCCTGGGGTGCAGTTGAGCTAGGCCCCTGTGAAGTGGGATAATCGTATGGTTGGAGCCTATGTTTTCCTATGTTTAGGAATACAAGGATGTTTGTGGCTGGAGCAGAGGCCTGGAAACAGGACATGAGATGTGACTGGGTTTGGGAGCTGGTGACTGATTTACAAATGAGCACAGAGCAAGGGCTCCTATGCCTGTCCACATGTGTGTGCGTGCTTGTTCATGTATGACATCCCAGCTCAGAGGCACCTGCAGGTGTGCCCACCATCATGTGTAGGCATTATTTTTCCCATGTAGCAGAGCTGGTTGTGTGACCTCCCTAATCACTGGATCAAGACATTGTCCCATGAAGCCCACATTGCAGGTGGAATGGAACAGTTAAACCGCATTATTAACCACACACTCGCCATTTCCATTCAACAACATTCAGTCCAGGATCCGGAACATCAGGCCCTTCATGGAGAATCCGAATAAATTCACACCTGAACATTCCTCTGGAATCATAGATTGAGAGGCTCAAACAGTTGGACATTGCCAGTCCACACTGAGTGGTGCACATGGGGTAGGAGAGAGACAGTTTAAGGAACAAGGCGATGGGTACATCATTAGATTGTGATTAGTACGGGTGTCAGGGGTTATGGGGAGAAGGCAGGAGAATGGTGTTGAGAAGGAAAAATAGAACAGCCATGATTGAACAGCAGAGTCGGCTTGATGGGGTCAAATTGCCTAATTCAGCTCCTATAACCTATGAACTATGCGGAGGAGAAAACAAATGTTGATTTCTGACTTTACGGAGTAAACATCATTATCAAGAATAATGCCAAATAAATGTCTCAGCAACTTTCCCTGTGGATACAGTGTGTGCCTTGTCCACTGCAACCTGGAGTCAACATGCTATGTTCATTATTACACATGCCCAATCCCAATACAGAAAACATTGGGTGAGGCCAAGACCAATGTACTCTGACCTTGCAGAAGACCTGTCCACATCCCAAAAGGGAGACATACTGATTTAACTGGGTTTCGCCTTCAACTGAGCATCTCCTTCAAGTGTATTACTGTCCTCATCACAGCTCACAGCACCTCCAAAACTTTGCGTCACCTGCATGTTTGCTGAACTCCACTCTGCACCTTCCTCCAAGTGAACTTAAAAATGATAAAACCTGAACGAGATGCTCCTCAATACCAGAATGAGACTTTAAAGTGAGGCTGAGCCAGATGACCCAATGCCAGTTTTGTGCAAGGACACCCACCCAGCAACCCACAAACTACTTGTGGCGTACATAAAGCTCAATCCACATGCAAAACAAAACAAACCCTACTCATCCAAAAGGTCTACCATCAGATAATAGGCCTACCACTAGTTGTGGGAGGAAGGGTGGAGACAGGACTTTTGAGGAGCAGGTGCATTGAAATGGAGAGAACAGTGCAGCGAACGCGTGGTGGACGTTTTGTAAAATGTTTGACCTGAGGCCTAGGAGAGTAGAGGGGTCAACCGGACATGCAGCACTAATCCTGGCAATGGTGACAGAGATGGGTGAGGTGAGAGCATTCATCGAGAAAGGAGGAATTACCAGCAAGACAGTGGATGACTTTACAACAATAGATTAGGTTGTTACTAACTAATGCTAGCACGTCGCAACTCTCCTGTTAACATTAATATTAACTTTAATACATGTGTGAACCTATTTACACAAATTAATTTTGCATTCTGTCAGCATGTGCATTGCACCCTATTTGTCATCATTGAACATGCCTAGGATCTTGGTCTGCACATACATCTTGAGCAGAAGGAATCCAGGTCACATTTAGAGATATACATTGTGTTCACAAATCAGATTTTGAGAAACATTCCACCAACACTGCACTAAATCTCAGCCTATCGATATTTAACTTTGACAAGTGGAGACGTTAAACAATTCTATTGAGAATTAGTTTAATGCCTGCACAGCACATAGTTACTGGCAATTGTTTTGATGTGATTGTTTGACAGAGTACTAACCTCCAATTTTCATATATATCGGACCTATCAATATTTGTTACACAGGCATCGAAGCTAAAGGAGGCTATACCAGAAGACATAGGGTTAAGTTGAGGGGGGAAGGATTAATAGGAATCTGAGGGGTAACTTTTTCACACAAAGGGTGGTGGGTTTTTGGAACAAGCTGTCAGAGGAGGTTGGTGAGGCAGGTTTTATTGCAATGCTTAAGAAACATTTAGACAGGTACTAGACTAAGTGGGACCCGTTGGGTCCCTGTCACACAGGAGGCCTGGTCCCCCAACGCAATCCATTCCCCAATGTAATATTCCACCACTCACCTGTTCCCCCAGCGCAACGGCGGGAGTGTTCTGTAGCCGGGGGCGGCGACGGCTTCAGGCAGGGTGCATCCTGAAGCCAGAAGAGGGGGACGACTTAAAGCAGGGGCTGGTGGGGGTGTGAGGTGTGTGCCTATTTATTGACTATAGATCTACCTTCAACATTACAATCCCAACCAAACTAATCTCCAAACCTCTGGACCTACCAGTCAGCAACTCCCTCTACAAATGGATCTTCATCTTCCTGACACATTAACCCCAATCAGTGACAATAGGTGACAAAACATCCTCCACAATAATACTCAAAGCTGGTAATCTGCAATGCTGCGTTCTCAGCCCTTAACTACATTCCCTATATACTCACGCCCGTGAGGCCAATTTCTTCACTAACTTCATTAACAGGGTTGCAGATGACACCTCTGTAGAGGGCCCGATCTCGAACGTTGATGAAACAGTACAGAAAGTAGTAGAGAGAGGAAGTAGTCCAAAGAAGGGTCTCGACCCGAAATGTCACCCATTCCTTCTCTCCAGAGATGCTGCCTGCCCTGCTGAGATACTCCAGCTTTTTGTGTCTATCTTAAGTAGTAGATCAATATCAACAAGACAAAGGAGCTAGTCATTGATTTCAGGAAACGGGGTGGTGTACGTGCAACTGCCCGCATCAATTATGTCAAACTGGAGATGGCTCAGAGCTTCAAGATCCTAGACATAAAAATCACCAACACTCTGACCTGGACAAACCACGTGAAGCTATGGCTAGAAAAGGCACATCAATGCCTCTCCTTCCTCAGAAAACTAAGGAAGTTCAACATGTCTCCAATGACATTTACCAACTTCTCCTTTCGGTAAGTATCATAATTTGGTTTGGCATCAACTCCACCTAAAACCGCAAGAAATTGCAAAGAATTGTGAATGTGGATAGACTGATCAAACAAACCCACATCCCACCTCTCTCCCCCCTTCTCCTTGACTCCAGCTATACTTCACTCTGCCTCAGGAAAGCAGCCAATATAGTCATGGAATATTTATATTCCAGTCATTCCCGCTTCTCCCCTCTTCCATCAGGCAGAAGATACAAACGCTTGAAAGCATTTAGCACCAGATTCAGGAACAGCTTCTTCCTCATTGTTATCAGACTACTGAATGGTCCTCACGTAAGCTAAGACTGAAGTACCTCTCTCAAACCTCAAACTACCTTATTGTGTCTACACTTTCTCTGTCATTGCAACGTTATAATGCTGTAACACAATATTCTGCACTCTTGGTATTCTTCATTTTGTACTGCCCGTTGTACAAGTTTACAGCTTGATCGTACTCATGTATAATAGGATTTTACTAGATAGAACACAAACAAAGTTTTCCACTGTACATTAATAAAAATGAAATAATAAACCAAATCCAACATAATATTGTAATAGTTTATAAGGGAAGCTTAAACAATAGGAGATCAACGGAGGCAAATATTGGGTTTAATAAATTCATCAAAATTAGTTTATTTGTGCCCATTTTTGCCCCCAAAAATAAATATGATACAAGACAAGTTCTACGCTGGATAGACTATCCAGTAAGAAAGATGAAAGCAAATGCAAAATAGGAAAATATTTGAAAAATTGCTATGTTGTATTATTAAAAGGGCAGAGAAAATAGGATTCAATGAACTGGCACAGATATATTTAACTGAATGACCTTCAGTGCTGATTTTATGATCCATAAAAATGCATGAAATTGGGATAATTTAAAAGCAGATAATACCAAGCCAATATTTTATATAAAGATATTGAGGATTTTTTTTCTGTACACTGTACTTAAATACTTTCTACCCGAGGATAAAATACTTTCTACCCGAGAATAAAATACAGTAATAAAATGAATACATGTTGTTTCTAGTGAATCAGTGGCATGCATCACTTGTTTCTGTCATCATTGCTGCACATTGCCTGAGCGCTGGGTGAAGCATTAAATCCTATTAGTAGATCCCATGTTGTGCATTACCTTTTAATGTTGCTCTTAAACCTAATTCCCCATCATTAATAGATATACCAAAAAGAGGAATGTTTTTCAGATCTGCACTAATCCTACAGACCAAGAATTTTGACCTTGATTCTTTAAGACCAAAACATTTTTAACAGTTAATGGCTGAATGCCCTACCTAATCTATGATACTGAGGAAATTGCAGTATCAGGTCTTTATTGCAAAGGGCCAAATCATCTCATTTATTTCTGCTCTGACTGTATTTAGCTTTTACAAATTTATGAGCTACCTTTTGGTACCACTGGGCTATTCAATAGCTAAAAAGACACAAAGTGCTGGAGTAATTCAGTGGCTCAAGCAACACCTCCAGAGAACATGGATAGGTGACCTTTAGGGTCAGGATGCTTCTTCAGAATCAGTCTGCAGTTCCTTGTGTCTCTATCCAATACCTAACCAGTTTCTGCAGCAGACCCCACAAACAAAACAAGCACATTCCTAGACTAGAGCAAGGAAGTGAAGTAATTCAAGGGATTTGAATTCCCGACGTTCCCGATGTTGGGGGAGTCCAAAACCAGGGGCCACAGTTTAAGAATAAGGGGTAAACCATTTAGAACGGGGATTTTGAAAAACTTTTTCACACAGAAAGTTGTGAGTCTGTGGAATTCTCTGCCTCAGAGGGCGGTGGAGGCTGGTTCTCTGGATACTTTCAAGAGAGAGCTAGATAGGGCTCTTAAACGTAGCTGAGTCAAGGGATATGGGGCAAAGGCAGGAACGGGGTACTGATTGGGGATGGTCAGCCATGATTACTTTGAATGGCGGTGCCGGCTCGATGGGCTGAATGGCCTACTCCTGCACCTATTGCCTATTGATTTGTATTGGAAACAAAAGCAGATAATTATGAAAGGCCTCTATGAGCATCATTTAATTATGCGATTTAACCTGGATTATGGACTACAATGTAACATTTCAAAGCAATCTAATATTGTTGGGCATGATTAGGAATTGTAAGGAGGCTTTAACGTGACTTAGACGTTGAATGAGCGGGTGAAAACTTGGTAGAAGCAAAATAGAAGCATGGACAAATGTGAAGTTAAGCACGAGAAAACATAGGAGACTGCAGATGCTGAAATCTTGAGCAAAAATCTAATATTGGCCTAAATAAATGTCCAGACCCGAAATGTTGTTTGTCCATTTCCCTCCATCAATGGACAAGATGCCGGTAAAGCAAAATTTGGAGTTTTGTGTACAGTTCTGGTCTCCCAGCTACAGGAAAAATGTCACTTAACGGGAAAAGAAGATAAAAAATATTTAATGGTGTAGCAGTGTCTAGATGGTCTGAGTTACAAGGGCTGGGTAGACTAGCTTATTTGTCACAGGAGTATAGAAGGCTGACAGGTGACCTTATGGGGGTTTATAAAATCATGTGGGCATGGATAAAGGTAAATAGCCACAGTTTTTTCCCCCTCAAGGTAGGGCTGTCTAAAACTAGAGGGCATGGGTTTAAGGTGAAAGTAGCCATTTGAAAGGGACAACACTTTCCACACAGAAGGTGGTGGGCATATGGAACAAGCCGGCAGAGGAAGTGGTAGAGGCAGGTACAATAATTACATTTAAATTAAATTCGGACAGATGTGTGGATAGTGTTATATATTTTGTGTTGCCTTAAGGTCTATCTTCAAGATAAAGAACTGAGGCAGAACTTTGTTTTGTAGTTCTCTTTTAATAGTTCCAACTATTAAAATGGCTTCTACAGGCTTCTCATACTTCATCTGTTCCAGCCCTCTAGATCACATGACTTTGCTATATCATGCACCTAATTTGCATGTCACAACCCAGTTTTAATTGTAACAATATAACAGATAGGAACGGTTTGGAGGGATATGAACCAGGAACAGGCAAGTGGGCTAGCTCGGTTGGGCAATTTGGACTGCTTGGACAAGTTAGGCCGAAGGACCCGTTTTCTCACTGTGTAGATCTAAGACTCTTGGTTCCATTCTCCTTTGTTTCTATGTTAAGTATTTAATGGAAGTATGTTTATGTAGCTTAGTTCATTTTCTCCAGAGAAACAAATATACTAATTAACGTTTAATTAATGAGTTAATATTACTTTTCCACCGTCAGTTTTTATTTGCACATCACAACTCTTCCCATAACTTATTTAGGGCCTTATTCAAGATCACCTTGCTCTGTGCAATGTTTTGCATGATGGGGCAAGATCTCTAATATTACTGAATCATGTGAGCATCAATATGTTGGGATGAACTTGAGGTGTTTGTTTGTATTCCAATTATTCTATACTTACAACATTATGTTTCCCCAATAACATATTTCAGAAATTTCTGAAAAAGCTCTGACATTATTAAAATTATCTTCATCTGAGACACCTCAGGTGCCCTTTAATCCTTCAATAAATTTCAATACCTTTCAATTTCTAGCACCCTATTGCCTCATCTTTAGCATGGATATCCAGGCCCTCTACAACTCCACCCCCCCCCCCCCCCCCCCCCCCCCCCCCCCCCCCCCCCCCCCCCCCCCCCCCCCCCCCCCCCCCCCCCCCAGGAAGGTCTCAAGGTCCTTCAGTTCTTTCTTGAAAAGAAACCCAATCAGTTTCCCCCTACTAACACTCTCTTCTGCCTGGCGAAGCTTGTCCTCACCCTCAACAACTTCTCTATTGATTCCTCTCATTTTCTCCAAGTTAAAGGTATAGTCATGGGCACATGGGCCCCAGCTATGCCTGCTTTTTTGGTGGTGGTTGTCGAACAATCCATATTCCAAATCTACACTGGCACTTTCCCGTAACTCTTTCTCCACTACATTGATGAATCCACCAGGGTTTGCCTCCCATACCCATGCAGAACTCATTGATTTCAATAAAGATGCCATTGACTTCCAATCCTGTCCTCAAATTCACTTGGACTAGCACTAACACCTCTCTCCCCTTTCTTGATCTCTTAGTCTTCATCGCAGTTCACAAACTATTAATTGACGTCTACCATAAACACGATTCTAACAGTTAACTGGATTACATCTCTCACCTAGTCACTTGCAAAGATGCTATTCCCTAAGGGCCTGTCCCACTTAGGTGATTTTTTGGCGAATGCAGGAGACTCTGTGCTCGTCTCATGGTCGCCACACGTTCGCTGGTGGTCACTGGTGGGTCTCCTTCATAGTCACGAGAAGTTCCCGCATTCTAAGAACGAGTCACGGCCTCAGTATGGTTGCCATGGAGAACATTTTTCAACGTTGAAATAATTTCTGCTACCAAAAATTGGTCGCCATGGAGAAAATCGATAATCCTGTAGTCGTAGGTGCAGTGGTAGTGGGGTCGCCATGTAGTTGTAGGTAGTCGAGCTAATCGTAGGTAGTTTTAGTTAATCTCCTTTGCTGACTGGGCATTTTCATTGGCTCATTGGGGGAAAAAAAACGTAAGCACGAGTTTTCAGAACCAAGGAAAACCGACCGGTAATGTTAAATTGCCGCCAAACTTCACAGCTGGCTTATTAAAAGTTGTCTGGCTTCTTAAAAGTGTCTCCACTCTCTTTCTCTCCCCCCCCCCCCCCCCTTCTCCCCCCCTTCTCCCCCCCCTTCTCCCCCTTCTCCCCCTTCTCCCCCCTTCTCCCTTCTCCCCCCACCTCCCCGCTTCGCCGCCCTTTTAAAGGACTTACCGTACACTGTGCTAGCCGTCTTAACCTTCCTGTTCATCGCGGTGTGTGTCTGTATCATCTTGGCATTGCATCATGTGAATTTCAGACAGCGCTCCCCCACATTCCCTGGCCCCCCCGTCTTTGTGTGTGTGTGTGTGTGTGTGTGTGTGTGTGTGTGTGTGTGTGTGTGTGTGTGTGTGTGTGTGTGTGTGTGTGTGTGTGTGTGTGTGTGTGTGTGTGTGTGTGTGTGTGTGTGTGTGTGTGTGTGTGTGTGTGTGTGTGTGTCCACTATTCGCCGGCAGTCCGCTGAAAAATCGCCTAAGTGAGACAGGACCTCTATTCTCAATTTTTCTGTCTCTGCCTGTAGAACTGTGTCACTCATATTATGTCATGCTTTTGTCACGCCCACTAGCTTTAACAGTAACCGCTCCATGCCTGGTTCCTTTAGAAATAAAGAGACAAGCAAGTGTGAAGTCATACTGGCTATGTAGTTAATAAAATATTTGGATCTTTATCATGGTGTAAGGCTCCAGTTATTATTCAGGCGAGTCACAACATGGTGTCAGAGTGTACAGACTTACTCCTCGATTAATTCTATTGTTTTTATTTTAGTTTGTTATTTTTCAACTTTGTTGCAATTGTTTCTGTTCTCAGAAAACTTGAGATCTTGGTTCTTGATGCAGATCTCGCATTAACGCTGTTCATGCAGGGCACCCAGGTGCTGAAGCTGCTGTTTTATGCGTAAGAAGCATGTTTTACTGGCCTGGCATGGCCGAATACATCACCGAGAATGTGGCATCCTGTACAGTTTGGCACCTTGCCAACAAAAGCAACCACTTCTTTCACATCCTGTACCTGTGCTCCCGTGATCTACAGTCGCAGCTGACATATTTGATTGGCATGGCAAACAGTGCCTGGTGCTCGTTGATTCTTATTCAGGATGGTTTGACATTGATTTTCTTAGCAGCCCCACTTTCAGCGGAGTGATTTCAAAGTTATTTCGCCACTTTTCAGTCCACGGATCTCCGGGCAGACTGCTAACTACAACGGCAGTCAATTCACCACCCAACACTTCAAGGAGTTCGCTAGACACTGGAATTTTCACGACATCACCAGCAGCCCTGAATATCCACAGTCGAACGGGCTGGCTGAACGGGCTGTCAAAAGTGCTCATGGATCATTCTTACAGAGATAAATCTGACGTATTTCTGGATCTGCTCAACTTACGCTCCCATGACCTCATCTTGGGTTCACCCGCTCAACATTTATTGTCAAGGCAGACCCGTGCCACAGTGCCTGTAGCGGATCAGGCATTGATCCCACAAGTGATTCCACCTGAGTAGGTTCAATCCAGGTTGCAACAGAAGCATGACATTCAAAAACAATGGTTTGACAAGACAAGTAGGCCACTGCCACTGCTGACCAAGGGGCAGGTGGTTCGTTTACAGACTGACAAAGGCCACGACCGTATTGGAGTAATTTCTGGAATTGCTTCAGAGCCACGCTCATATATCGCCAGTACCGATGGCGGCACCTACAGGCGTAACAGGCAACATATCCTGCCTGTGAATGAGCCAGTTCCTCCTCCGTATTATCCAGATCGTACAAGTTCACTTCCGTCTGCGTCTAGTGGCACTCCCATGCTTCTACCAGCACAACAATCCATGTCTGCAACGGCTCCTCTGCCTGTACCGTCTTTGCCTGCGCCACAGTCTCCTGCTTCATCTCCAGGGATGTTGATTCAGTCTCCATCGCCTGTGAAACGACCTGCTCTCTCCCCGGGGGAAAAGAACGGAGATGGTCTCTATCGTACACATGCTGGTCATGTTTGTAGACCGGTTGTGAAGTATCCGGACTATGTTTGACTTTCCTCCAGTTTGTCATCGATTGTTATACATGCCTTACTTAGTCTATAGGTTTGTATTGTTTTTGATTCTTTAAGATGGAAGATGTAGATCTGTGTCAGTCATGCTTTTGTAGTTACGCCCACTAGCTTTACAGTAACTGCTCCCTGCCTGGTTCCTTTAGAACTAAAGAGACGAGCAAGTGTGAAGTCGTACTGGATATGTAGTTAATAAAGTCTTTGGATCTTTATCATGGTGTGAGGCTCCAGTTATTATACAGCCGAGTCACAACGCCGCTCCATCTGCTCCCAAGATGAGGTTTTCCATTCTAGCACATCCGATGTGTCCTCTTTCTTAAGTAAACATGGTTTCCCCCCTGCTGTGATATATAGATATCTCAAACCCACGACTCCTGTGTCCTATTATTTGCCAGGCTTTGCCCTGCCCCAATACTCTTCGAGCTTTTTTTCCTGCCATCATAGGAAATAGCAGCCTCGTCACCATCCTTTCTGTATGTCGTCATATTTAAAGAAAGGTCATAATGCACTGGGAGAAAAGCCACATCGTCACTAATAATGTTTATTGTTAAGTGACTGATAAAGTAGCAAACCATTAATTCATCTCTTGCTTTTCAATGAATTAATGGTTTGCTACTTCATCAGTCACTTAACAATAAACATTATTAGTGACGATGTGCCTTTTCTCCCAGTGCATTATGACCTTTCTTTAAATATGACAACATACAGAAAAGATGGTGACGAGGCTGCTATTTCCTATGACGGCAGGAAAAAAGTAATCAGATTGTAACCTTCACGTGGTCTGCCCTGTTTTGACTAATGCAATCAACCGGGTGTGCACAATCAAATAAGATCAAACAGAACAAGTTGTCATTTAGGCTGTGCGTAACATACGCAAGAAGAAGAAGAAGATTTCAATGAAGAGCCTCTTCAGAGGTGCATTTAAGAAAATGAAGCAGGTTTCTTTAACAGTGTACGTTCAAATCACTGAAAGTTGCTGGACCTCCGTGTATTAGCTTGATGCAGATCCCAAGGAAAAAGTGAGGGGTGCACAAAGCACTGGGCAGATAGCGCTAATTGAATGATATTTCATGTATGAATAATAGTGCTTTTTTTTGGTGGGTAAAGCAGATTGATGCAAGCGGGACACTGATATTTCCTCATACATATGGTGTTAACCACCTTCATTAATTCTCTTTCACCCATACCGTCTTTCGGAAAATTATGAAGGACATGATAAAAATAATTGTCACATATTGCACTGTCACAATGTGAGCCTCGCAACTGAAAAGCTCATCTTTCTAACTGACTTAATTTCCTATAGTCATGGGAAAGTGTTCCATCTTTAACAGGAGCTCTTTATTTTGATGTACTACCTGTCAACTTTGCAGTGGAATGATATAGTAATCTTTTCAAGCTCGCCAGACAAAGTTTTAGTAATTGCTAACAAGAAGCTACCACAGCATTAAATGCTCCAATTGATTCAGAAGATCTACCTGGAGACCTGTTTGGTTGTTGAAGCACTGCTGTTCCTCCAGTTTAACACATCAAGGTCTCCTCCAGATACATTTGCCAAGTCTCGTTAGGCTGGCATCTGTGGAAGTGTAGTTAATGAGGCAAACTGTAGATCAACAAGAACTGCTGATGATCAATATTTGTTTCTAGATGAATAGATTTTTGCAGTTTAATTCTCCAGTTTAAATTCATATTCTACAAGAAGAAAGGCATCCCCTCATTTAACGGTGGTGAAGGTCCTGTGTTTACTAATTGCGCGATGGGAGAAATATCAGGAGCATCCTTGCTTGGGGCAGATTTATATGCCGTAAGTAATTTATCACTTAAATCTGTTGGAAACACTGCCATCTAATTGCCTCTGGGAACTCGTAATGCAAGATTACGGGCACCCTCAGGAAACAAATCACAAAGTTATAAATGCTCAGAATATTTTGGATCAGGATCATAAATTTAATTTAATCATCAAAATGCCATTTTTCACATGCACTTCATTTACCATTCACCTGTTTTCTTACATTGCTTCAACATTTATTATCACATCATCAACTCAACAGATCCCTAAAATACAAAAAAGTAGTCTGAAGAAGGGTCTCCACCCGAAATATCACTTATTCCTTTTCTCCAGAAATGCTGTCTGACCCTCTGTGTTACACCAGATTTATGTGTCCATCTTCAGTTTAAACCAGCTTCTGCAGTTCCTTCCTACATGACTAAAATACTCCCCAGATCACGCAATACGTGGTAATACATGTGCCAATCCGAGCCTTATAGACCAGTAGTTATCAGTGCTTCACAAAAATATCACCATTATCTACCAAGATTCAATGTTCAATGTGAACTTATCCAATCAGTTAGAAACTTATCAGAAATTCACTTTAGGCAGGAAATTAAGTTGGGTTGACTGATGGGACTGAAGGCTGATAATTCCCTAGGTCTGCATCCCAGGGTCATTAAGGACAAAGATCTTATAGCAGAGCAAGATGGGTTACTCTCACGCAAACGTGTAGTACGTTCATGGGTCGATTCATGGGTGATTATATGACCCATTTTAACAACCAGCCCCGCCATCTTGCTCCGCCATCTTGTTCCGCCATCTTGCTTCCGGTCAAAGATCGGATCTTTGTTTCCGCAGCGGGGAGAGGGAGAGGGAGTGTGCGGCCCGGGGCAGCGGGAGAGGTATTGCGCGGCCCGGGGAGAAGGAGTGCGCGGCCCGGGGAGAGGGAGTGCGCGGCCCGGGGAGAGGGAGAGGGAGTGTGGGGCCCGGGGAGATGGAGTGTGGGGCCCGGGGCAGCGGGGAGAAGGAGTGTGGGGCCCGGGGCAGCGGGGAGAAGGAGTGCGCAGCCCGGGGAGTGGGAGAGGGAGTGCGCTGCCTGGGGAGAGACAGGGCGCGGCCTGGGGATAAGGCCTAGTGTGTGTGAAGTTGCGGGGAGGTTTACAATGTTTCTTATTTAATGTCCCGTGTCTAGTCTGAAATAAAGTTCATCATTGGATCAGAGGAAATATAATTGTGTGTGTTATATGATTATATACATTTATATCACATTCATGTATGTGTGTTTATAAACATTTTATTCTTTAACAAGAATTAACAGAATGAACTAACAGAATTAACAAAATTATGAACTAACAGAATTATGAATCTAACCCTATATCACGCACAAAAACTTCCCCCGCAATGTCAATTACCCTGCGAGTCGGGTCGGTTCCGGTTACTACAAAATCAACTCAAACACTGCTTGTGAGTTATTTAAAAAGAAATGATTTAAAATATATTAAAAAAGACAATTACCAGAGTCAAATTTTATTCTTGACAAGAAGTATGAACTGACAGAATGATGAATCTAACCCTATATCACACACACAAACTGTTCATTGATTACACTGCGAGTCGGGTCGGGTCAGGTAGGCTCTGGTTACTAAAATGGGCGGGGGAAAATGCCCAGGATCCCCTCCGTAGCGTACTACACGTCAGCCCATTGTATTTAGCAGGAGTAGCCTATCTTGCTTAAGGAGGTGGCTCAAGAAATCATGGATTAATTGGTGATCATTTTCCAATGTTCTATAGATTCAGGATCAGTTCCTGTGGATTGCAGAGTAGCTAATGTTATCTCACTTTTTAAGAAAGGAAGGAGAGAGAAAACAGGGAATTATAGACTAGTTAGCCTGACATCGGTGGTGGGGAAGATGCAGGAGTCAATTATAAAAGATGAAATAGCAGCACATTTAGATAACAGTAACAGGATCGGTCCGAGTCAGCATGGATTTATGAAGGGGAAATTCTAAATGGCCTTGACTAATCTTCTGGATTAGTTTTTTGAGGATGTAACTGGGAAAATGGACAAGGGAGAGACAGTTGATGTAGTGCACCTGGACTTTCAAAGACCCTTTGATAAGGTCCCACATAAGAGATTAGTGGGCAAAATTAGAGCACATGGTATTGGGGGTAGGTTACTGACATGGATAGAAAATTGTTTGGCAGACAGGAAACAAAGAGTAGGGATTAACGGGTCCCTTCCAGAATGGCAGGCAGTGACTAGTGGGGTACCGCAAGGCTCGGTGCTGGGACCGCAACTATTTACAATATACATCAATGATTTAGATGAAGAGATTAAAAGTAACATTAGCAAATTTGCAGATGACACAAAAATGGGTGGCAGTGTGAACTGTGAGGAGGGTACTATGAGGATGCAAGGTACACGAAATTGCTGGAGAAACTCAGCGGGTGCAGCAGCATCTATGGATCAAAGGAAATAGGCGACGTTTCGGGCCGAAACCCTTCTTCAGACTATGAGGATGCAGGTTGACTTAGACAGGTTGGGTGAGCATGCCAGATGCAGTTTAATGTGGATAAATGTGAGGTTATCCACTTGGTGGCAAGAACAGGAAGGCAAATTATTATCTGAATGGTGTCTAGTTAGGAAACGGGGAAGTACAATGAGATTAGGGTGTCCTTGTACATCAGTCACTGATGGTAAGCATGCAGGTAGAGCAGGCAGTGAAGAAAGCTAATGACATGTTGGCCTTCATAACAAGAGGAGTTGAGTATAGGAGCAACGAGGTTCCTCTGCAATTGCACAGGGCCCTGGTGAGATCACACCTGGAGTATTGTGTCAAGGTTGCCAACTCTCACGCTTTGAGTGTGAGAATCACTCATTTGGACAAATTATCACGCTCACACGCTGATCACAAATTTCTCACGCTCTATGAGAAGATGAGAGGGGATCTTATTGAAACATACAGTATAAGATTATTAAGGGATTGGACACACTAGAGGCTGGAAACATGTTCCCAATGTTGGGGAGTGCAGAACCAGGGGCCGCAGTTTAAGAATAAGGGGTAGGCCATTTAGAATGGAGATGAGGAAAAACTTTTTCACCCAGAGAGTTGCGAATCTGTGGAATTCTCTGCCTCAGAAGGCAGTGGAGGCCAACATCAAAGAACATCAAAGAGAGAATGACTGAACATTGGGCCTTGCCTCACAGTAGAAAACTTAGATTCCATTGTGCAGGGGATGTTTATATTAAAATACTATTGTGTTGTTCTTTTTTTTGTATCCGTATGGCTATATGGTGACCCCAAATTTCACTGTACCAATTGGTGCACGTGACAATAAATGTCTCTTGAATCTCTTGAATCTTGAATCTTCTTTGGAGAGTTTGATAGTGCTCTTAAAGATAACAGAGTCAAGGGATATGGGGAGAAAGCAGGAACGGGGTACTGATTGCGGATGATCAGCCATGATCACATTGAATGGCTCGAAGGGCCAAATGGTCAACTCCTGCACCTATTGTCTATTGTCTATTGTCTATTGAAACCAAATTAATTGATTGTTAGGTATTTCAGTCATTCTACGAGTTCAATTGGCTGAACATAGACAGAAATGAGATCGAAACAACACTGAGATTAACATTAAAAATGGAACTTTACTTTACAATTCTATTTTGTATCTTGTTGCAACATTAAAGATGGCATTGTCTGTGTGGGAATACTAATGTCTACTATGTGATGAGCTTATTTGGGTGATGGAGTAACTCACCAAGGCACCTTATTGAATATGGCACATGGCTCCCTGCAAATAAAGGGCTGGTCGCCAGAATGAATTCTTAGGTCGCCTTGCATGAAAATTGCAGAGAGATAATTCCATTTCCAGCCTCAGGATTTCTGGCTCTGGGAATAGAAGAGCTGGAAATCCGTGTATTATACGTTCATCCCATTTCTGACACTTTTTGGTGCTGCAATGGCCATTTCTCCTGCTCGTTTGTCCAGTCTTGACCTAAATGTTGATGGGCATAACTTCACCAATAGAAAAGTCTGGGTTAAAGTGATTTATGTTGGCAGGAGAGTGTGGTACATTTATCTGATGTGATATATTTCACACTACTGTTACAACACAGATTTAATGTTGTAACTACTGTAAATCCCAATCTCACTTGTTTATAGGATCAGAATCAAAATCAGAATCACACTTTATTCGCCAAGTATGTTTTGCAACGTACGAGGAATTTCATTGGCCAGGTCAGTCATACAATTAAAACCAACAGATCACTCAAAAAAACACATTTTAACATGAACATCCACCACAGTGACTCCTACACATTCCTCACTGTGATGGAAGGCGTAATAAAGTTCAAGTCTCTTCCTTTTGTTCTTCCTCGGTCGTTGACAGGATGATCTTGATTCCCAGAGCCGGCGGCGTTCGGGCCCTCCGTGTCGAGGCGATCAAGCTCCCTCATCGGGGGGATGTCAGCTCCCCCGCGTCAGGCGATCGAATCTCGCGTCGGGGCTGGTCGAACCTACCGTGACGATGGAGCTCCCGACTAGCCTCAACCAAGACTGCGAGCCATTGATGGCGATTCCGCGGTGGCCGTGGTGGGAGCGGTCGCAGGCAAAGAATCAGCTCCGATGTTAAGTGATGTTAAACCCCCGTGGTGGGGCTCACGACAGTCCGAGGAGGCTTCCAGCTCCATCGATGGTAGGCCACAGAGTGCCCAGAGAATGTGATCCAAAAATTATCACATCTCCGGGTAGGTAAGAGCCTGATAAAAAGTTTCCCCCGATCCCCTCCCTCCTTCATAAAACAAACCGAAGAACATTAAAACAAACTTTTAACGCTCTAAAAAATAACAAAATGAAAGAAAATACGAACAGACTGCCGGCATGGCGGCCATCTCCCCGGCGCCCCTGGTGGTCGATAGAATAGGAAAACTACCATTAGCTTCATTGGAAAGTCCTCAAGAGCCCCATAAAATAGTAAGATTAAACGAGAACTTACCAGTTTGAAGTTTGATCTGTATTTTATGAGGAGTTACGATGAGGGATTACGTGAAGAACCTGTTCAGCACGCATGCGCAGCATACTTCAAAGCAGCGGTGTGGAATCACAGATAGACACAGTTATTGAAGTAAACATAGTAAAGATAAGGAGACATCAGTTTATGAATTTGACCCATATTATTGAGGGTGGGAGCGGAGGGCACGTAATCCCTCATCGTAACTCCTCATAAAATACAGATCAAACTTCAAACTGGTAAGTTCTCGTTTAATCTTACTATTTTACTTCGGAGTCACGTGAGTGATTCCGTGAAGATTTCAAAGCTCTGTGATTTCAAACCGTGTAACAGTTATTACTACATCACTGCCAAAGTCTTTGAGGGAGGAAGTGTGTTATCGTAATCAACCAATGAATCTGTTTGTAGAAAAACACAATGGTATTTTTTAACAATAACAACAAAGAAATTAAAATTGCTCCCCTGGGCTTAAATTAAATATTTGCAGTCTGGAAATCTTTCCTGCAAATAAAACAGGTTTTGCCAACGGCTTATTATAAAATTTCTGAATGGTTTTTTTCCCTCCACCATCCTGCTGTAGCTAGGATGTGGTTTATAGGCACGTCTATTCTTTTAGCCGTCGACGTGGATGCTGCCCTGGTGGAATGAACATTGTACATGTTAGTTTTTATCCCAGCAGCTTTTAGCACCTGCTTGAGCCATCCTGAAATGGCTCGTCACCCGACCATAAGGTTTTTTTATGACTGATCCACAAGGCTTTTCATCTCCCTCGAATATTTTGGTTGTGTCTATGTAGGATAATAGGGTCATGGCACATAACCGTGTTTCTGGCGGGTAAGCCCAGAATTCCACGACTGGATTAGGTGTTCCTGGTCTCTCTGTTTGATCATTCCCTGGACAACGACAGAGATCTGGTCTGGAGCTGTGAGCATGGTGTCCAGTCACAATAGGTGTAGTGACTGGACCCTCTGTGCAGCTACAAGTGCCATCAACATGAGTGTTTTGAGCATAGATGGTTCCAGGTTGAGGGATCTGGCTGGTGGCCATCCCCTGAGGTATGTCAGGACCACACTGACATCCCATATATGGGTGTACCTTGGTCTAGGGGTTTAGAGTTGTAAATACCCTTCATTAGTTTGACCACCAGCTGGTGGGACCCCATGGCCTGTTGTCCTGGAGCTGGTTTTGAAATAGACAGGCAGGGCAATTCTAGCTGTGTTGATGGCTCTGTAGCTGAAGTCCTTCATTGTGGTGAAGGTTCACCAGGAATTCCAGTACGTTGGTAACTGTAGCGGTTGAGTAGGTGGTCCCTGTATCCAAGCAGTACTTCTCCCATTTTTTTGATGCTGGACAAGTGCTGTTTTTCAGTGGATGTTCGGAGGGATGCTGACATAGTGTTGACGGTTTGTTATGATAATCCCAGTCCCAGAAGTGGTTTGTGCAGAATCTGCAACCCAGGAGTTTGATTTTTTCATGACACGAGTGGCTTGTGCCCGACACTGGGTGTTAATAACTCTGGGTCACTGGGGAATACCATCGGAGTTTCAACAACCATGTCATGGAGTATTGGGAATCATGGCTGTGTAGGCCAGTCGGGTACTATCAAAATACCTGAAGCAGAGTCCATTTGTACTGTGCGTAGTCCCCGACTGATGAGGCAGAAGGGAGGAAATGCATAGAAGAAGAATTTCCCCAATCCAGCGCGAACGCATCTATCGCTGCTGCCTCAGGGTCTGGTTCCAAAGCGACTTACATAGGTACCTGGTGATTTAGCCTCGATGCAAATAAATCGATATCTGGCGTGCCATATTGCTTGATACCTTTTGTGAACATTTTTTTGGGGGTTTTAACATCCATTCGATGTTGTCATTAAATTTACGTGACCTGGTGTCTGCCACTATATTTAGCTTACCTGTCTTTGGACACACCATTGCCAAATTGTGTTGACCAACTTGTCGCATGATACCGATTTTATGCCGCCCATATGGTTAATGTAGGCCACCACCGTAGTATTATCTATTTATAACCAAACATGCAAGGGATGAATATTTATGCATATGCTTTTAAACCATAAAAGTCACCCAACATCTCTAGATAATTAATGCCCAGTGTAAGTGGTAACGATGATTCTGGGTTAGTCCATCTACTCCTTGTGCTAGATATAGAGTTAGTTGCTCCCCAGTCTTGAGCACTGGCATCTGTTTGGATAACTGACTTAGGGTTAGTGATGATAATAGGCTGAAACTATTCTTTGCCCACCACTGTAGTTCTGATATTACTTCAGTGGGTAACTTCATGAAACGATCATAATGACCTGTATGTCGCTAACATAGTCAATTTCATGGTCTTGCCTACCATTTAGGATATCATCAAGAAATGCCATGACAATATGTTTTTGCAGAGCTGGTTTTAGTGTCTGGGTGACACTCTTGGGCTGATGTGAGCCCATTGGGTAACACTTTAAACTGCTATAGCTGCCCCATCCAGGTAAATTTCAGGTATCTGCGATGATTGTGCCAGAATGGTACTATGTTGTCTCTTGGCAATGTTACAGTCACGTAGACCTTGAATTAATTGTTTGGCAGTAACAAACGTAGTCCATGATAAAGGATATACTTCAACTTAGATTTATAGTGAATGTAAGACAACTCCAGGATTTTGCGAATAATCTGTTTTGTAAGTGAAACAGCTAACATAGGTTCAGGTCAATTTCATGGTCTTGCCTACCATTTAGGATATCATCAAGAAAATGCCATGACAATATGTTTTGTGTCTGATTCTGAATATTGCCAGAGATCTGGTTTTGGTGTCTGGGTGACACTCTGGGGCTGGCCCTGGTCTAAAGAAGACTTTCGAGCCCATGCGGACCCAGGGTTTCATCGCTTTAAAGACTGCTGATAGCTGCCCCATCCAGGTAAATTTTTTAGGTATCTGCCCGATGATCCTAGTGAAAGGTACTAAATAGTAAACATCTTTCATAGATTAATGCTTGCCCCAAAGAGTATCCTTCTGGAATTTAGTTGCTGGGGTAGCAAACAACCGGTTCCATTTTGGCAGGTCTTATGACTTGTTTACGAAACATGTAGTCTAGTCCGTATAAGTCCATGGATGATGCGACATGTGATGGCACCATCTTTTAACGGCCTCCTACGTGGGGTTTCCACATAGCTGTCAACCACATCCAGCAGCTCTTCCTGTTTTGCCCCTTCCCGAGATCTTCAGCCATGCCCCTGTGTTCTTGACCAGCCCAGTCCTGGTCACCAAAGCTATCCTCTGGAAAGGAGGAAGCAATGGACAGTGCACAAGGCACTGTGGAGGGAGTGCCTGACCCCCCTCTGCGAGAGCGCCCCTCCTGGGGTGCACCTCGCTGGAGCTCCTGCTCCAAGAGCCACTCCATCTGGCTCAGGCGGCTGTCTCTCCCCCGCCTGGGTGGAGAGACGTCCCCGTCCGATAGGTCGGAGCCACCGGCCGGAAAGCCTCTTCCTTGGCTTGTACATCCAGCCCGCTGCTCAGGCGCTAGTGGGGCTGGGCTCGGTCACGGTGTCGGGGTAGCGGACCGCCCGGTAAGCGGTCCTACCGCCTTGTTGTTGTCCCCGCGAGATGAAACGCTCCTCCGTGGAGTCGAGCGGGGGGGCAGGTCTGTGCAGGTGGCTGTCTTTCCTCCCGTGCGGATGGAAAGACGTCCCGTCCGATAAGTTGGAGCCACCGGCCGGACGCCTCTGTGGCGTTACTTCCAGCCCGCTGCTGAGGTGCTAGCGGAGCTGGGCTCGGTGTGGTGTCGGGATAGCGGAGCGCTGGGTAAGCGGTCCTACCGCCTTGTTGCTGCCCCCGCGATGGAAACGCTCCTCCGTGGAGTCGAGCGGGGACATGTCTGTTCCGTTGCTGCCCCCCCAGATGGAACGCTCCTCTGTGGAGCCGAGCGGGGGACAGGTTTGTTGCAGAGCCTTTCTTCTCTGCCGAACAGCAGAAGGCTGTCTGTGAAAGAAAACTGACGTCAGCTTACCTGACGGTCCGTTCTTTCACCTCCATAGCGGGAGAGCCCGACTCCCGCTGTGCCGCTGTTGCTCTGCTGGACGTAATGCCGTGCATGCGTGCTGAACGGGTTCTTCACGGAATCACTCACGTGACTCCGAAGTAAAATGAGATATCGTTCATTGAAAAAAAAATCAAAGAAGAGTGCACTGCCATCAATTTTGTTTCAAGCACAGCTAGCTGCTAATCAAAGCCAATACGTTATCTCAGTAAATCAGACTGAAGAAGAGTCTTGTCACGAAACGTCACCCATTGCTTCTCTCCAGAGATGCTGCCGGTCCCGCTGAGTTACTCCAGCTTTGTGTCCATCTTCAAATTACGTCACATGCTCCAGACGGCTGTGCGTACACATGAAATTGCGTGTGATGCGACCACGAGGTCGCGTAATTTGCGTGCCAAGGGCACATAGGTGGGACAGGCCCATTAGAATTGAGAGGGCTGAGTTAAGTCAAAATAGATTTTTACTTGTATTTTTGGTCAATAGAAAAGAAATGGACCCATGCAAAATGACAATTTGATTAATAAAACAACATCACATCCATTTTGTCCATCATCTTTATATGGCCCATGATGATTGTTACAATTTAAATTTGGGATTAATATTGATGCCAAACCAAGCCAAAAATTATTTCACAATTATTGCATTACAGAAAACAATCTTCTATTGTTCTTGCCTTTTAAACATAAACATAAACATACTGAGATAACAGTGGATCAGAATATGCCCAGACTGGGCACTTCCAGCCATCAGAACCTTGGCCATGGTTTTTATGAGTCAGTACATTTCTTATGGAAACTAGTTATGAAGTACAAACTTCTACAGATTGTCCAGTTCCTCGGCTGGGAAGTCTGTACACCGGATCCAAGCTAGAGGCATCTAATGCAAACAAAACCGTTGAAATAAATGCAAGAAATCGCTACTGGAAGAAAGACAAATAAAAATGGTTTAAATTCTCGATTTGAAATGTTTTCTAATAATTTACATCTTTTTACAATTAGTTTCAGTTTGTTGACAGTTCCTGACTGAATGTGATTGTTTGCGAGGATAACTATTTACTGTGATCACCAAGTTAGTGCTCCTACTATCGCTGGAGGTGTCTACCTGTACTGGGTGAGGCCCTTCACTGTCCACTGTCCCGGTGGAAGCATGGCTCTGGGGTGCAGTTGTTCGGTGAGTTGGGGTAGCAGAAGATTTGCCCCATTAGTGAAGAAGTATCTCTACTACCTGGAATTATCATTTTATCCACAGGTTTTGTTTGAACTATGTGTTGTTTAAAGATACAGTAGCAGTGCAGAAACAGGTTCTTCAGCCCATTGAGTCCACGCTGACCAGCGATCTCCACACATTAACACTATCCTACATGCACTAGGGACAATTTTACACTTATACCAAGCTAGTTAACTGTCTTTGGAGTGTGGGAGGTCTTGGAGAAAACCCACGCAGGTCATGGGGAAAAAAGTACAAACTCCTTACAGACAGCAACCATAGTCAGGATCGAACTCGGGTCTCCCGCGCTACAAGCGCTGTAAGGCAGCAACTCTACTGCTGTGCCACCGTGCCGCACCAATTGTATTTTCTGTTTTTGCTTTTAATTAACCGTATTGTACAAACGAAGATTGTCTCAACTCATTTTATCCCGTGAGGCCTAGCTTGAGAACATCAGATTCAACTCATTGCTTTGGAGTTTTGGTAACAGTCGTGATATATGTCGATAAATAGACTGGCTACCTATGTTTGGCAACAGTCCATTAATAGCAAAATATCACAAAAAACATTTCATTCATACATAGTCTTTATGATACCAAGAGACCCATGTAAACATAGGTATTTAAACTACAAGAAGAATTTACTAAGTTAAACTGGTTATATAAAAAAGCCTCCCTTCTGCGTTTTCTACCACAAACTAAGCAGTTGGTGCTCTACCACAGTCAGTAATAATTACCTCTCAAACAAAACTTATAATTTAATCATTAGTTATAATGGGATGACAGGCACTGGGCTCATGGGATCAAATAGATAGAAAATTGTTGGAACTGAATGTACAGAGCATTTCCTTGGGGTGCAGGTTGCAGATTTCAATTATCTACATTAAATTTTGTTTGCAATGTTGAAGAAGAAATGGGATTGGGGTGGTATAAGTAATTAAGCACTTTTTAATTGAATTATGTTCTTTACAATTTTTAGTAAACTTATTTAGAACAGTTCTTCCTGGTAATTACATGACCTTTCAGGGCGACACGGTGGCGCAGCGGTAAAGTTGCTGCCTTACAGCGCCAGAGACACGGGTATGATTCTGACCTCGGGTGCTGTCTGTACAGAGTTTGTACGTTCTCCCCGTGGCCGCATGTGTTTTCTTCGGGTGTTCTGATTTCCTCCCACATTCCAAAGACGTACAGGTTTGTAAGTTAATTGGCTTCGGTAAAATTTTAAAATCATCCCTAGTGTGTTGGATAGTGTTAGTGTACGGGGATCATTGGACGACACGGACTCAGTGGGCCAAAGGGCCTGTTTCCGCGCTGTATCCCTAAACTAAACTAAACATTCAACAGCTAAGTCTCTGCACCTATCTGCTATTAAGATTGTCTACTGTTGTCGGTCTTTTCTAATAAAGAAGCAATAAATGTCCTTCTTTTATTTACATTTTAGTTACTGGAGTGGGCATATCTAGCTTGTCCAAGTGCAGAGGGCATTTTTTAAAAAATCCAGGACAGGAAGGTTTTAGCAAAAGTGTCAATGAGAGGTAGAGAATCTGCTGGTCAGTGCAGACTTGCATGTAAGTGGACTTGACCAGATAACCAGTTCAATGTTACTGTTTTACATCCAAGCTCATTTTCCCACATAAAGTGAGATATGGTTTATGAGCAACTCTACTCTTAACATTCAGTCTGAAGAAGTGTCTCAACTCAATACGTCACCCATTCCTTTTCTCCAGAGATACTGCCTGTCCCGCTGAGTTGCATCAGCTTTTTGTGTCTATCTTCGGTTTAAACCACTTGAGTATCTTTGGTTTAAACCAGTATCTGCAGTTCCTTCCCACACATCTACTCTTAACATAGTGAATTAAGAGCACAGCAGTTTCAGATCCACAACAAGTGAATTTTGTTACAGAGCTGAACCTGTTCTACTCCTAATTCACTGTATTGTTATCTGTAGGAAGGATCTAATATGATTAATGATTGCTGTGCTCTGGTTTTTATCCTTTGTTCTCCAGTAGAGGATTTTTACATTCTGTAGGAGTCAGGATTCCAGCTATCTGATTTGCATGCAATCAGCAGTCGCTGCAAATTGTCTACACAGGGGGTCGGTTGTTGAGAGTGTGTTTTGGTTACCCAATCTGCAATGTGATATTTGAAAGATTAGTTGAACAGAAAGTGACCTCGCTTTCCTTGCATTTACTTTTCTTTAAGAAGTAATGCTTCCTTTATTACAAAGACTCCAAGAGCATCCTTTTAAAATTGTTGAACCTCATAAACTATTACATTAAGGGCTTTAAATTTTGAAACAGACACATGGAATTTGTGTGCTTTAATGAGATATTTCTTGCCCGCAGTCAGAAACCGACCCACATCATTGGTTTCTCAGCACGACACCTCTGAATTCCTGTCTGTAGCAGATTTTATTATGCCCATAATAATGTTAGCCATCATCGAACTAATGACTAAAAGGCTCAGTCCTTATGCTTGCTTTAAGTCTTCTATTGACACTTGCAGCATACTAACTAGCCTCTAAATTACACACAGAAATAAAATTCACTGTATGTAATGGAAAAGCCATTCGGAAACTTTATTTTTGTTGAGGTAGTTTCTTAAACATCTGCTTATCTATAAAGAAACCGTCTAAATTATTTATATTTTTGTTCCGTGAGTCAAGATATCTCAAAGCTTTGGTGTTCAGGTCAGAATGTTGAGGCAATGGGTGAAATGTGGGTTTCTACAGACATTCTGCTATTTTTGGCAGGTTTTGAACCCCAAAACATAATTTCCGTGGTTTCATTTCAGTAGCGGATTTTCTTCAATATGTTTATGATATCCATTTCTTTTCTTTTACTTTAATTACCATTCTCTGTCCTCAAGAAGAATGAATAAGAAAAAAAAAGTTTTTAGAAGCATTCATTCGAGATTAGTCAAATGCGATCAAAATTGCTGATGACGTCTTTATTTATGCACAAATTCCAGAGTAAATTTGGACACAGGCAGTGTGAATAACAGAAGTAGTTGAGAACCATTCTGGTATTGACCTCATCAGAACAGCAACTCCCGATCTGGTTCTCCATTCAAATGCATTACATATATATAGTGTGTGTATTTTTTTATGAGATAACTTCACCACAGAAAGTTTCTTGCCCTTTTCTGAATGTGTACATCTAATAATGAGATTGCCCTTTAATTATTACCAGTCAATTCTTCCAGGACTGAAAATTGACTTTCACACCAGCAGTCTCATTCATTTTGATCATCATGACTGTTGGAGTTTTTAACTTTGTTTTAATTTTTTTTTCCCTGTTTTCATTTTCCTCATTCAGGTTCTTCTTTCTGTTTCTCCTGCCCTCCATTTATTGCTCTATGCTCGATTTGTCCTTCAATTCACCCCAGCTACCCATCTTTGCATTATTTCAGAACCCTTCAGTATCTGCCTTGCAAGGGAGATTAACAGTGGTTTGTGCTGTTCTTTAGACCAAAAATGCCTAGCTAGAATCACAAGGCTGCTTGTGTTTCACACATCCCATACCTTGAAGTGCAAATCATTGAATATTTTAAGGGACAAGTCTGGGATCATTTTTTGCGTCTGCCACAGGAAATTGTTTGCCACTATGTTTATACGTTCATATGATGTCGGAGCAAAATTCGGGCATTCGGACCCTCAAGTCTACTCCGCCATTTAATCATGGCTGATCATGTACATTTGCAATATATTGATACCTTAAGTTTGTAACTTCCAGATTTAATTGTAATGACATTTATTTTCAAATTGAATAGTAAATTGCATGCTCTGGGTCTGTACACAAGATTTCACAGTGGCTTTTTGCCAATGCAGAGGGATTGTCCATGGACCATTTGTTATGCTAATGTTTGTCTTTCAAAGCAAGGCCCCATCATAAAATTGGGTTCCACATTGCTTATTGTTCGAGTGCCAACCTATTCCCAATGTAGCAAGCCACATTTGCAAGTTGTTTATGCTGCCACATTGGCAAGATGTTTCTAATTGTACAGCTAACACCTGGAAATGTGCAAGATCGCCAGACCATGATATCAATTGGACCTCAGCGCTCCAGCTACTAACCTTGTACAGCTCAACATGTTAACAGCAGCATCCCCACCAATCTATGTATTTTTAAAGGACCTTCCGCTCTTTACTGATTGATTTCTCATAACTTGTTACATTGTGCAATGGTTTCATGCTCAACAATGACTAAAGTCAATAAATGAAGGACGTTGCCTTAACTTCAAGTTTCTGTACGAACTGGTTTCTTCTAGTTACAGGAGCAAAGAGATGGAAGAAGGGTGAAAGCGACCTAGCTTAGGACCAGACGGTCCATACCCTATGGATCCAAATGCACAACCATGCAAATACACAATCCCGCCCAACTGAAGTTTCCAAATTTATTTTATTTTATTTTCATAATTTCTGAGAAAATTAGACATGGCGGCACGGAGGGCAGTACAGTGGCGCAGCAGTAAAGTTACTGCATTGTACTGGCAGCGACCCAGGTTCGATCCTGACTACGGGTGCTGACTGTACGGAGTTTGTATACTCTCCGTGACAATGTGGGTTTTCTCTGGGAGATCCGGTTTCCTCCCGCACTCCAAAGATGTGCAGATTCGTAGGTTAATTGGCTTCTGTAAATTGTCCCTGGTGTGTAGGATACAAAACTGGGATGACATAGAACTCGTATTCGGGTCATTGATGGTCGGCGCGGACTCTGTGGGCCGAAGGGCTTGTTTCCATGCAGTATCTCTGTATCTCTAAAGTTTGTGCCTTCTTGCTGCTATGGAAAATAACAAGAGACAGAAAAAATTGAATTTTAACAGATATTGACTTGGATCCTGAATCTGAATAAAGGAAATTGTTATGGTGGGAGGTAGAAGTTAATAAAGATGGATTGAGAAACATTATTCATGAAATTAACATTGGATCAGTAATTACAAACATTTAAAGATTGACTACAACAATCATTCATTCCCTTTGAAACAAAAATAAAACAAGAAGGGTAATTAAGGATGGTTTTAGATCCAGGGAGGAGACATACAAATTAGCTTGGAAAAACAGAAATCCCAACAACTGGGAACAGTTTTGAATTTAGCAAAGGAGAACCAAGGAATTGATTAAGAGTTTGAGAAGACATTATATGGAACATAAAATTGGCTACAATAGCTTCTATAGATATGCCCCTTACATTAACAAAGGGAATTTATAATCAAGAGCAAAGAAATCACAGGCCAATTGAACAATTGATTCTGCCTTCACAAAAGAGGATAAAACCAATTACTCAAATATGTTAGGGAATGAAGGGCGAGAGGTTGGAAATGAAGTCAATCAATAGTAGTAAGGTAATAATGGTGTTAGGGAAATTGATGAGACTGAAGGTTTATAAATCCCCAGGACCTGATAGTCTGCATCCCAGAGTATTTTAAAACGTGGTTCTTGAAATACTGAATGCATTAGTGTCATTTTCCAACAGTTTCCTCACAGCATCACAGCACAGCATCCTGGGTTTGATTCTGACTTTAGATGTTTTCTGTGTGGAGTTTGCATGTTTTCCCCGTGACTGAGTAGGTTTTCTCCTGGTGCTCCACTTTCCACTCACATCCCAGAGACATGCAAGTTTATGGCTGAGTTAGTGTCGATAACTTGCCCTTGGTGTTAAGGGGTGGATGCAAAAGAGGAATAACATAAAACAAGTGTGACTAGGTGACCAATGGTCGGTGTAAAGTTATGGGGCCGAAGGGCCTGTTTCCATGCTGCATCTCTAAACTTAACTGAACAGTCTTTGGACATAGAAGAGCATTTGGAAAACAGTGACTTGATCAGTCAAAGACAGCATGACTTTACAAAAAGGAAATCATCTTTGACAAATTTACTAAAATTGAGGATGTAATTGGTAGAGTGGAAGGGGGTGAACTTTCAGAAATCTTTTGAGAAGGTCCCCATAAGAGATTAGAGCATAAAACACTGAACTGGGGAAAATGTACTGACATGGAAAGAACATTGGCTTGGCAGACATAACACAAAAAGCAGGAGTAAATATCAAAACAAGGAACTGCATATGCTGATTTACTAAAGAAGATGCAAACTGCTGGAGTAAATCAGCAGGCTAGGCAGCATCTCAGAAAAACATGGATGTGCCATTTCAGGTCAGGACCCTTCAGACAATTGATCAGGTCAGGACTCTTCTTCAGGCTTTGAATAAGTGGCTCTTTTTCTGATTGGCAGGTATTGACATGGAATATCATGGGGATTAATGTTATTATATTAATGTTCATGATAAGATAATGATTTAAATGAGGATATAAAATGGAATGCTTCCAGGTATGTATATGACATAAAGTTGGGTGGGTGGGAGTGGGAGACAAAAGGAGGGTGCAGAGAGGATTCTGTGTGATCTGAATAGATTGAAGGAATCAACAAATTCATGGAAGACGCAGTATAATGTGTATAATGTGTAAGAAGGAACTTGTAGATATGTCACTTATGTTATGAGTCATGCTTTGTAGCTCCACCCACTAGTTGAACAGAAAGCTTCTCTTCCCTTTCTCCCTCAGTCTAGAGTTACATATTAAGATGAAGTTACCTATGCTGTAACGTTAATAAAGTCTTTGGATCTTAATCACAGGCACCATGGCTCGGGTCTGTCTGCCTTGACAATAAACGTTGAGCAGGTGAACCCAAAATGGGATCGCGAGAGATGTTGAGTAGTTTAATCAAGTCCAGGTACACGTCAGAATTAGCTCTGTGCAACCGTTCCATAAGCTGTTTGGCATTCTTGACAGCCCACTCAGCTAGTCCATTCGACTGTGGATATTCAGGGCTGCTGGTAATGTGACGAAAACCCAGCAAACGCCTTGAAATGTTGGCTGGTAAATTGACTGTTGTTATCAGATAACAGTGTGCAAGGAGCTCTGTAGTCTGCAAAATGGCGAGCAAGCTTTAAAACTACCCCGCGAGAAGTGGGGCTGCCAAGAAAATTGATGCCAAACCATCCAGAATACGAATCGACAAGCTCCAGGTACAGCTTGCCATGCCATTCAAATATGTCAGTTGCCACTGTAGACCAGGGGAGGGCAGGAGCCGGATGTGAGAGAAGTGGTTGCTTTTGTTGATGAGATGCAAAGCTATTACACACTGCACAGGATGTCACATTCTCGCTGATGTATTCAGCCATACCAGGCCAGTAAAACATGTTTCTTGCTCATAAGACAGTGGCTTCTGCCTGGGTGCCCTGCATGGACAGTGTTAAAATACTTGCTGTGCAGCGAAGCAGGGACCACAGCCTTATGGCCTTTTATGATAATACCATCCTGCAGTACAAGCTCATCGCAGGTGGCAAAGAAAGGTCGAACTGGCAGCGGTACATTGTAGTGTTTGTCTGGTCAGCCACGTTTAATGACGGAGGTGAGCGATCGTAAGGTACTGTCAGCAGCAGTGTCGGCAACCGAGTCCTCCACACAGGACGAGGGAATAAAGGACACAGTCATTATTATAAAGTCGCCAACCGGTGAGGACGGACCTCACGGGTCTTTCGGGGTGCACGCGAGAGAGTGCCTGCCAGTGCATATCCTTACCACGTTTGTAGGTCAGAACAATGTCATATTTTTGAAGTTGCAGCAACATCCGCTGCAAGCATCCTGGAGAAGCATGTATCGGTTGTTAAAGATGCTGACCAGAGGTTGGTGGTCAGTTTCAATCGTGACCGTATGCTGTAATGCTAATAAAGTCTTTGGATCTTAATCACTGTGCATGACTTGGGTTATTCCAGCAGCAGAGCTCAACAGAACTGCAGATGCTGGTTTAAACCAAAGAAAGACACAAAAAGTTGGAGTAATTCAGCGGAACACGCAGCATCTCTGGAGCGAGGTAATGGGTGACATATCGGGTCGACCCGAAACGTCACCCATTCCTTCTCTCCAGAGATGCTGCCTGTCCCGCTGAGTTACTCAAGCTTTTTGTGTCTATAAATGGGAGGCTATCCACTTTGCTAGGAAAGATATGAAGGCAATATATGAATGAAGATAGATTAAGAAAGGGGAAGGTGCGAGAAGACTTGGATTTCCAGGTGCATCAATTAATGAATCACGCCACAAAAGCTTTTCACTGTACCTCGGTATACGTGACAACAAACTAAACTGAAACTGAAACTGAACTGAACTGAACAATGAAAGAAAGCAGGCAAGATAATGTCCTGCATGGCAGCCTGTCTGGAAATTTAATGACCATGGGATCCAAGGTGTGTTGGTACACTGGATCAAAACATTGGCTTGTCAATATGAAGTAGAGAGTTGTGGTTGAGGGTGTTTTTGGACAGGAAGTCTGAAATATGTTTGTAACAGAGATAAATAACTTGGTTGAGAAGTTGGGTGGACTGATTAGTAGGTTTGCAGCTAGCAGGAAAATTGGTGGTTCCAGAGAAATCAATAAAGTTATCTCAGGATATAAGGGATACGGATCAACTGAAAAGTTGGCAGAATGTTTGTGGATGGAATTTAATCCAGATAAGCACTTTGGAAAGTCAAATTCCTGTAAGACACATGAAATAAACGGTAGACTCATTAGGAGAATGGAGATATAGAGAAACCTTGAGGTGCACGTCCATAGTTTGCTGAAAGTGGTGACACAGGGGGATAAGGTAGTGAAAAAGCCATTTGGCATGCTTGTCTTCATAGATCAAGACAATGAATATAAGAGTTGCGACGCCATGTTGCAGATGTACAAACCAGAATTCTGGTCACTATTCTTTAAGAAGGATGTGGTAGCAATAGAGAAAATACATGGGTGACTCAACAGGATGTTGCCTGGGATAAGGGCTTTGTTAGAAGAAGAGATTGGATATGCTGCGTTTATTCTTCTCGGAACACAGGAGACTGAGGAGAGATCTTACAGAGGAAGGTAAAATGTTCCTTCCTGATTGTTGTAGGCCAAAAATCTACCTCAGCCTTGCTGAGCCAAGTGAAATTTGCACCTTTGCTAACAGTAGCAAATTCCCTCTCTCACCCTAAAAGGGCATAGCTACTATACCTAATAAGATCTTCATCTGGTTGTTCACACATTATTTAATGAGATGTAAATTAAGGACGCACACAGATACACGGTTCAAATTTACTGGAGCATTGGAACATAAATTTTTATGTTCAGCTTTGGCATTCATCTCCACAGAGACAACAGAAGCCAATCATAATCCACTAGATTTATGAATAAGTTAGTACGGGGATTTACCTGATTAGTTTGTTCTCCTGCGGTTCAGTAAAAGTCAGGCCATGTTCATGGTCCATGTCTGTTGTTCAGATGTTTAGTGACCTGTGAGAGATTGCGAATGTCCAGTGATTGAAAGACATTTGTGGTTCATCCTTTTAGGTCAAGACATCTCTGATTTGAGATTCATAGCTGCATTCCATATCCACAATTTTTTTTATCTCACTGTAGAGCCTCATCTTTACACCTTTGTTATTCAACAGAAAATCACCTTACTTCTGTTACAAAAGCAAGCCAGAATTTGCTAACATTTCTGACCTCCAGTTTTCTAACCTGAGCTCTTCAGCATGATGAATTTAGCTTTATTCAATCCCCAGGGGACAACATCTCAACATCCTGTTTATCTACGTATTCTGTAGAGCAAATATATTCTGAGGAGGAATTAAAAATGTAATCTTTGTAAGTGATAAGAAAGTTGTGAAGTCTGAATTTCCAGAAAATGAGCTTGCTTCTATACCAGTTGTCACAACATTTAGTAGGCTCCACTGTACACTGACAATATGTTGGATTTGTCTTTTCCAGGCAAAACCACAACTTAAATCCACTGATAATGAACCAGAAAAGATCTTTGTGAGAATGGCCAGACCCTTCAATCAGACTACATTCAATCAGCTTCACAATGGATTATTTCATGAAACATCTTGGGAAACATTCTCCCTAAATATGTCTACTGGCAGTTCTGAAATATTTATTGAACAGTGAAGTCTATTTAATTCAATTTTGATTTTCCAGATCATAAACATTTTATTGTTCTGAGTTCACATTAACCAATTGCTTCCATTTGTCCTTTCGACCATTTACAAGGCCATGCGTGACTTTTTCCCTTCTTCAGCCAAAGCCTATTGGTCCGACACCAATTCAGTGGAATTTTTCTATTGCAGTAACTTCAGTGAAAATTCGATTTTCATCTTTATAATATTTCACATAAGCATAAATACCCACTGCAGTTGATCCGGTTGTTTATTACTTTTAAGTGCTTGATCAGTTTCAATTAAATTGCATTTGTAAATGTCAACAGCTTTCAATATGGTACCCATTTTGAGCAATTTACAGGCCTTGGAGTTGACCACACTAGGCATGCCACAAAAGATTCATGATGTTTATCAAAAAATATAACTGGAGGAGAGAAACAAAATTGGTTAAATCACATAAGTGTTTTTTTTCATTCAGGAAAATATGAATTAAGAAAAACATAGTTTTGGAGGGTTAAGTACTGAAGAGTGCCCTTAAATAAATGCTTTATGTAGGTAAGTATAGACTCACAAAGCAGGCACTCCATTCCAAGCACTGCCAAGGGAGGAGATTACCAGACCAACAGAGGAAATAAATAAGGATGTGTTCAAAGCCTCTATAAAGTGCAAAATCTCCTCCGACTCCTGGGAATCATTGGCCCATGACTATTCAAAGTGGAGAAGGAGCATTCAGAATTGCATTGAGGATGACACATTTGTGGATCGGGAGCACACACAGAAATTATGTGTACGCTGTGGAAGGACACATCACCTCACAAACTATCTGCACAAGTCTGTGTCCAGCTGCTGTCTGTGACAATCTGTATTTAGTCAACCATCTCCAAACTCACAAAACAGACATGGAAACAGGTCACCCTCCATCCCAAGAGACTGCCCAAGAAGAAGGTGGTAAATATGTGCTTACAAGGATTCCATTAAAAAATGTATTATTGTAATCTGGCTGTATATTTCCCAATCAATGTTCTTTGGCAACACATACTTATGGAAAACTATTAGTTTAGACAGTATTTTTTTTAAATATGTTGTTTTATAACAGACCAGTTCCATGCTATAGCTTGACATCATTTCTCATGACAAACATTGTGTATACTGGAGAGAATATTAGGTACATATTTTAGTCTTCTTTGGGAAACCTACAAAATAATGCAGTTTGTACTGCGTACTGAGGATTATATCTGCCTTAGGTACAGTCTTCTTGCAAACCTTGCTTCTATGATATTTTGAATGCTACTGTAATGCATTTGTAAATGTAAATTTATTGCATTGAAGCTGGGGGCATTGGCATCCCTTCAGTAAATTCTTGCTGTGGTTCTATTTCCTATAAAATTGGGTCATCAGTCATCATTTCGCGTAGATTTCTTTTCAAGCTCTGCTCTTTTGTGTGTGGCAGCACAATCCTCTTGTAATACACACAGTATTCCTGTGTAATAAATTTAGATTTATACCTTCAATGGAATCCAATGGCAATGTTACATGTTACGGAAGTCACAAGTTGTCATTTGTAAGGGTATTTTTGCCTTCACACTCTAAAAGGTAGCCTTCCATGAACATGGCTGGAACAAATAACTAATACCTGCTGGTTTCTGGTGAAACTTGACAGATGGCAGCTGATATGTATATGAACAGTCCAGCTTGGTGCAAAATGTGCCTGCCACGTATCTATTTCACAGTAATGTCCTGAGATGCATTGCCTGAAAAACGTTTCTGCTCACATGGATACAAAGCTTTGTTGATTTTCTATTAATTTACTTTAGAAGATGCCTGCTTTTAATTTTAATCAGCTTTTAATACATTTATTGCTTGGAGATGGGCAATCTCAGCAGGATAGCTATGGATTCTCAAAGAGAAGGAAGTAATCAAGGCTAGGCTACACTTCTTATACCATTAGAAAAACAAGCTGAAATCTTAATTACTGACAAGCACCTCACACTCACTCATTGCCAACTCCATGCACTCCAGCAGAGGTGTCGATGACTAATTCTGTTGAAACAAAACAACTAAATCCTGCAACATGTATAAAGGGAATAGCAACAATTATTTGCTGGGTTTTTACTCGCTAAAACAGGTTAACAGAAATTTAAACATAGATTTCATTTTTTCAATCCAAATAAACAAATGAATGTGATACATAATTTCAAAATAAGCAAACCAAATGTACAAATAAAATCATAAAATAACTCGCCATTTTTGCTGCTTTGAGAAAAACTGCTAATTTATCACAGTGGGACACCAGTGTCTAGTTTTCCACAAAATCCGCAGGCCTTAATTGCCTTCTCTAATGGCTGGGATGCTGGCAGAACATTTGTTTTTGCAGTGTTTTGTATTTCAAATCCACAAGTTTTATTTTAAGTGACAAATGTTTTCACTTTCCGAAATTAAATTTTAAAGCAGTGCTAGGATTACTTGTTCCATGCTGCTTTGTAATTGGGCTAAGCATCTGAGAAATAGGACTTCACTTCGGAGTCTACAGTAAATCTATAGTCTCAGAGAGGGTTAGCAGAGACAAGTTTAAGTAGTCAAGGAATGGATTGACTGAATGATAGCCAATACTTCAGTTTGCATGGGAAAATGCCGTTCTGTGATGTATTCTTTTTTGCCTTATTTAACAATGCAACAGTGGAGGCCTTGGCTCACGTAACTTAATTGGCTTCCAAGAAATGGGCGGCACAGTGCAGCAGTGGTAGAGTTGCTTCCTTAAGCACTAGAGACTTGGGTTCAATCCTGTATGGAGTTTGTAATTTCTCCCCATGACCTGAGCGGGTTTTCTCCGGGAGCTCCTGTTTCCTCCCACACTCCAAAGACATACAGGTTTGTAGGTTAATTGGCTTGGTAAAATTGTAAATTGTCCCTCTTGTGTGTAGGTTAGTGGTAATGTGCAGGGATCGCTGGTCGGTGGGCCCAAGGGTCTGTTTTTCTGCTGTATCTCTAAACTAAACTACACTAAGCTAAACTAAACTAAACTAAAAGTGAATGCGTTGTGTGGGAGAGGCAAAGAGTAGGTGACAAACAAAATCACTTCACAATTAAAATAGAAATTCTAACTTTCGACCAAGTCAGCTTTCGATGACTGCTGTTATCTTCGCACAAGAGCTTTCAGATGTTGCACTGGTCAGTCCAGTTATATTTGCAAACAGCCAAGGAGTTAATTTTGAAATTGGAAAATAAGTTCTGCAAATAACAAAATCATTCTATCACCCAATATGCCCACTGATCTCAACAGTGATATTATTGTGAATTGATACAAAAGTTATTTTTAATCCAATTTGGAACCTAGTTGTCTAGTTTGGGCTGGTCAACAATTATTGTCTACCTAATTCATTAGGTCATAAGTTCTGGGAGCAGAATTAGGTCATTTGGCCCATCAAGTCTACTCCACCATTCAATCATGGCCGATCTATCTTTCCCTCTCAACGCCCTTCTCCTGCCTTCACCCTATACACCCTGACACCTGTACTAATCAAGATCAATAATTCCTTTTGAGAAGTTAATGTGAGACACATCATGCAGGTGCTCTTGCACCTGCTGCCGTCATCTTTCTTACTAGTAGAGGTCGCAGATTGGGTTATGCTGTTGGAATATTGTGCGTGAGTAAATGCATTGTATTTTGTAGATGGTACACATTGCTGTGACGGTAGGTCGGTGTGGAGGGAATGAATGCTTCGGGAGATTGAAGGCTTGCCAAACAAATGGGCTGCTTGGTCCTGGAGAGGGTCAAGCCATCCTAGAGATCCTATTGTCCGAGAGATGTTTTGGTGTTGCACCATCTAGGCAAGTGGAGAATATTCTATCATGTTACCGAAGATGGTGGAATGTTTTGCCTTCGCAGGAAGTGAGTTACTCACCACAGGACACCTATCCTCTGACCTGCTCTTGTAACCACTATAACAAAATGAACACAGAGGAAAACATTTTAGGCAGATTTTTCCTGTTCTCTTGGTGCTAGTTGCCACCATCCCAAATCCTGTCTCAAATACTATTTGTGCAACTTGTGTCGAGTTATCAAAGATCAAAGTACACTTTTCCTTGACAGTAGAAAAACTGACCCTATTCTTACTGGGAAGAGGGGTCCCGAAACAAGACACTGCCTGTCCTGTCCCTCTACAGATGCTGCCTGACACGCTGAGGTCCTTCAGCACTTTGTGTTTTTCCCTTTAGTAACAACCAGAGTAAGGAGCCAGTTTCACCTCCTACTCTGATATTTCAGTCGGGCAGCTGGTGTTGAAGTACCTAGTGTGATTTATAACATTTGTACTTGTGGGCAATGAATAACAATGCATTATAAAAGCAAATGACATCTGAACATGACCAATGGTATTTTTCAAAACATTAGCAAAAGTCAGAAAAGATATTATCCCTTAATTACAACAATTTCTTTGAATTTTGAACACTGCGTGTCAATAGAAAAAAAGTCTCAGGGCATTTCGTCCAAATAAATCATGAATTTGCAACAATTATATTTCGGAAGGTATGCAGCTAATATATCCCTTGACAAGTTCAACAAAGGCTTTTTTTTAAGGCTTTATTATTTGACTATATGTAAGCATCTCTGGCTATCTGTTCTAGGCACTGTTGATTTTTTTCCACACTTTGAGCAGGTTCCTGTCTTTTTTTGCACAGATGGGCGAGTTGAAAGTGCATATGTTGCCGTGCAGCCTGGTACCTTGCAAATGAACAGATGCAAGTTCATCCATTTTCAGCTCCGTCGCTAGGAAGCTGATCATAGAAACAATGCAACGACAGCCAGGATTTCATCAGACATTTCCAAATCAAGCAGAACAAATACCAGCTTTGGTCTCCCTTAATTTCCCTGGTAGTAAGAGAGTGAAATAAATGCTGTTTGTTTGGCTCAAAGCTCCTGTTATGTCAGAGGTCTGGATTATAGATGTTTCTGTGAAAGTGTAAGGCAAAGCTGAAAAACTGCCTCAATCTTCTTGTGAAAGGATTGCCTGGTGGGAACAAGGATGGCTGAGACTCAAGAACAGAACAATATTTCAGTGTTCGAACACAAACGATGACAACTGACAATTAATTAAAGTCTTCTATGAAGACCTATACTGAGAATGTTTTCATCAAGACACAAGAGACTGCAGATGCTGGCATCTTGAACAAAAAACACATTTTGTGGAGGGATTCAATGGGTCGGTCAGTCAGCATCTGTGGGGAAAAATGGACAGACAATATTTCGGGCCAATGTCTTAACCTGAAACTTTATCTGCCCATTTCCCTCCACAGATGCTTCCTGATCCATTAAGTTCCTCCAGCAGTTTACATCTTTTTTCCATCCATGGGCTTAAAATACTAAAACTGCAGTAATAATAACAAGTATTCATACATCAGCTTTAACAAGACAAAATAATTCACAAACATTATATATATATCCATTGAGCAAAATAATCTATTTCTGTACCCAAACGTTATTAAACAATTTTCATAAAAATAGGGGACGATCTTGCTTTTGAGCATGTCTTTTGAGCATGTTAGAAATGTACCCATACCCAATAATCTATTGTGGGGGTTGAGGGCGGGTGGTAAGGAAGGCAATAACTAAATTGCATTTGACAAAATTCGAAGAGTTATATTTGGTAATTAAATGCAGAACTCAACGAGAATCTGATTAAGAAGTCAGGAGAGAAAGGTAATTGTGAGATGTAGAATGAAAATGTTGAAGACCAGGTCTGGGTTTGCAGAGTAACAATGAAAAGGCAATAGATTTACCCCAGATAAAGGATATGTTTTTAGTCCGTGAAGACAGCATTGCCAAAAATGCTGGCATGGTTCAAACAGTAAACAGGAGTGGTGTAACTACATGTGTCGCATTGTAATATACTTGCCAAATTCAATTTTCATAAATGTCGAGTACTCCAAGTATCTCAAAAATGTGAAGCATATGTGAATAGTGAAAACAAATCAATGGAATGGAATTAGTGCAGAACACCTGATGCCAAAATGGATCACTATCAATGTGGCAAAAGCAAAGTTTACTGTACGCAGCACTGTGGAGCTACCAAAGTGGGAACAGCAGAGGCCGAGTGTTCTCAGCATCATACTTTCTTTACAACCCGGGACAATGTTTGTCTTGACGATCACTCATGTTTCTGAAATATCAAACATTTTGCCCTTCCATGATTGCTGACTGACACAGTGAATGTTTTAGCATTCTATATTTTTATGCCACATTTCAAGCGGGTACAATATTTTGCTTCAAAACTGCAACATAGCAGCTTAGAAAAGGGGCCAGTGCTGGGTATTTGGCTCTGGTGCCTGCATTGATATTTACTGTGATTGTCGCTGAATATTTAATTAAAAACTATATTCCTGTTCTCACCGTATGTCACGGATGCCTTTTGTGTCTAGAAATTGTCAGCCTCCTTCTTAAACAGGAACAGCTCAGGAATAGCTTCTTCCTTCCAGCCATCAGGCATTTAAACACTGCAACCTCCAAAAAGCTCTGGACTACGGACTATTATTGCTATTATAGCACTATTATTGTTTGTTTTACATGTATATATATGTGTGTGTGTGTTTTATGTTAGTATGTGTATATATACACACTGAACCTTTTCTCATTTATTATATTTTTTACAGTGTACTAAGTTTACATATTGTATTGTGCTGCTGCAAGTAAGAATTTCATTGTTCTATCTGGGGCTTATGACAATAAAATACCCTCTCTCTCAATGACTTGGCCACTACAACCCCCTGTGATGATCAATCCCATGAATTCAATTGAAGAAATTCCTCCTCACATAAGTCCAATATACATGGGTTATGTAATCCAAGACATCCCAGCCAAGCAAAACGCAGCTCCTGTCAACATTTATTACATTTCAACGAGAACCCCTCTTTGAAGTATTTTTAACTCTAGAATGCAGGCCTAGTTGATCAAATCTTCATTGTATAGCAGTTCAACCATCCCAGGAACCAGTCTGGTGAACCATCCTGTATTCCTTCTATGGCAAGTATATCCATTGTTGGGTAAGGAAATCAGGACTGCACACAATGCTCCAGAGATGGCCTCAGGATGGCTGTGTTTAAAATCATAGAAAGATGTACTTAAATCTTTCTGCTATCATTTCCCTTCCTATCTGCTTGAGGCACTATGAGGAAGTTTTATAATTACAAAATGGATTCAGCTGTAAAATTAGAAGCAAAGACAGACTTTCACCTTTCTCCTATTATATTTGCAAAGCCAGCAGAAAATGCTTTACCCTTTCTCCAGTTAAACTAACAAGGCTAACAAAGATGTTTATGCTCGTTCCCCATAACACGTGAGATAACAAGCACAACTTCATGAATGTTAACCTCTATAATATAAACATTAGTAGGATGTTCAGACACTCGGCTTCTACACTTGCTCTATTAGATTATAATGTGCATCATTAAAGTAAAAAACCCAAAACGCTTGATCTGCAGAAAAATAGCCTCATCATAACCACATATGGGCTAACCCTTCCTCTCTCGGAAGAACTTGTCAATCTTAAGAGGCTGTCAATCTTAAGAAGCTGTCAATCTTAAGAAGCAAGAGGCTGTACCATGCTCTGTAAGAAAAAGTATTGCTGAATCGCTAATTATTGGGGTATAAATATATCTGCTTAAACACTACCCTTTTGTGTGGGGATAGAGTTGCTCTGTATAGTCTGTATCTACATGCTGTAAGAGTCACTACCACACCCGTGTGGCGAAATAAAGATTTTACTACTTGATTACTGATTTTATTTGCGCTTTTGTCAGTTTAAAGTGAAACGAACCACAGCAACTGTATTATATTTGCTTTCAGGTGAACACATCATCCAAGTTTCTGCACATTAATGCTTCCCAGGAACAATACTTAAATACCACACATCACATTTATGATACTGCGCCTGCTGATTTTTTGTCTAATTTGTCAATCAGTGTCAACTTCGAACCATTTTTCACCCACCTCACAATTTGGTTCAATGTGTGTGGGAAGTATATTAGAATATTACTTTTTTTCTTCATTCAGGGCAATGAAAAAAGTGGCAGAGTGGTAGAGCTATTGCCTCACCACACTGGAGACCTGGGTTCGATCCTGACCTTGTGTGCTGTCGGTGTGGAGTTTTTACTATAGGGAGCCTACACAAGTCTCCTCTGATATATTTTTATTTTCCATACACTTAAAAGCTTTCACTGGTCATTTTTTATGTTCTCTGTATGTTTGCCCTCATACGTTAATTTTGTTCCATTCATTTCTTCATTCTTCTTTGTGGAATTCCAAAACAGTCCCAATCCTCAGATTTGTGAGTTTGTCAAGCATTGTTACCCAATTCACCTTTTGGATTAAGGTTATTTATATTTCTTGTTAATCCTGGTTTACACTAGATAGTAATGCAGAACCATTGTGGTTCATAAATGTTGGTGATTACCTTTCTTACTATTGTCTTACTATTATATCGTAGCTAACACACTTCCCAAATCGTCATAGTTTCCTTCGTTAAAATTTCAGGTTCACAGTTTGTCTGAATTGTATCACTTCTCCTTTTAGTTAACAATTCTATTACTCAATGGTCACTCTTCCCTAAGAGATGGTGCACACAAGAATTATCAACTGATCCTTTGTTGTTGCACAATATCCACTTGGCAGCCCAATGCACTGCTCCATAAAGTCATCCCATATGCATTCCTGGCATTTGTACTCCACAGTATAATATGCAGGATACTTGACATTTCAGAAAACACCACAAGTTCTCTGTAAATGATCAAGGTTTGAAGTATATGGTTTTAATCCTTAAAATCCGTAACCTTAAATAATTACCTGTTGGAGATTTTTTTCACAGATAAACTTGTAATACATGTCAAATTTGCTGATATTTAAAAATGTTCATTCATTTTACTTAAGTAATGCTCTATGCCACTTTCAAATTACACATACAGTCTGCTGACCTTTTGTTCATGGGATGATCTGGGCAATGATATGGTCAAGGTGATAAATGATGATGTTAACACAACTTTTGGATGTGCTTATGCCAAGGTTATTTCTTGGTTAAATTTAGTTCAGAAATATTATGCATTTCAGGACTAAAGTTGTTTCAGGACCGCATGTAAGCAACTTCGTAAAATAATTTTTAAAAACGATGAATCGTTCTCACACTGAATATAAAAGAAAACTTCAGCAATTCAAGTCCTAAAAATGCTCTAGTAGACCAATGAGGCAGTACAGAGAGGACCACCAATGAAGCTTAAACATTACAGTGTATAAGTCATTAACATGACATCAGTGTATATAAATTGTAAGCGCACTCCTGATAATTCCCTGCTTATTTGTTGGTGCATTTCTAAAATATCATTGATGATTTATGATTGTATTAGCCGTTTGTGGCATGTCATTGATGAAACCAAAGCGCATGACCAGCTCAACCAGAGTTATAATGGCAATGTTTACATATTAGCATTCCTGATGTCGTTTTGTATTTTGCATCCAACAAAATAAATGGATGGAAAATATCCAAAGGTTGTCCTGATTGTCTTAATGTAATATTTAATATGTGCAATAGGAGTGTCAGTTGTAACGTTCACATCACATTCAACACGTCTGTATTCCTATAGCAACATATTTTACCTTAATTCAATGTTATTATGTATCTATACTATACACTGTAAATGGATTGGTTGCAATCATGTATTGTCGTTCTGCCGACTGGTTAGCACGCAACAAATGCTTTTCACTGTATCTCAGTACATGTGACAATAAACTAATCTAAACTAAGTGCCGACATTTTCAGTCTTTCACACCGAGGAAGGGCAGTGACATGTGGGACACTCATGGGCCAGGGAACGTAGTGTAAGCAGAATGTGACCTCAATCATAATACGATGCTGATGTGACAATAAACAGGACATTCAAAAATACGGCTCTGTTCAATGCAGATGGAAAACCAAGGATTTAGGTTCAGGAAGGCTCCCTCATCTGCTAGTTATTATTGTCAGATCTGTTGGCGATTTACTGGGAAGGTGGTGTTGCAGAGAGAACTCACAATCTCACTTCCGGTTGCGCCATGCTAGGCTAGCAGTCGCAACTTTTAGCTCCGCTCCTGGTGTTCATTCTACAGACTTCATCTTAAGAGACAGAATTAAAAGAGGACACACATACACACCATTCTACATACACCTGGTTTAATTATTTCACGTTATTGGATAATCACCCTGGCGCTACCCTCCAACTAATGAAATATATACTGAATCCAGCCAATTAATACCATGAAACATTTTATTATTATAAACACTAGCTTGAAAAATGCTTTAAAAATGTAAAGATTTGCACAAAGTCTTGATTTTCGTAAATCAGATTATCTGTAAGGGTGGAACTCCTATGCGATGTACATTTTGAAAGGCATAGATAGAATGGCCAAGTCAAACACTGGTGAGAGATGTAAACTTCAGTTTTACAAGTCAAGATTTTTCATTATGTGCAGGAAGGAACTGCAGATGCTGGTTTAAACCGAAGATAGATACAAAATGCGGGAGAAGGGTCCTGTAGAAGGGTCTCGATCCGAAACGTCACCCCACACCGTCTCTCCACAGATGCTACATGTCCCGCTGAGTTACTCCAGCATTTTGTGTCAATCCAAGATTTATTATTACACTGATTCCGAGAACTGGCTGCCAGAGGAAATGGCAGAAACAAACATTGTAACAACATTTACGAGGAAGTTAAACATTTAAGAGTGAGTACGCAGGGGATGGATGGACACAGACCGTGTATCGGCGGATGGGATTAGTTAGATTTGCATCATGGTGCGTTGAAGGCCCTGCTCCTGTGCTATCTTGTTCTAGATTCCACAAACTGCAGCATGATATTGGCAAGGTGACAGATGTCCCCTGAACTCCAAGAGGCACAAATTCCTTCTCAGCAGTAGGGCTGACAGTTCTCCCTTTCCACCCACAAACACTGTTTGTTCTCCTGGTGAACGGTAAACTCACCACCAATTATGTTACATGGATTTTATTCGAATTTCTAGTGAGCCACATTCGCAAACCACCAAATTTAAATTCTTCCAAAGAAAAGAAACATGCAGTGTTCCAAAATGTAATTCTGCAAAAATATATATATTTCTGGCTGTATTTAAAGAACAGTCATCTAATGCAATATGATGAGCACAGCGATACTGGGTGTAACACAAAAAGCCATCATTATGAAGTGTCTGGCCCCACTTGCTAGTAACCCAGTTTTAAATTACATTTAATTAGATTGCACAATGGGCAGAATTATTTTGCAGTTAAAGAACACAATATTTTGTTAGGAAATTGAGAAGTAAAAGCGTTAAAACAAGCCATTTGATGCTTACCTGGTAGTTCCTCCAGGAGTTCCAGCTGAGCCCAAGAATCTGCGGCACCAAGAGAAACTCACCAGATCATTGATTCCATCTGTCAGAGGACGTGGTTGTGCTGTGGGTAGGTAACATTCCCGCAGGAAGGAATCCGACCTGAAACATTCCTTATCCATCCCCTCCACCGACGCTGCCTGTCCCGCTGAGTTACTTCAGCACTTGTATTTTGCTCAAGATTCCAACATCTGCAGTTCTTTGTGTCTACATTCCTGCAAGATCTTTTCAAACCAAATATACTTTGTCCTAGAACATCGATTTCATGACTTGAATCCCTCATTTTCTTTGATAGGATAATTCCAGTCTGGGACAATACTGCTGAAAACCATGAAGGATCCAAGTGAGTAAACAAAACTGAGTTTCCAAACTGTATGGAGTACCTTCACCTTCCCCAAACACTGCCACAGTTGAGCAGCAACGTGACAGAAATATGCAGGGGTTTGATCTCAAGGTAAGTTTTTGTTTCAATCACTTCCCCTGGTATCTGCGTAAAAATAAAATACCTTTGAAACCGTTGAATCTTTGAAGATCAGACTTGCAAATCTCATTTACCCTACACCCACCCCATCCCCCACACACATTCATCTACTCATCGACACCCAGTTTGTGTCTCTATTCCTTGCAGTTTAGAAAATGAGGGGCAACCTTACTCATACATGTGAGCCTGACAGGGTAGATGCAAAGATGCTTTCTCAAGTGGGAGCCCCAAGCAAGGGAAATTAGCTGCTAAATAATGGGACAGTCAATTAAAACAGAGGTGAGTAAACATTTATATTCTGAGAGTACACAAAAAAGCTGGAGAAACTCAGCGGGTGCAGCAGCATCTATGGAGTGAAGGAAAAAGGCAACGCTTCAGGCCAAAACCTTTCTTCAGAGTTCTGAGAGTGTTGGTTCTCTGAAATGCTCTGCCTCTGTTGGTGGTGGAGGCCAGATCATTAGATATATTTAAAATGCTGATAGGTAAATATTTGCAAAATTGAATAATGAGGATCAGGGGTTTCAGGGGGGACTAGCGCAGAAGGGGAGTTCAGATCTGTTTAAACCAGCCAGTAGTGCAGGATGATGGGCCTGGGGGTCTACTGCAATGCCAATTTCCTTGTCGATCGACACAATAAGCTGGAGTAACTCAGCAGGTCAGGCAGCATCTCTGCAGTAAAGCGATAGGTGATGTTTCTGATCGAGGCCCTTTTTCAGACTGAGAGTCAGGGGAGAGGAAAACAAGAGATATAAAAGGTACATAGGACAAATGATGAAAGATATACAAAAATCACCAATGATCAAGGAAAGTGGAGCCTACAGTGGTCCATTGTTGGCTCTGGGGTAGGTGATAATGAGTTAAGTAGACAGTGAAACTCAACAGGATGACTGTGAAACTAACATGGCACCAGGATGGGGGAGGGACAGACAGACAGTCATCAGTGCACATCTATTCTGTCTGGCATTGAATAGTATAAATACATACATCAGGTTCTTGTTCATAGACTACAGCTCGGCATTCAACACCATCATCCCCTCCAAGCTGGTTACCAAACACATGGAATTGTGTCTCTGCAATTCCATCTGCAACTGGACCCTCGACTTCATCAACAAACCACAATGTATGAATTAGCAGCAACACTTCCTCCTCGGTAACTATCAGTAAGGGAGAACCTCAAAGCTGCATGTTCAGCCCCCTGCTCTACTCGCTCTATACTCACAGCTGTGTAGCTAGACCCAGCTCCAACTCCATCTTCAAGTTTGCCAATGACACCACCATTGTTGAATTAATTGCAGATGATGATGAGTCAGAGTATAGGGGGGAGATCGATCGATGGGACACATAGTGCCAGCACAACAGCCTGGCTCTCAATGTCAATCTTCTTCTTTTGCGTGTGGCGTGCACAGCCAGAAGTTGTGGGACAACTTGTTCTATTTGATCTTATTTGATTGTGCACGCCAGGTTGATTGCATTTGTTGAAACAGGGCAGACCACATGAAGGTTGCAATCTCCCACCCCTCAATGTCAATAAAAGCAAGGAACTGATGGTTGACTTTGTAAGAGGAAGGACAAGGATCATCAAACCTATCTTCATCAATAGAATGCTGGTGGAGATAGTCAAAGACTTCAAATTCCTGGGACCTGTATATCTCTGAAGATCTGTCCTGGACCCAGAACATTGAAACCCGAAGAAAGCCCATTAACGCCTTTACTTCCTTAGAAGATTGAGGAGATTCAGTATGTCATTGAGAGTGAGATTTAGCTCTTAGGGCTAAGGGAATCAAGGGATACGGGGAAAACGTCAGAAGGGGGTACTGATTTTGGATGATCAGCCATGATTATATTAAAAGGCAATGCTGGCTTGAAGGGCCGAATGGCCAACATCACCAGAGACAAAAAACACCCTGACCACACTCTCGTTTCACTCCTGCCATTGAGAAGAAGGTATAGGGGCTTGAAGATTGTAACATTCAGGTTCAGGAGCAACTTCTCTACAACCATCCGGCAATTAAACACTGTAACCTCCAAATAAGCTACAAACATGGTAACATTATTGGGGGTATTATTTTTGTTTTTGCACTATTATTGTTTATATATACATAGGGGAGGTGTATATATATATATATATGAAGAAGGGTCTCGACACAAAACATTACCCATTCCTTCTCTCTAGAGAAGCTGCCTGTCCTGCTGAGTTACTCCCGTTTTTTTTGTGTGTGTATATATATACGAGGGGGTGGGGTGGGGGGGCTATCTGTTGCGCTAGTATGGGTGTTGCGCGCTGAAGGTACTGGTTTCCAGAGGGCTAGTATAGACATTGTGGGCCGTATGGAAGCTTGACCAGGCATCCAACTGTTGTAACGATTTTAAAAGCCAAGCCAAGGCAAACAATTGGGCTGCAGCCAACCGACAACCAAAATTCATTTTGTGAACACAAACTTTTTCAAAAGGGCTGCAGCCACTTTACAGCCGCATCGAGGGGACTCACCGTGGAGTAGACATGCGTTCAGTGTTATTCGCAGCTCAGAGAGCCGTAACCCTCTCGCTTCCTGCTCTGGCAGAGACTGAGTGAGGCACGACACTTCCTGGTTTTATAGTCCCTCCCCCTGCCGCCAGAGGGTGCAGCAGAGAGAATGGGGAATTTTGTAAAAACATTAATATCTCTCTTAGTTTTCATTGACGGAAAAAGTCCTCCGCACTCATACGGCGGAGGGGGGCTCTGAGCGAGGTGGCCAAAAATGTCGGCCGTATGTGGCGGCGCTCTCTCGGAAATCGCGGCAAAGTCGGCCAAAAGCGGTCAAGATCAGATACATATATATATATATATATATATACACACAAATAACTGGAGTAACTCTGCGGGACAGGCAGCTTCTCTGGAGAGAAGGAATGGGTGACGTTTCGGGTCGAGACCCTTCTTCAGATATACTAGACTAAGTGGGACCTGTTGGGTCCCAGCTTCACACAGGAGGGCAGATCCCCCAACACAATAATCCACCTCCCCAACAAGTCGAGGTTTCCAAGGGGGGGGCCAGTGGGGGGGGGGAGGGGGGGGGGGGGGCTTTCTGGAGCGCTAGTATGGGTGTTGTGGGCTAAAAGGGACTGGTTTCCAGAGGGCTAGTATGGACATTGTGGACCAAATGGATTCTTAGGTTGGCGGCTCAGTCACTCAAGCCTGTTGGGCTGGCAGCTCGTGCACTCACGGCTGGTGGGCTGGCAGTTGACTCACGGCTATTCCTTGGCATTCCATTTCCAACCGGGTGCAAGGCCACCAAATTCAAGTGCAGTTTCTGACTACTTCAAGCAGGGTGCTAGGCCACCAAATTTAAGTGCAGTTTCATACCATTTCAAGCAGGGTGCAAGGCCACTAAAGACAGTCAAGTCGTGACCTCTCCCTCCTCCATCTTGCAGAGACTGAGCCACGCCCACACTTCTGGGTTTTATAGTCCCTCCCCCCCCTCCTACCAGAAGGGGCGTGGCCTTCATGACATGAATGACAGGAGAGAGAATCTCAACATTTTTTAAACACTGATAACTCTTTTATTTTTCATCGATGGGAAAAATCCTCGGCACCTGATGAGCGGAAGGGGACTCTGAATAAGATGGCCAAAAATCACAGCCGTAAGTGGCAGCGTTTTTTCTAAAATCAATGTACAGAACAATAGGAAGTGGTCAAGATCAGACTTTTAGTAATATAGATATAAACTTTTTTTAATTATAGTGTTTACAGAGTACAATGTTTACATATCTGTTGTGCTGCTGCAAGCATGGATTTCATTGTTCCGTTTTGGGACATATGACAATAATACAGTCTTGATTCTTGGATTATCATGTAAATTCTTGCAGCCTTGCCTCCTTAGACAGGTGGTTGCTGCCCTCTGCTGGCTGACAAAGTTTATGGCTTTATGGCTGCCTCTGCCAACTATTTTCAACTCAGATGAGAGGGGGTTGTGGGAGGGAGGGGGATTGTTTAGAGGATTTCTAATACATGGCGATAAAAGGAAGATTTTATCAGAAAAAGACGTTTCAATTTTCTTTTGCATGCTTTAAGTGAAACGTGGTGGGTGGTACAAGGGGCTGCTGTTTTATTGCCTAACACAGGCTTTCAAATGTACCAGAATGTATTCATTCCCAGATGACCAATTCACGCTTGCAAAGATGTGGGCTGATCCTGGTATGACAGAGGTTCACTCCCTGGAGCCATGTAATGGGCAAAAATGTTCAAATAAATAGTTTTATTGAGACCAAGCTCTCCAGTGCTGTGATGAAAGGCAGAACTAAAGAGTCCTGGAGGAATGTGTTTCTGTGTGCTCAGTGCTTGACATGAAAAGCTGGACGGGAATCAAAAACTAGATAGGCAGGTAATAACACCAGACTTGACAACTGTTTTATTTTGGTCACATGATTTGTTTCAATACACTGGCTTTGGCATTTTTCTTCTTGTCCGAGTTGTGCAGTGTTTGGATCCGTAAAAAAATGTTTTGCATCTATTTTGAAAAGATATGAACCAAACCCCCAGTTGCTTTCTACTGTATCCATTGTTCCATGTGTGGACTCATATATATATATATATATATATATATCGGTGAGATCAAGTGTAGACTGGGCAATCGTTTCATTGAACACCTTTGATCCACCTTGGCCTACGTGATCTCCCGTTGCCAAACACTTTCTCAATTCGAAACATCAACTATTCCTTTTCTCCAAGATGCTGCATGGCCCGCTGAGTTACTCCAGCTCTTTGTGTCTATCTTTAACTTTTATACTACATGGATATCTAATCACAGCAAATGAGCTTCGGGCTGAGTATTATTATTAAGTCAAGGCTTTAATGGTCCTGATTTTAAATGTGACATCTGATGAGAATGTTCCATGAAATGGTTAAAATGATAACTGACTAGGAAAAGGTGCTGCATGTCTGAGGCTTTCCAGCCTCCTGGGTTTCTAACAAAATGGTTTGCCCAAGTCAGGTATGCAGGGTCTTAGTTAAAATTCAATTATCTCTGGGTGATGTTATTTGCGCATTGCTGGACTTTTAAGCCTTCACGCCAACAAAGTTGATGGTCGAACCTGATATGAAGTAAAGGTGCAGCCTTGAGTCTGAAGTAAGCTTAATGCACTGCTGCAGGTTTTAAGGGCCTCGCCCACTTAGGCGATTTTTTCGGTGACTGTAACAGTCACAGTCGTAGCAGGTCACTGAAAAACTGGCGACTGGACCTCCCCTACAACAATGTCTACAACAACCTACCACCTAGTCAACGTCAAGCTATGTCAAGCTATGACAGCCAGCAACCCAATTCTTCATGACTTAGGATGTCCACCTACTACCACACCTATGACAACCTACGATGACACATACGACAACCTACGACCACACAGGCGACAAACCACGACAACCGAAGTCAACCTACGTCCACCCGCGACAAGCTACGACAAGCTACGACCTTGACAGTGACAACTGAAGACAACTGATGACAATTCAGTCGCTGGTACCTCTCGCCAGTTGACGTAGGTTGACGTAGGTGGTCGCCAATGGAATTCACCAACGTCATCACCCGGTGACAACCTATGTCACCTGGTGACAACCTACAACAGCTCCTATGACACGAGAAGACAAGTTACGTCAAGCCCACAATCGCCAAAAAGTTTTGAACATTTCAAAATCCAGCGGCGACAAGAAAAAAACGTTACGACTCTTTAGGCGACTTGAGGCGACAACTCACGGCCATACAGGAGTCATCCCGCGACCATGTGGCAACAGCCTAGTCGCCGGTAGTCACTGAAAAAATTGCCTAAGTGGGACAGGCCCTTTAGGAAATGCTGGTGTACTTCCCTTGTCCTTTAAGGAATCTGTGGTCCTTCGTGGACATGGTTTTCTCACATCCTTCTTGGAGTAGTTGCATGATTTTAATTTATTCATGAGCTGTGGACATAGATGGCAACATCAGTTTTTGTTGTACTTCCATAATTGCCCATACATTGAGAATGAATTAATTATTTGGTCTCAAATTTTATGTAGGAAAACAGATATCCTTCCCTCAAATACATAGTTTATTTTTATGATAACTGAGTCATTTCATGTTTACCATGGTGGGACTAGCTTATTTTCAAATCCTATATTTATTAAGCTTGGTCCTACTGCTCTCAGGTAACCATCATGCTGGACCTCTAGCTCATTTGCTGTTCGCAACTTTCTGTCCTTCAAGTCCCTTCGGTATGAGTGGGAGGAAGTCCCACAGGATTAAGATAAGATTAAGATGAGTTACCCCTTTTTTGTGTGTATCGTTGGTGTAAACCAGCATTTGCAATTCCTTCTTACACATATCAAATGAAGGCACAGAAATAATCCGAGTTGGGATATGTTTGTTCATTATCTGAAAGAAAATACGATTTGTCCCTACTTGGACTGGTTTAGAAGCTTTTCACTGTACCTCGGTACATGTAACGAGAAACTAAACTCATTAGACTTGGGTACTTTTATTGATTTTTACTAGTGGGTATGCCAAGTGTGGTTTAGATTTCAAAGTCAAAGTCAATATTATTCGTCACATGCACATCACATGCAGTGAAATTTATCAGTAAGTTTGTGGGTTTTATGTAAATAGTTACATTGGTAGCACAATCAATGAATGAGTTAAGTATATTTTTGTATGCAATGGTCCAATGCCATTGGTTCACTCAGTCTGGTTGGCCCAGTGCCCACCCAACCCATTTCATCAGTGCCCATCTGCACTCACCTTGTCCCCATACCAAGCAGCATCTAGTGGTGAAGTCCTGGTAACAACTGGGTTAAAGCGCAGAAGAGCCACCATGGTCAGGAATGGGCTTCCACCTCTGCCAAAATTACCACTGATTTAAAAAATGTTCTCTAACATTCAGAGATATTTGAAGATTATTACTGAAGTATGCTTAGCCTGCAAAACATTAAGAACTAAAATAAAACTAAAGCTATCCTAATTATGAGAAATAATTTATAACAATAAAATAATATATACGTTTTAAACAAATAACTTCCTCTTTGGTTCCAAAATCTTTCCCCACAATTAATGGGATTTAATGGATCCATGATCTGAATGGTGATTTCTCTTTGACAGTGTCAGTGAATGGTTGTAAGATTGAACCCACTGTTTGATTCCATGCAGAGAACATTGGGGGTTAAACTGACTGTTTCAACCCCATTCAATGATTATACAATACTTTATTGTCACTTGTATCTAGGTACAGTGAAATGCTTGTTTTGCATACAACCCGATAAAATCATGTAGCAGACCTCGCCTAAGCAGTACACAAGTGTCGCCATGTTTCTGGCATTGACAAAGTTACAGAAGTTCCTCCAGAGGATACACGTGCGGTCACAGGGAGAACGGACAAACTCCACACACACAGACAGCACCCGAGGTGAGGATTCACCGTGCACAGTTCCTGTCCCCAGATCCCACCCTGGAGGTCTCGGACCCTATTGCTCCTCCCCCCCTTCCTGCTGCAGGAAGTCCCACAGACGGTGTGGATGAAGTCCAGCGAGTCTCCATGGACCTGGAGATGTGAGCTCCATGAATCTGCCAGTGAGTCTCCAATCGCTGGCACACTTGCTGTGAAAACCGGAAGCAGAGGACTTGCTGCAGGTTCAGCCGCTGAATGCCCATGGCTCCTCTCACAGCATTGTTTCAGGTGGAGCTTTCAATATGTAGATAATTATATACCAGTGGCACAATGCTATGATTTTTGTGTTGTTTAAAAAGACACCTCGCCCTCTAGAAAGGCTCAGAGCACATCACAATCTCTCAGCTGCTTGACAGGATTGACAAAATGCAGAGGGAAGCAGCAACATGGTGCAGAGATATATCTGCAAGGAAGGGCTGTGAAACTCATGGCTTTATTCTGGCTTGTTGGCTGTGGATGAGGTGTTTAGTGAACACGGACCAGGCAGGTTTACCTGCTGCACTGCAGCAAAATGTTCTTGCAGGGGACGCCTTGGCTGCCTGAAGTCTGGGCTCCTGTGAGAATAGTTCTCCACAATAGAGGGCGAGTGTGCCAGAACTTGCTGATGCAACTGCTGGCACAGTGCAGGAGATGGCTCACTGAATAGCTGTTGTGTTACCCAGGCACATCTTCTTTCATACTACGCCAGGATGGAGTGTGACTGAGCTGTTTCTGAGAAATTATCCAGTGGCACATTTAGTCAGGCTTTTGCATATTTCAGTGGCATCATCGTGGCTGCTGTCCAAGGTTTGCTCTGGAACGGAAACTACTCTGTGAATTGATCGAGTTATATCCACTTGTGTTTGCAGGCGTGGATGTGTGGGCACTGCTGGATAGCGACATTGCTTCTCCCATGCAGCTTTGCCCTGCCTGGCACCCTTCCACTGCTTTTCCTTCTGATGCCAGTCACGCTACTCAGAGACACAACAAAATACATTTAGAACATGTTCCACCACATGAAAAAGGAGGTCCAGAAATGTTTTTTAAACTAAGTATTATATTTACTTACTCTGCCAATTAAGTGAATTATTATCTGTGACTGATTTTGTAGCCATCATGAATTAACATTATTTGTGCATAGACAATGAATACCCTGCACTGAGGAACAATTAAAAAATAATACACAGCAGGGATTTAAAGATCACAATAAAGGTTCTGTCCCTGGTTTCCCATGTTAAATGTGATTGTGAAAAGTGTGTGGATGTTTAGCATTAAATATTTCTTCCAGATTTTTAGTGTACATAAAAACGTTCAGATTAGAGTAACTAGAATAAAATTTCCTCTTCTACCCCTGGACCCCACATTGCAAGGTATTCACTCCTTTGTTTCTGATAGTTACATGCCTGAATGTCTGATCGCAGTCTTTTGCCTGTTCGATTCTGCAAAGATTTGAATATTGTAAATTATGGAAGTGAAGTTTAAGTGCAGCAATAGTTTGTCGCTGATCCTAATACTTGCATTAAATTTTACGCGAGAGTTACACATACTGTGGACATTCAAACTCGAGGTAGAGATTTGAACCATGGAGCCATACAACATAAAACAAGCCATGCCCATGTCAATCATCGTGCCTATCTATGCTGCACCCATGTACATAGATTTGAAACATTGGTGTGCCTTGTGGCTTTCAGAAGTGCAAATTTCTTCTTCAGAACCAGTTGAATCCTGTAATGGAGAAGCACATAAAAAACACAGGTAGCTCACAAGAGTCATCTGGTCCTCAACAAATGACATGACCCTGGTGATGACCCAAAGAAAACTTACCCTCTGGCAGAAGCTGTTGCTGAGTTTGTAAAGCATTGTTGTTTGTAAAGCAGCAACAATGATTTGCAGTGAAAACATCAGTCTGAACGACTTGCAGCTACTCCGCCTGCTATAAGTAGTGGCACGGTGGGACAGTGGCTGAGTAGCTGCTTTACAGCGCATCCTGACTATGGGTGCTGTCTGTATGGAGTTTGAACGTTCCTCCCGTGACTGACGTGGGTTTTCTCCAAGATCTTCGGTTTCCTGCCACACTCCAAAGACATACAGGTTTGTAGGTTAATTGGCTTGGTATAAATGTAAAATCATCCCTAGTGTGTGTAGTATATTAACGTGCAGGGATCACTGGTCGGCGCAAACTCGGTGGGCCGAAGGGCCTATTTCCGCGCAGTATCTCTAAAAAAAAAGTAGCAGATGCTCCAAACTATTACCTTACTTTCTTTGCGAGTTGGTTTAGGGTAGTCTTCAGTTTGAAAGGGTCCTGTTACAGTTGCAATTTTCAGTGTGTCTGATTGTTTCTCCATTTTGAGGAATTATAGGTGTAGTCAATGGCAGAGAGACAAGGAACATTCTGATATGTCCCTGTCAAATCCACACTAACTGCAGGTACAAGTCTGTTTACATTGGGGAAGTTGTGGCGATGTTCCAAAAACAGCACTGTGGACATCTGGGATTGGTAGACATAGGACAAACTTCATGAAATATATAGATAACAAGCATTAATACAAACTAGACCCATTCAAAAAAAAACTTTTCAGATGTTAACTGCAGCCAGTATTTGGCATTGAAATTAAAAGCACAGCTTTGTAAGCAGACAGTACCGTCTGCAGAACACAATCTATGACTGGAGGCCCCTCAAGTGATTTGGGTTGCAGACAGACGTGACCATTCTCGTATCCATCAGGCAAATGTAAAGCAATGGTGTATTAAACGGCTAACATCAAACCATTTATCAGACACTGTTATTTTGCAATGTTTCATGGAGATTCTGGAAAGTACCAGACCAGACGTATTTTGCCTCTTAGAACAATAAACAAGGTCACGCATATTTGCTCTGCCTGTCAATAATTCGGACATTTGTGTCACCAGAGAGTTGGGCCTCACATTACTAATTTTGGTCTGTCTGAAGAAGGGTTCCAACCTGAAACATCACCTGCTCCTTTTCTCCAGAGAAGCTACCTGACCTGCTGAGTTGCTTCAGCACTTTGTGGGTATCTTCAGTACAAATCAGCATCTGCAATTCCTTCCGACACATTACTCACTTTGGTGTCTGGGTTCTATGTCCTCAGAAATCTTATATTCAGTTTCAGTTTGAGATTCAGATTAGTTTACTGACACAGCCAATAGAGTGTAGTGAAATTCCTTGTTCACATGAAACGTAGGGTAAACAGTAAACAGTAAACAGTAAGTAAAGGGTAAATAGCCACATTCTTAAAACATGCATGGTCCAACTGGCTGGAGTTTCTAATAGACATCTTCAACCTCACATTACTGAGTTTCAAAGTCCCCACCTGCTTTAAAAGGACATCCATAATACTGGCGCCCAAGAAGAGTAAAGTGACATGACTCGGTCAACTGACCAGTGGTGCGTAATCTTAGTAAGGACCTGGACCCACCACAAATTGTCTACCACCACAACAGATCACTGGGAATGTGATCTAGTTGACTCTCCACTCTGCATTGGATCACTTGGACATTAGGAGGTCAGGCTGTTGTTCATTAAATACAGCTCAGTGTTGAACAACCTTATCCCCTCGAACTCAGAGAATTAGGTCTCTGTATGTTCCTGTGTAATTGGATCTTCAACTTCCTCATCGGCAGACCACAATCAGTTTTGTTTAATTGAGAGATACAGCAAAGAATCAGGCCTTTTGGCCCACCAAGTCCACACTGACCAGCGATCCCTGCTCACTAACACTACCCTACACATACTAGAGACAATTTACAATTTTACCTAAGCCAATTAGCCTACAAACCTGTAGGTCTTTGGAGTGTGGGAGGAAACTGGAGCATGCAGAGAAAACCCACACAGGTCACGGGGTGAACGTACAAACTCCATACAGACACCACCCGTTAGCTGTGTATATGTGGGGGGTGGTGGGGGGGCTGTGGGGAAACCGTTTGAATCTCTTCCCTGTGCGGGGACCCGACTATTCCTTGAAGGGTCTCGGATGACGTTGACCCTAACATCGTGGAGTCGGCGGCGACCTCCGGCCGGGACTAACCTGGGGGCTCCAGTTGCAGAGCCTGCGGAACTGAGATCGCGGAGCTGGCCAACTTCGGAGCGGGAAGAGCTGTGGTGGCGCGCGGCTGCGACCCGACTTTTGGAGTTCGGAGGCACCGGCCGCAGACCCGGTGGACGGGAACATCGGGAGCTCGCAGGTCCCTGGTGGGAGACCGCTTTTCCGAGCTCCGCAACGGCGACTTCTCCTGCTGGAATCGCGGGTTTAAGGACATGGAGCCGGGGCCTAACATCGCCCCGCGTGGCTTAAACGGCCTCAGGACTTACCATCGCCCGCCGGGGGCTTTAACATCGGAGCCCCAGTTCGTCTCGACACTGCAGTTGGACTGCTGGACCACGGGAGAAGGAACAAAGGGAAGAGATAAAGACTTTGCCTTCCATCACAGTGAGATGTTGGAGACTCACTGTGATGGATGTTTATGTAAACTGTGTTAAGTGTGGGTCTTGAATTGTGTTGTAATGTTAAACTGTAGAAATGATATTTCATTCAAACCTAGGTTGCCTAGGTTTGAATGACAATAAATTGCATTCCATTCTATTCTATCAGTATCGAACCCAGGTCTCTGGCACTGTAAGGTAGCAACTCTACCATGCCACTCGTATCATCCCAATCGGTATGAATTGGCAACAACATTTCATCCTTGATAACCATCAACACAGGAGCGCATCCATGCTATGTGCTCAGTTGCCTGTTCTATTCTCTCTGTACCCATGACTGTGCAACCAGACCCAGCTGTAATGCCATCTTTAAATTTGTTAAACATTAATGGGTCAGAGTACAGGAGGGAGCTTGGTAATCTGGCTGAATCGTCCCAGAACAGCCATCTTGCTCCCAGTGTTAGCAAGGCCAAGACGCTAATTGGTAATTTGAGGAAGGGAAAGCCACCTGTCTTCATTGACCATGTGGCAGTGGAGAGAATCAACAGCTTCAACATCCTGGGCACGCATATCTCTGAAGATCTGTGCTAGGCCCAGTATATTCATGCAATCACAAGGAATGCTCATTGAGGCCTCTACCTCCTTAGATGATTGAGGAGATTCAATAGGGTAGACAAAAATGCTGCAGAAACTCAGCCTGAAGAAGGGGTCTTGACCCGAAACATCACCTATTCCTTCGCTCCATAGATGCTGCCTCACCGCTGAGTTTCTCCAGCATTTTTGTCTACCTTCGATTTTTCCAGCATCTGCAGTTCTTTCTTAAACGAGGAGATTCAATAAGTTGCCAAATACTCTATCAAACATTTACAGGTATACAGTAGAGAATATACTGGCTGGTTGCATCAGCCTGATTCGGCAATTTGAACCCCCAGGAATCAGAGAGACTGCAGAGAGTGGTGGAAATTGCCCGGTCCATCACAACTATTTCATCATCGAAGGAACCTATAGGAGGCACTGCCTCAAAAAGGTAGCCAATATCAAAGAGCCGCACCACCCTGGCCATGCTCTCATCTCAATGTTAACATGAGGAAGAAGATGTAGGAGCCTGAGAATCATGATCTCCAGTTTCAAAAACAGCTTCCTTCCAGCAACCATGTTGATGAATACTGCACAACACTAACCACTACCTCAACAACTGTGATCTTCTAAAGACGTGTTGTTTGGTTGCATGATGGACTTCTACTTTGCAGTATTATGTTTACCTGGTATAACTGGTTATATTATGATTATTGTCTATTTATTTGTGTATTGTGTTAATGAACACCTTGCCCAGCAAAAGTGTTGTCAATTACAGTGTAAATGTGCAATCCAGAGGAACTTAAAGGATTGAAGTAAATGTTGTCACTGTAGCTATTGCAATTTTATTGAATCACCTGCTATTATCCTTGTTCCTAAGCATATATAAATGGTGTACTTTGAGTTAAAGAGTGATTCTGCTGAAAGTGTCTCCAAGAGAAACTCTGGTCTTCATGCCAAATAAAAGCCTTTTGCATCCTGCAGCTACAGTCTACGAATGTCTCAGTCACAGTCACAGCAGTGGAGAGGGCAAGCCAATCTAGGGTGGCATGGTGGCATAGCGCTAGAGCTACTACCTTACAGCGCCAGAGACCTGGGTCCGATCCTAACTACGGGTACTTGTCTGTACGTGGTTTGTACATTCCCCCGTGACCTACATGGGTTTTCTCCGAGATCTTCCTCCCACACTACAAACATCCACAGGTTTGCAGGTCAATTGGTGTGGTATAAATGTTAATTTTTCCAAAGAATGTTTGTGTGCAGGGATTGCTGGTCGGTGTGGACTCGGTGGGTTGAAGGGCCTGTTTCAGCACTGTATCTCTAAATGAAACTAAACATTATGTGTCTGCATTCACTTGTCCCTAACAAACCTTCCTTGTTAACGTTCTACAAATCTTACAACCCTCATTTTCCATTTTATGGAGATGGCTGTTCTCAAATTACTTTCTCCAAGCTCATTTGCAAATCCAACCAAATCACATTGAGTTTTCAAATCCCAATCTTTGATTTAAATAAAACCCAAGACCCATTCCTGGGCACTTGATCCATTACAGCTCTCTACCTTGCATACCACTAAAGCTTTTCATTTTTTTTTTTTTTTCTGGCATTTAGAAACTCCAAAATTGATACTTAACAACCTTTCAAACCCCAGACCTGGCACTTGATGCCAGTTGACAGTCTCTACCTTGCATTACTCACTTGTAACCACAAAAAGCTTTTCAGATCTTTCATTCGTTTTTTTTTTTTTCTGGCATGTTTAGATTTCCCTGTAACTCCCAAAACTTTGGATCAATTAACAACCTTTCATAAGAAACCTCAACTAATTTTTCCAGATCCCTTGCTCCTAATAGGTCTTGGTAAGGATGTAATGTGCAAAAAGTTAAAATAGATCTCAACTTCCCATTTTTGCAGACCTCTGTTTATAATTGTACACATTATTCTATTTGTTAAAGGTTGTTCCTTCCTCTATCTGGTTTATTGTCCTCTATAAGATCATATTATCCCATTTCCAAAGTATTGGAGCACCTTCAATGTCGATTAACTGTTCAATGTCTCACTTCTCCCTTGTCTCTGTAAACAATGTGATAGAAATTATCCACTGCTTTTGAGCCCTTATAACTTTCATACACTCACTAATTTAGTTTGCATCACTATTTTGACCTGTTAGTTTAGCCTGAAAGGGACATTTTGTTTGTGCCTTCCGTGTAGATGAAGTAGACGGTTAAATCAGTCGCTGTTTGTGTTCATTCTGTTTCAAGGCCATTGACACCCTTTACGGAATTACCCTTTTTAAAAGGTTCCACATCTTAGTAGCTCATTTTCAGTGACCCATATTCCCCTTTTTCCCTACAGGACTTGTGGCATGATCTCCTATTTCATTTACTTATTATCTATTTAGTCCCCTGTTCATTTATGTTATTAAATCCTTCTCCCCTCTATTTCCTCGTTCTATATTCGCCACCAAGTTGATAACTGTCTTTATTAGCCACCAAAGTAGGTAGTAACTGAGAACAGATTATCAAATAAATTACCAGGATACCAGAACTGCAGGCTCATCACAAGAGGAGAAATTAACCACAATTAAAAGGGCACCCATCATGTTAATGTCAGAACGCTCAGAGAAGCTCTGAAGTGTTTTAAAAATAATTTCTTTGAACAGGAAGGATCATGTCCTGGGGCATGAAATAGGTCAAATGGAGATGATACAGTTGGAGATCATCTTGGGAATAGTCATCATGATTTGTTAAGAGCTATATTTGTTATGGATAAGGCGAAGAAAGTCTAGAATTCAGGAAACGTCTCTATCTGACAAAAGGCTAAATTGAGAATGATATGCCTTGCATAAATTTTATTCAAAGGCGATAGTTGATGTGACATCCTTTTATCATAAATGATGCACTTTATAACAATGGTAGAAGTAGAATGATAATGGGAGGTTCAAACAGGTGTTACATTGGAAAGAAAGGAAATATAGGGGGAGTGACAGATTTTAAAGATAGAGAATATCAAGAATAGGCTTGATGTGGAGGAGACACTGCCTCAACTGGTGATATGCCAGGAAAGGGTTTTGGTTGAAAGTTTTAAAGGACTCCAAATGCTGAAAATCTAAAATAAAGAATAATACCAGAAAATGATGGAAAAACTCAACAGGTTCAAGAGCATCAAAAGCAGAATTAATGTTTCAGATCAAAGACCCTCCATCATAAAGAAAAGGTGAATAAAAGGGTTGAATGTCAGGTTCAAAAAAATAGGAAACCAGTTGAATAACTACTCACTAAAACAAGTGCGCGATTATATCATGTAGAATTCTTTTGATGTCTTGATCATGGTTGTTGTCAATAGTGTAACTTGCTTATATTTATCTTAATTTCCTTTCTTGATGTATTTTAAACACATTTCTCACAAACTATAAAGAAGTCACTTCAGTTGGCTTTAATGAAACACAATCTATGTAAAAATAAATTAGAAAAAGAACTTGAGCTGGTCAAAATTGTTTTTCCTAGCTTGCTGGAGGATGTTAATCAAACAATATCATTTTGTGTTGCGCTTAATTTATGGAAAGCAAGGAACCTGTTCATTTTAACTATACTACTAGGGTTAGTTTTCGTGGAATAAATCTGTCATCATCAGGCAACATATATTTTGAGGTAGCAAATTCCTCTAAAACCGCACTGGTATAGTATGGTATCGACTACGATAGTCACAAACGTGACCGAGTTGCAACCGCAATTGATGCCAACTCTATTTATAGCTGCCCATAATAAAACATACACTATATGCTGCTGTAACATAGCTGTTGGTGCTACGGCAGCTGAGCTTACCTGAACGGAGCTTACCTTACGGAGCCCCACGGCTGTCTGCAAATCTGGCTGCCTGCTCCCGTTCGGAGCTCTGCTCCTATGGAGCCCCACAGCGGCCTGTAATTTTGGCCGCCTGCTCGGGTGCGGAGCTCGAACGGCGGTAACTGCAAAATTATTCTCTATCTCCTTATGGAGCTTCCATGGCGGCGCAAACCCCGGCCGCCTCCATAGCTACTTCGGGCACGCTATCGGAGCGGCCCGCTGGAAATAAAAATTGACTTGCCTGCCAGAGCAGTTCGAACTGCTCCGACACGCGTGCCATGCGTTAGACTATAGACGCGCATGCGGACTGGCGGGCTCTTCATGTAGTCACTCACGTGACTTCGAAATAAAATAGCCCTTTATCTGTTTATTTGCACTTTATCTGTTTTATTTATTCATGTGTGTATATATTTATACAATGGTATATGGACACATTGATCTGTTCTGTATTCATGCCTACTATATTCTGTTGTGCTGAAGCAAAGCAAGAATTTCATTGTCCTATCTGGGACACATGACAATAAACTCTCTTGAATCTTGAATCTTGAATCTTGCAATAAGGGCAAATTTGTTAATGCTTCAATGTTCATGTAAACACTTTGAACAGCTAGATAGAAGGATATTAGCCACCCCACAATGGGGTGACAGGGTTGCGCAGCGGTAGACTTACTGTCTTACAGCGCCAGGCACCCGGGTTCAATCCTGTCCACGGGTGCTGTCTGTACGGAATTTGTACATTCTCCCTGTGACTTGCATGGGTTTTCTCCAGGATCTCCAGTTTCCTCCCACAGTCCAAAGACGTACAGATTTGTAAGTTAATTGGCTCGGTATAATTGTACATTGTCCCTGGTGTCTAGGATAGTGATAGTGTGAGGAGATCGCTGGTTGGCACATGCTCAGTGGGCAGAAGGGTCTGTGTTCATGCTATATCTCTAAACTAAACTAAATTAAACTGAATCTGCTCTATCATAAAAGTTGCTGATAATCTTCCACATATTTTTATTAAAGAAATGTCAGAACGAGCACATTGTCAGCAGAATTCACGTTAGAAAGCATGATCATTTCTAGCTTTCATATGTACGTGAGCGGAATCTACTCTAAAGCCGAGCAAAAGATTTCACAGGTCCATTAGAGGAGGATGAACTGATCCATGATTTTATTCTCTTAACACCATTACAGCGTTTCACTGCTGCTCTTGAGCTGGCACATAAAATCATGGCCAGAGCAATGTCTCAGGATAATTCTGCGCAGGCACTGCACATTAGGAGAAGTGTAGATCCGTGCAACCAAATGCAGGGACCTTTCACTACTAGTTTTGCATGAAGTATAATACTTGTGCAACTACAATTTTACTGCAGTAAAGATTATAAATGCAAATAATATTTGCAGTTTGAAACAGTTCAACACTGCCTGCAACTAGAGATTTTGCAATAATGTAGAGGCATGCAATGCATTTTCTATCATGGGAAGCAAAATTGAGAATGAGTAACAACATCCTAGAGTTTTGAAGCATAGAAACAGACCTATTGGTACAGCATCTAGTTGACCATTATGCCTATCTGTACTAATCATACCAGGCTGCATTCATTCTGTATCCCCTTGTACCTTGCCCATTCAAATACCTGTCAAGATGTAGTTACTGTTTCTGCCTCCACCACCATCTCATTTTAGATATCAATTACTCTTGGTTTGAAAAAAATTACTTCTTAAGTCCATTTAAACCTCTTCCTGCTCACTTTAAAACGATGTCTGCTAGACACAGTTCCATGGGGAAACACTCTGGCTGGCTGCCCTATCAATGCCTCTCATTTTTATATTCCTCTATCATGTCACCACTCTTTGCTCAAAAGAAAACAGACCCAGCCTATTCAATCTCTCCTTATAACTCAATGCCTTCAATCCACTACTCGGGCCCTGCCATGCATGGTGTACGTCCTGTCTTAATTTAACTTAGCAGAATATATCCCTTCACATTTGTCTGTGGGAAATATATGTCCACTTCCACTCTTACCTCCTACTGCCAAGCCAATTTGTGTCCAATTAGCTAGTTCACTCTGCACCCCATGTATTTTATCCTTTGGTACCTCTCTGTCATGTGGGACATGTTAAATGCCATTCTAAAGACCATGTACACAACATCTACTGTCCTGCCCTGATCAATCCTCTTGATGACCTCTTCAAAATCAGCTTTGTGAGTCATGATTTCTCATGCTGTCTATCTCTAATCATTTCCAAATGCAAATAAATCTTGTCTCTCTGAATCCTTTCCTATTACTTTCCCAACACTGATGTAATGCTCACCAGCCTGAAGTTTCTTGACTTATCCCTGCTAGCCTTCTTAAATAAAGGCACAGCATTAACTGTACGTCACCCTTCTCTGCCAGGGCCCCAATAATCTCCTGGCTTCCTGTAACACCGGATGATGTGCATGGTCAGAACCCAGGAAGTTCAGCACAAGAATGCTAATTTACACCACTCCATTCAAATTCAATGGAATGAATTCTGAAGCAGGATGTTTTCTGATATTTTCTTAGCTTAAATTTTTAATAAAAACCTCTGAAAAATAATTAATTTCCAAAGGATTGGGGCACTAAAAGCTTGTTTGGCAATTATTGTTTGCTTATCATTGATTAAGATTTAAAAAATTCAAAGTTACACCAACACAAACAGGTGCTGTTATTTTCAGGTGTGTTTAGTCAGTTACTTTGGATAAGTCTTGCAACTTTATATTCATAAGGGCAGTACAGTGGCACAGCGGTGGAGCTGCTGCCTTAAGGCGACTTTTTAGGCGAGTGCAAGAGATTCTGTGCTCGCCTCATGATCGCCACATGGCCGCCATATGTTTGCTGGTGGTCTCTGGTGAGTCTCCTTCATGGTCAAGAATAGTTCCCGCATTCCTTATGGTCGCAGCAAATTTTTGAACATGTTGAACAATTTTCTGCGACCAAAAATTGTTCGCCATGGAGAAAATCGATACTTTTGTAGTCGTAGGTGCAGTGGTAATGGGGTCGCCATGTTGTTGTAGGTAGTTGAGGCAGCCGTAGGTAGTTTTAGTTAATCTCCTTTGCTGACCGGGCATTTTCATTGGCTCATTGGGGGAAAAAAACATAAGCACGAGTTTTCAGAACCAAGGAAAACCGACGGTAATGGTAAATGCCCACTAAACTTTGCAGCTGTGTATCTCTGGCTATTTTAAAAGTTGTCTGGCTTCTTAAAAGTGTCTCCACACATTCTCTCTCCCCCCCCCCCCCCCCCCCCCTCTCTCCTCCCCCCCTCCTTCTCTCCCCCCCGTTCTCTCCCCCCCCCCCCTTCTCTCCCCCCCTCTTCTGCCCCACCTCTTCTGTCCCACCTCTTCTCTCCCCCTCTTCCCCCCCCTCCTCTCCCCCCTCCTCTCCCCCCTCCCCCCCCCTCCTCTCCCCCCCCCTCCTCTTCCCCCCTCCTCTCCCCTCCTCCTCTGCCCCCCCCCTTCCTCTTCCCCCCTCCTCTCCCCCCCCCCTCTATCCCCCCTTCCCTTCCCCCTCCTCCCCCCCTTCTTTACCCCCCTTCTCTCCCCCCCTTCTTTTCTTTACCCCCTTCTCTCCCCCCTTCTTTACCCCCTTCCCTCCCCTCCCCCCCTCTGCCCCCATTCTCTCCCCTCTTCTCTTCTCCCTCTCCCCCCCCTTTCCCTCCCCCCCCTTCCCCCCCCCTTCTCCCTCCCCTCCTCCCTCCCCTCCTCTCCCCCCTTCTCCCCTCCTTCTCCACTCCCCCCCCCCACACTCTTTAAAGGACTTACCGTACCCTGTGCCAGCTGTCTTTAACCTTCCTGTTCATCGCGGTGTGTGTCTGAATCACGTTGGCTTTGCATTGTGTGAATTTCAGAAAGCACTCGCCCGCTTTCCCTAGCCCCCGCCATTGCGATGTGTTCGTGTGTGTGTGTGTTCCACTCTGACGGTCTCCGTTCCAGTTTGCGGTTTTTCAGGCGAGTGCCACGAGCTTGAAGGTCGCAAGCAGTCCGCTGAAAAGTCACCTAAGTGGGACAGGCCTTTTACAATGCCAGAGACCTGGGTTCGATCCTGACTACGGGTGCTGTCTTACGTTCTCCCTGTGGCTGCGTAGGTTTTCTCCGGATGCTCTGGTATCCACCCACACTCCAAAGACATTCAAGTTTGTAGGTTAATTGGCTTCAGTAAAATTATAAATTGTTCCTAGTGTGTAGGATAGTGCAAGTGTATGGGGTGAAAGCTGGTTGGCACCGACTCGGTGGGCAGACGGGCCTGTTTCCATGCTGTATCTCTAAAGTCTATAGTCTTAACTTGATTTGAATATGAACAATATACACAAGGTACTGATGATGTACCTGGGGAAGAACATGGCAACATCTGGGCTTCAAATGCACTTGCACAGAGGATAAAGTTTGCACTTTTACATACTCCATTATTCTTAATGCAAAATCTAAGTCATCGTTTCATAAGGATTGGCACTATACTAATCTTGTCGATCACGTTACAGTGCACTATACCCAGCCAGGGATATACAACTTAATGGGAAACCAGGAAGAACAATGATCCCTGAATCAATAATAAGCCAGAATTTCTCACGTTTCAACTATAAACAGGCAGTTCTAAAATGTGTAGATGAAATATAAATTGACCTGATACTCTTGTCAGTTAATAGTCATAATAGTATAATCATGGAATTGTGCACAAAACTATTAGCATGTTAATTATGCATACTTAGAAATGTGTTAACATGACAAAATTTGTAATTATTATTTAATGATAGTGTTGTAAATAATCCACCAGTGATTTGGCTATCTGCACAGCACTTTAATGTTTTATTCCTTCACATTGTCAACAACACAGCTCTGTGAGAACTTAAAACCTTTGATCACACAGCAATCAGTTGATGTCTTTCTTAGAACAAGGCAGTAGAATCATCCCAAGGTGTTGATAAAAGAATCATAATGTATGTTTGACTGAGGAAACTAGCAATAGCATAAAGCCATTGTGTTTTATTCATCCTGAATCTAAATGAATAATCCCAGGCAAATTTGGCCTCAGCAAAATGGTTGTGCTTGTGAATATTTTGAGAGAGCGAAGTTTTGGAAGTAATTTTAATCTGTTCAGATCTATATATTTTCTAAGAAGAGCTTAGGTACGATGGCGTGGTTGGCAAATGGTGACTGCAAAATGAGATAAAGATAGAATGGTACAGCATAGAAATAGGCTCACAATGTCTGTGCCGAACATGATGCCAAGCTAAATTAATCTCATCTGCCTGCACGTGATCCATACCGCTCCATCCCCTGCACCATGATTTGCCCATTCAAAAGCGTCTTAAACACCACCATCATATATGCCTCCTCCACCACTCCCAGAAACACAGGCACCCATCAATCCCTGTGTGTAAAGAAAAACTTGCCTCACGCATCGCGACTTTGCGACTTTACCATAAAGCTATGGTCTCCAGTCTTTGACCATGTCCTCTAGACTTAGAGCCCAAGTCAGGCTATTGAGAATCAAGAGCTGTATTACCTAGATATTTTCCTCCACCAGCAGGCAGCATCACCATTTTGGGCAATGTTATGGCAACAATTTTAAGTTCTGATTCCATTACTTAACTTGCAATAAAATATGATTGTAAACATTCAGAAGTTGAGCTCTAAACTATTAACTCATTCACTCATACAAGACAATGAGCCTTTCATACTACGTGCAAGTACCAGCCTGTCCCAACTGTACCACATTGGACTCCAACTATAAAAGTTAATCATGAGTCCCGGTAGACACTGACCACCTCCCATTTCTCAGAGCAACCTCTGTGAATTTAGATATCATTAACAACATTCACCGTTGCTTCAGTGAGCCAAGTTACTCTTTGGTGGATTGATGAAAAGGATTTTTGAAGATTATTTCCTAAGACATGTTACAAACTCATAGTCTACTGGGCAATAAAAATCTCTGCCTTCCTAAATGCTTTTGAGGCCAGCAGACATCTTCATGCATGAGAAAACTACCATCAACATTGTCTCCCCAGATGCTGCCTGACCTGCTGAATTACTCCAGCACTTTGTGCTTTGAGGGAGCAACACATCCTCAATCTTCACGGATTTCCAGAGAGGAAGGGAGAAAATTATTGCAGAGATTCTACCAATCATCCCTCATAATTTCCACAGGAAGAGTGATTGGAACCTTTTGAAAAACACTGTTTCCTTGATTTTCAGTGACATTTATGTTGAATTACAACTGATGAACAGGATATCCCCATGGAAACTTTAATCAGTACTAATCTTTATCTAAAAAGGACACTCATTTGATCGTGAAATATTTGTGAAATCTTTAAGAGATGAGAAAGGTCCAGGAGGAGACACTCATCATTTTTTGTCATTATGAAATCATGTTCCAGTTTTGTGATAATGGCTCAGAAGTTGCTGGAGCAATGCTTTTAGCAGCAAGTGCTATGAATCGAATGTTTTATCTCACCCTTCACACCACGTTATTTTTGTGTCATAAATTGATTTAAATTCAAAGTTAACATTTCCTCGGCTGTTTTACTTCCATCGATTCCTGGTGCTACATTCTGCCTTTTAGAAATGTATTTATTCTGTACTACAACCATTTGTATTTTTCCTTTTAGCTTTATCGCATTTGAATGTTTCTATTTCACTGATGAAAATTTGATCTTTTGACTTATGTCATGTTTAGTGTGTAAGCATGTGAAAAGCCATTCAAAATACTTTCACCTTATGTTATATATTCCAGTGATTAAGTATTTCCAATAATCACAATTGCTTCTATCAGTCTGAAGAAGCGTTTCGGCCCGAAACGTCGCCTATTTCCTTCGCTCCATAGATGCTGCTGCACCCGCTGAGTTTCTCCAGCATTTTTGTGTACCTTGCTTCTATTATATAGTTAGATTATTTCATCATGTCAAAGAATTATCGATCATTACATTTGTACAAGATTCCCAAAACTCGTTCTGATTTCTGTTTTGAGAGTTCTCTAATACTCATTTTAGATTTTCTTTTATATTCTACAACACTATCAATTGAGAATTGAAAGGCAAGGACAGAAATAACTGTGGGGTGAGAGTGGATTAAAGTCAATGGGAACATGCAAAAGGGAAAGGAGAGCACATTTCTTTGCCCACATGATGTTGCTTTTAAATTTTGATTTTTATTTCTCTCAGTTTTGAAAACCCGTGGCCTCTCACTTTGAGGCAAAGCTTCAAGTTTCTAGTAGCATTACACCACAAAGCTGGACAAACTGCCACAAGAAGACATTATAGAAATAGGCTAGGAGTGAGCAATACAAGCCTGGAGATTCACTATGAGGACTATTACACTCATACATACAGCTGAGAAAAAGCTAATGTTACACATTCATCCATGTTTGATTCAGGCATCTGCTGATCATATGGCATTTGGCATTGTGCCATTAGGTTTCATTGTCAATTTTCAGACAGGTATAGAAACATAGAAAATAGGTGCAGGAGTAGGCCATACCGCTCTTCGAGCCTGCACCACCATTCAATATGATCATGGCTGATCATCCAACTCAGTATCCCGTACCTGCCTTCTCTCCATACCCCCTGATCCCTTTAGCCACAAGGGCCACATTTAACTCCCTCTTAAATATAGCCAATGAACTGGCCCCAACTACCTTCTGTGGCAGAGAGTTCCAGAGATTCACCACTCTCTGTGTGAAAAATGTTTTTCTCATCTCGGTCCTAAAGGATTTCCCCTCTATCCTTAAGCTGTGACTCCTTGTCCTGGACTTCCCCAACATCGGGAACAATCTTCCTGCATCTAGCCTGTCCAACCCCTTAAGAATTTTGTAAGTTTCTATAAGATCCCCCCTCAATCTCCTAAATTCTAGTGAGTACAAACCTAGTTTATCCAGCCTTTCCTCATATGAAAATCCTGACATCCCAGGAATCCATCTGGTGAACCTTCTCTGCACTCCCTCTATGGCAATAATGTCCTTCCTCAGATTTGGAGACCAAAACTGTACGCAATACTCCAGGTGTGGTCTCACCAAGACCCTGTACAACTGCAGTAGAACCTCCCTTCTCCTATATTCAAATCCTTTTGCTATGAATGCTAACATGCTATTCGCTTTCTTCACTGCCTGCTGCATCTTCATGCCTGCTTTCAATGACCGGTGTACCATGACACCCAGGTCTCATTGCATCTCCCCTTTTCCTAATCGGCCACCATTTAGGTAATAGTCTACTTTCCTGTTTTTGCCACCAAAGTGGATAACCTCACATTTATCCACATTATACTGCATTTGCCCACTCACCTAGCCTATCCAAGTCACCTTGCAGCCTCCTAGCATCCTCCTCACAGCAAACACTGCCCCCCAGGTTAGTGTCATCCGCAAACTTGGAGATGTTGCATTCAATTCCCTCGTCCAAATCATTAATATATATTGTAAATAGCTGGGGTCCCAGCAATGAGCCTTGCGGTACCCCACTAGTCACTGCCTGCCATTCTGAAAAGGACCCGTTTACTCCTACTCTTTGCTTCCTGTTTGCCACCCAGTTTGCCATCATTGACAAAGTGATTGTGGAACTTGGATTGGGAACTCCAAGGGTATCCAGGCACACCTGCAGTAACATCACAACATTGTTCCAGACTTGCTGTGCACTAATGGAGGGGAAGCCCTATGATTGACAAATACATTTGGTTGATCTGCAGATGAATGGACGGGTAAATGCGTTCAGACACTGACAGCCCACACGCATGCAAAGCCGGGTATTACTAGGTTAACTGCTCACTGTAAATTGTCTCCATTGAGTAATAAATGCTAGAATCTGGGGGCAGTTTATGGTTATATGCGGGGAATAAAATAACTGGATTAGTGCAAGATTAGCAAATGTGTATTTTGTTGATTAGCCTGGGCTCAATGGCTAAAGGGCATTGTCCGTGCTGAGTGATTCTGTGATTCCAAGGTAAAGTGGTTGAGTGTGGTGTCTTCTCATCCAGCCACCAACGATATGGCAAGCGGAATCGGCTGGCATCAGATCCCCTCTCTCCTGGATGCTGCAGATGCCTTCCAGTGTCCGACACACAAATCTCAAATTCATGTTCATAAGTTTTAGGAACAGAATTAGGCAATTGGTCCATCAGGTCTACTCCACCTTTCAATCATGGCTGATCCATATCTCCCTCCTAACCCAATTCTCCTGCCTTCTCCCCATACCCCCTGACACCCGTACTAATCAAGAATCCATCCATATCTACCTTAAACATATCCATTGACTTGACCTCCACAACCTTCTGTGGCAATTAATTCCACAGATTCACCACCCTCTGATTTAAGAAATCTCTCTTCATCATACTTGCTAAAGTATTCTTGATCTGATGTAAAGAAATTCAAGGTCAAACTCAGCAGTGAACAAACTGATTTGGGGTGTTTCACCTGTTTGCTGCCTCTCTTGTCTCTACCCTTCATTTCTTTGTATCTGCCCTCCCTGAGGAGCAGCGCAGGTCTCTCAACAACAGGCTGCAGCTGTTACTGCCAACTGGCCACATTCACCTACCTTTGGATAAACTATTATACAGCCACCCATTTGTTTATTTGATTCAGAAGATGTCTGGCAGCTTCTGAAGTAAATTCTCGGTTGAAAGTCTTTTTGAACAGATCATTTTCCAGTAGTAGGTGAGAAAGCAGCTGTGGGCACTGGAAACTTATTTATCCTATTTCCATGAATTTTAATTAGCCTCCTCAATTACCTTGCCTTGCTCTCACTGGTGAGTTTTCAGAAAGCCCGGGGACCCTCTGAACGTGATATTAAATTCAAAGCTGTGTTTTGAAGTAGTGCTCCAATTGAAGGATTAGCATACGTTAGAAGGGAACCTGGCTCTCCCGAGGAGAATGTAACAAACCTAATTCACTCTTGTTGAACAGTAACAGAGCCGATCTCCCAAAGTGCATGCAGTTTTGATGGTTTTATCTCCCACTTGCAGGTTAACAATTCTCTGGTAGTAATTGCAAGGGTGGGGAGGAGAGGGTCATTGAGATATAGGGGCCCCCTTGCTTCTCAATACCATACTCTGAGGCAAGCAGGGTGGGTGATGGGAAGATGAAGGAATGATGAAGGTGAGTGCATGATATCATGGTGCAGGGGAAGCCTTTATTTGGTCTCACAAACGATGAAGAGTTGGTACGTGATGAGATGGGAGATGGCAATGAAGGAATGGATCTCATTGGGTCAAAAAAGGCAAGTTGTGAGAGTAAAACCGATTGCAAGCTTGCAATAAGTAAAGAGGTAAATGTGACTGAGATCTGACTGCACACCACACACCTTCTGCCAATTTCATTTTCTGTAAACTTCAGCAAGTGTGCAAAGCTGAGGGGAGGCAAGGGGGTTGGACAGGGTTGTGTATGGCGCAGAATGCAAGGAAGAGAGAAAAAAGAAACTTCATGCTGATTCAATTTTCAAAACACTAACACTATTTGAATTTTGAGGGCAATTAATTAGCCAGCTGCTTTTTGCTGATGGTTGCAAAAGCTAATTTCATTGTTCCTACACCTCTGAGACAAAGATCAATGTGGGGATTTTAATTTATGATGCGGCCTTGTGGCCAGCCTGGGGTCCAGCTGACCTTTAAACTGGTGCTAGCGACCTCCAAACAGGGGGTTCTGGGTAACTGGCAGCTCAGGTAAAAACAATACATTTTCAACAGAGAAGGATGCTATTTTTACACAAAACTTTCATGACATTTTTTTTTTAAACTAAGTCTTTATGAAGCATTGTAATGCAGTAATAGCAACATGCAAACCAAATCGCAAATACTACCTACCTTGGTGCCTGTTTCATAGTTTTTGAGGGATAAGTATTGGCAGAGTAATAATTTTCCACTTTTTCTTCATAATAGGATCTTTTTATGCAACTTAAGGAGTCTCATTTGAATATGAGGTGGCGCCCCCCCCCAACTTCATACCACTAAGACCCCCCGCCAGTGCTGCAACTGCATTGTCTATCCATTGCATTCATCCTCTTTATTCAGACTAGCTTTCCCGGCATATAGATTCAATAGCAAGACTTACTAACAGAGGCCTTTTGCATCTTTTTTAAAATAAAAACCCTGATGAAAAATGAAGGATTATAAAAACCTAAACAAACTTTCTGCTTAATATACTTTGTTTTAATTTGCAGAACATCTCAAGGTTACTGTAAGCAGATTTAATTCTGGACCGAAACCATTATTAAGTTAGTGGAGGTGACCTCGACAATGCAAACTCATTCAGCCCAGTGTGCAACTGCGTTGTGATTTCCCAATGACCCTAGAATTATCTTTAATCTTTAAGACCATACAACTCCCTCCAGCCTAATTTATTTGCTGTAGCCAGCATGGTCATATTGTGAGAAAAAAAAACAAACAAAGGAGAAACAGTTTAAAACCCCTATTCTAAAAATTCAACATTTTTTTCTACTCAATGAAGAAAAGGAGCATTGTTAATCGAGTCCTGGGCTGAATAGATTCAGGGCTTGAGTTGACATTGATAAAAAATGTGCTTGAACATCACTCTCATGGGGTCACAGCATCACCTCTCCCCCTCACTGTCTAAACATATTGGCAGATTATTTTTTGCTGTTTTTATCTATATGTTGTATATATTTTGTGGTAAATCACCGTTTTAATTATTATATAAGACCTATTTGTTCATGCGGTATTTTCCTTAAACAGGCACTAATAGCAATTTGAAAAATAACACATTAAAAAAGATAGCATAGAAGGACAAATTAATCTAGAGATTAGTGCTACTGTTGTTAGTACATGTTTTTAAATTAATAAAAAGAATTAAATCTTGAAGGTTGTATTCTTTTACTCTTTCATCACGACTGAAAGAAGACCTGCTCTCTTTCTGGTAATGTATTTAATATGATGATATGGTTTGCTAAACAACCAGACAGAATGTAATCATCCTGGAGCTAGTCTTAAGGAAACATGACCAGGTATGTTCCCATTAGTCAGCAGCCGATCTATCAACTGGGTCTGTAGCTCTTGGAGAGGTTAATTTCCGTGTTCTGCCACAGTCTTTTCATATTGGCAGAAGCAATGCAGAAACTGAGAAAATCACAACACATTCTTTAACCCGAAGTGCTTACACACCCTTAAATCATAGCACTATATTTCCGAAGACGCTTCTTGCTGAAAGTATGGTTGAGAAACAGAACAATCACCAGAGACGACCACGTTAGTCAATTTTCTTGTACTAGCAGAAACATGAAATCAAGACTCAATCCAACACGTACTACGTTAAAATTTTAGGCAAAGTAAATAAGCTGGTGTCATTAAATTACCTGAGATCCCTGTAATAAATAAATGCGTTAATGCCACCCCTCGTAGCTCTTTGCTTCATTGAATATACCTGTCTAAAAGGGACACAGCACACTTCCAATGAAAAGCCACTTGTACCATATTTTGACTCCTTATTTTGATATTAATCATTTTACGCCCAATGGAGATAGACACAAAAAAGCTGGAGTAAACTCAGCGTTCAAGAGATCATCTCTGAGAAAAGAATAAGGTGACATTTCGGGTTCGAGACCCTTCTTCGAACCCTCGAGTTCATCCCGAAACGTCACCCATTCCTTCTCTCCAGAGATGTTGCCTTACCACTGACTACTACTGCTTTTTGTGTAAACCAGCATCTGCAGTTCCTTTCTCTAACACAAAGTTTCATTTCATCCATTGGACTCTGGATTATGCTTGTTCCAATCTGCCACAACAAAACAGTGCTTGCCTGTCCAATTCTTTGCAGTACTTACCTGCCAAGTCAACCATGAGATGGGTCATGTGGGGTGGCTCCCAATATCTGGCTTTTGCTACATGGGCAGAAAGCATATTTAGGATGATGACCAAGTGTCCAGCCAGAAAGACCATGAATCCCAGAGCCAAGCTCACTGTTGCCAGAGGCATCTTTCCTTTTTTTAACTGGGTTGGAATACACTTATGACTGGCTGGCTGGCAGGCCGGCCTCCACCCGAGATCTGTCAGTTAGCCATGTATTTACTTTTACTACTCCTTCGGTGGCTAAAACGGATCAGCTCACTCACGACGGGATCCCCACGAAACCTCTACAGATGCATTAAGTATTCCGGATGTATATCTCAGCCTACTTTGCCTTTTGCTCTGCCTTTGCCACCCCCATCCTGAACCTGCAGGAAAGCCCTGGGCGTGACCACAGCCCACACAGCCCTCCCCGTCATCACTGGGCTTGTCCTCTTCCTTCCATCCAATCCATCTCCCTCAAGGTGTTGTCACATCATAAATGGCTTGGAATATATGTGTATTGGCCAATGTTTACAACCCTTCCTTGTTCTGGGATTTCCCCGTTCTTTCCTTTTTATTCCCCGTCCCCCCATCTCTAGGAGAAGGACACAAGAGCTTGAAAGCTTCCAGAGAATTGGCCTTATACTCCATGTTAGTAAAGAAGGAACTCTTATGGCAGTATGCTGTTTTTACCACACAGAAAAAACCATCGAAGAACCATAGACGCAAAATGCTGGAGTAAACTCAGCTGGTGGAGCATTTCTTATGACGGGGGTCCGGACCCGAAAACGTCATCTATTTATTCCTTTCCTCTCTCACAAAAGCTCCACGCTGATGCCTTACACTCTAACTTACCTCAAAGCCTTTTGTGGCATCCATCTATGGCCTTAACAATATCTAATAGATCTAGAGACTAAACTAGCGCTAAGAAAGCTACTAAACCTAGTCCCTTACAACTCACCAGGCACAAGACATATCCTCTACTAACCTTG